>NC_052052.2:124004379-124304379 GCF_903992535.2 Arvicola amphibius | reverse complement strand
CCTTCCCTGACCATGGTGCAACTTCATGTGTTCCTTGCCTGACCATGGTGGTATTTCGGCTGGCTTGATCTTGTTCAGGTCTGTGTTTTTAGTCACAGATGCTGTGAGCTCATGTGTACAACTGCACTGTGTGTTTGGCAAATATGGTTTTACTGCAGATGTCTACCTCTGGCTCTTACATTCTTTCTGCCCCTTCTACAATGCCCCCTGAGCCTTGTGTTCAAGAGGGTGAGATACCGTTTAAAACTGAGCACACCAGTCTCTTACTCCCTACGTGTCGACCAGTTGGGGGTCTCTGTGTTAATCACCTTATACTGTAAAAAGAAGCTTCTCTGATGAGGGTTGAGAAATGCACTAATCTGCTAATTTCATAGCTTTATTTCCTTTCTAGTTGGGTAATTGGCATGGACCACACATTGACCATGGCTGCTTGACACAGTTCCAGCATTTCGACTTCTGGGATCGCAGTTCTCCAGCACCCTTACGCTTCAACTTTTCTCGATCCCCACTGTATGATTTGAGAGTTCCCTTATGCCTTTTCCTTTGGGAAATTTTATGTGGACTTTGAAAGCTGAAAAAAACCTCTGTAGACAATTCTTGCAAAAAAAAAAAAAAAACCCTACTGCGGAACCATATAGCGTGATGTCTCTGCACACAAGATTCCCTGTTGTGTGCCCCGGATTACACCAAGAATAGGAAAGTTAGAGATTTACTAACTGGCACACCTGACTCCAAGGATGAAGGGTACAATCTAGACCCAGGGTCTGAGGCCATTAAGGGCAAGAGTCAGTTAATAAGTGGAGAGGAATCAGAATGGTAGGCTTTCCTGGAAAAAGAGGACTTTCTTTTTGGGAGCGTAGGAGGGAAACGGACCCAGTAGAGTAGAACTAAGACACAGGGGAACACAACTACAGAACAGCTCAGCGCAAACACTGCATCGTGCCCCTTGAGGAAGGAAAATGGCTCTTAAGTTGTAGTGGAGTGTGGTCCCCAAAGGAAGTCCTTTTCCCAAGGTCAGACATTTGGACAAGGGCTTCCATTCCCTCAGGACCTTGAGGAAAGTTCCTGCTTGCTAAAAACATTGGTTCTCTTTATCCCAGGCAGGAGGAACTTGTGGCCTTTGCATTGATGTACAAGGGCTCCTGGTAGAGATACTGAGCCTTTGACAGCAATGGACATTTCCATACTTGCTGAACTTAGCGCTTTTGTCTCAGGAAAAAATGCTCTAACGAAGTTAATGGCCACTTTCATCCCTGAATCATTGTGCCTGCTAGCAGCCTTGCTCAAGGCTAAACTGTTGAATGTAAAAAGTTGTTACCTTTTTTCAATTAATGCATGGTCAACCATCCTTATTCACCCTTGGATTCTGCCAGTCTCCCCCTCTCCCCACCTCCCACCCCTCGGGCTTCACACATCTTCATTGGGACCTGAACCTCGCTGGAGTGGGTCTCTAGCAAATAATATTCTACTGGGTATATGCATCATATTGTTATTATGCATTGATTAGTTGATGGCCATCTAGGCTGTTTTCATTTCTGCGCTACTGGCTACTGTTAACAGAGCAGCAATGAATGTGGATGAGCAAGTGGATCTATAGTAGAATATTGAGTCCCTTAAGAATATCCCCAAGAAGTCTTACAGCTGTATCATATGGGAGATCTATGTCTTGTTTTCTGTGGTACCCCACACTGGTTTCCAATACAGAGAATGGGTTTGGAACACCCACAGCAGCACATCAGAAGTCAGGCTTGCTGTTTCTCTGGTTGACTCCTGCCAGTTCCTTGAAAGTACAAAACATCCTCGTTGCTTTCCAAGCTGGTGAAGAGGGCATTTCTCTTCGACTCCCATGTGAGGCGATGCTTCAAACCCCCTTTTACTCTGTAGGTAGAGAGTGTTCAGCTTTCCAAATGCCCCTCCATTTGTGACTCACATTGAGTGTGGATGTCAGGCTCCGCCATAGAAAATAATCTGGGCTCTGCATGCACTAAGCTCCTCTGCTGGTTCATCTTCACTGTGACTCTAAGTCTTGTCCTACTTTGTAATCTGGACAGATCCTTTTGATTTTGTGTTGACTGTAAGTATGGTAAGGGGACAAACCACTTCTCAATAATGTCAGGTGTTGACTGAGGACTTGGAGCTACTGGATCTGTCACTGAGATCAATAATTCAAAAGGTCTGTGTCTTGGGGATCGAGAGTTTTCTTGAGTGTTTCTTTTCTCTACAAAAGAAAGAAGTAAAGACAAATTCCACATGTGCGTCTGAACTGTAAGTATAGAAAGGTCTCGAAGAGCCCAGAAAGATAAACAAATTATACGCTTATAGCCTGATAACAGCTTTAAAACAAGCTACCTGACCCTTTGTCCTGCATTCTCCCAGATACAGGAAAGCAAAGTTAGAACAGACCCAGGCTATATAAACATTTCAAACTAAAGCCCTGTAATCAGAGG
Organism: Arvicola amphibius; assembly: GCF_903992535.2. Taxonomy (NCBI): domain Eukaryota; kingdom Metazoa; phylum Chordata; class Mammalia; order Rodentia; family Cricetidae; genus Arvicola; species Arvicola amphibius. Next base: position 124,301,932 of record NC_052052.2, on the reverse strand, counting down.
CTGTAAAACCCCTAACGCAAGTTGGCACTCCCAAGACGCCAAGACGCCCCAGACACTGTAAATCCCAATATATACTCTCTGCCCTGTGCATAACCTTTGACTGTAAAAAGACACTTGTAGCTCTTTCTTAGGGTCACAGAGTCAAATATCGCTCTGTGACCCGAACTAGTTAGCAGCGTTTTTGTCTGTTTGTTTCCCCATCCATGGTACTTTTAATAAAGTTGCTTCTGGTTTATAGACTTTGATGGTCTGCTCCCTGGGGAATGCATAGTTCCAGCACTCAACAGTCTGAGTTCATTGTGGAATCTTACAAGTTTTACCTCCTGTGTAAAATATTTTTCCCTGAGTCACTTTTAAAGAACTCTGTACTCTGGGATAAATAATCAACAACTTTAGAATGTAAGGGTTTCTGACTCTAAATTAACCAAGCTGGAATATGTGGTTGAGTTTCATAATTTAATATTTAACCTTACTTTAAAATGTTCATGTATTTTAACCATGTGAGCTTAACATTCCACTTGGTTTAACTTCAAAAATAGACTCAAGATGTTTCTATGTTGAAAAATATCCAACGTTGCCTCATCTCTACAATTAGTTTTCCTTTTTTCTTTTTTCGGTTTTTCGAGACAGGGTTTCTCTGTAGCTTTTTTAGAGCCTGTCCTGGAACTAGCTCTTGTAGACCAGGCTGGCCTCGAACTCACAGAGATCCGCCTGCCTCTGCCTCCCGAGTGCTGGGATTAAAGGCGTGCGCCACCACCGCCCGGCTTACAATTAGTTTTCAAACACTTGAGTGGATATTGAAATATTTCCTTGACTTATATTGTTATACTGACATTTGAAATATTACATATTTTCCTCTTGGGTGACCCTGAAATTGCTTTGTGGTGGTATGAGAATCTTCAGAGCAAACAGACTGCATATTTCCCCCTTTTATTTGAATAGTCAAAGAGTGGTCTCCATAAGTTTGTGAACAATTGTCTTTAATAGTGACATATGACAGCTCATCAGGATGCTGGCTCCAATTCTGTTCAATATTTCAGAGGATGTCAATACACAGTTCAGGCAACCACAAAAGCTGTTATCTCCAATCTAGATCACCAGGCCAAGCCCTGACAGAGGAAGGACAGTTCCTGTGCACTCTCTGCCTAAACCTCACCAAGTCCAGTCATGCTCAGATGATCCAACCATACCGAGCAAGTTGAAGCTAGACACAGAGGCTTAGCTCAATGACTGTGGACATTCCCTGGAACTTTTGAATTTAAGCCACAAATCCAAATGCTGTGTCATCTTTACTCAGCACCTACGTCCTCATTAAGATTCTGGCAAATGCTCTTGTCTCAGTGATCATGTTAAACTCTTATTTTGCCTCTTGTTCTTCATGACGAATGGGGTCATGGACATGGATCACAAACCTAACATCATCTGGTCATTTGCTGGTTGCCAGACTGCTCGTAGTGGGAGGCCATCTCTGCTATTTTGCTTTCTATCAACTGAGCAAAATGCTGTTTGCATTTTCTCTTACGCACACTTGTTCAATCTTGTGCTGGATTTCCACACAGAAAGAATGCCACACCTCTCTTTAAACTTGCTGTCTTTTGGCGCTCTTTACAGTTTTAAGGCAAAGGACGCCAGCGCCCAAGAAATTTTCAGCTAAAGCTGTAAAACCGCTCAGTATTGGAGATAATGGACACAGAACAGAAAAGAAAACCACTCGTGACAAATACACTCTTTTTTTTTTTTTTGGTTTTCCGAGACAGGGTTTCCCTGTAGTTTCTAGAGCCTGTCCTGGAACTAGCTCTTGTAGACCAGGCTGGCCTCGAACTCAGAGATCCGCCTGCCTCTGCCTCTGCCTCCCGAGTGCTGGGATTAAAGGCGTGCGCCACCACCGCCCGATTGACAAATACACTCTTTAGAGACGATATAGACAACATTAGGGGTGCACTTATAGGTGGAGCCACTAAATGTTTCCAGATAGAATTGTAAACAAAACCAAGTCGTTATGTGTAATGTAGAAAGATTTCATAACTGTCAAATATGACCTCCTTTCTCTTACTTTCTTCCATTCCTCCTTTGAGAACTTCATTCATGCACACAGTGCACGGCAGTCATATTCACCAATCATTTCCCACTTCCAGCTCCCCCTGGTCCCCCCCTGCATGTCCCCCTCCCAATATCATGCCTTTTTCTTCTTTTCTATATCCTAATGAATTCAATTAGTGTTGCCTGTGTGTACGTATGTATAAAGAACCTATGTGTTTTAAGCATATCAATAAGTATTTTTGATGGTATTCATAAGTTAAATTATTTATTTATTTTGAGACAGGGTCTCATTGTGTGGCACCAGCTGTAGACCAGGCTGACCTCAAATTCACAGAAGTCTGCCTGTCTCTGCCCCTCAAGTGCTGGAACTGAAGGTGTGTGTCATCTCTCCTGGCATAATTCATCAATTCAAGTATCTATATTAATGCTGTTTCATTTGTGGACATACTCTTTCTGTTAATTTTGGTGTTCTATTCTTGAGGCTATTGACTTGACCTTGTTAATTGATTTTGGGAGGCCGAGCTGCTGAATAGATGGGTCTATTGTGCAGTTTAAAGGTCAGCTATAACTTAGGTGTGAGTTAGTGACTTTCCTGACACTAAAGGCATGCCTTGAGAGAAGAGGGTAAAGGTGGTCTGTGCTGCTGGATAGAGTGAAAAAAGATGTTAGTATATTAAATCGGGGGCACTCTGCTCTTATTTAGAACATGCGTGTGCAGGTGTGTGTGTGTGTGTATGTGTGTGTGTGTGTGTGTGTGTGTGTAATCCAGAGATCAATCTTGAATTCTATTCCTCAAACAATGAGTCTTAGTTGGGGATTCTATTGCTGTGATAAAACATCATATTACCAAAAGTAACCTGGAGAGGAAAGGGTTTATTTTGCTACATTAGGTGAAAATAGGTTATCTCTGACAGAAGTCGGGGCAGTAACTCAGGCATGGCAGGAATCTGGAGGCAGGAACCGAACCTTACTGTCTTGTCCCCATGGTACGTGCTCAGCTTGCTTTCTTATAGCATCCTGGAACTATCTGCCCAAGGGTGGCACTGCCCATAGTGAGCTGGGCCCTCTCACACCAATCAGTAATTGAGAAAATGCACTACAGACTTACCTACAGGCAAATCTTATGGAGACACTTTTTTCTTCTTCGTAAATTTATTTATTTTGTGTAAATAAGTGCATTGCCTGCATGTATGTCTATACAGCATGTGCTGCAAATGCAATGCCTGCAGAGTCCAGATCCCCTGGAAATGGAGTTCCAGGGCTAGGGATTGAACCAGGGTCCTCAGGAAGAGCAACCCGTGCTCTTCACTGCAGGAGGAGGCTAACAGTCTGCTGGGGTAAGTGGAGCATAAGCATTAGAAACTTCCCTATGAGCCAACCAGAAGTTTGCTGCGAGGCCTGGAGACCGCTAATGTCATGACAACCTCGACCAATGAGAGAAAGACAACACAGCATTCCAGATTGGCAGCATCCCTGGGTCCTGGGAAGGGGTGTAAGAGGCCTGCCCAATTCCCTCAGTGAAGGAGTCAGCTTTTGCTTTTTATGTGGAACCTATGCCATTGATCGCCCTCCCCCAGAGGCTACCCACTTGGACTTGTCCCTTGCAACACTAAGTCGTCTCTCTAGCCTGGTGGCACTTTTTTCAATTGAGAATCTTTCTTCCTAAAGGACTCTAGATTGTGTCAAGTTGACATAAAACTACCCAGGATGCATTGTCCATCTTGTTTTTGAGACAAGGTCTCTCGCTGGCCTAGAACTTGCCCAGTAGGCTAAGTTGGTTGGCAGCATACATCAGGGATTCATTCATCTCATCCTTTCCAGTGCTGGGATTACAAACACAGAACACCCTGCCTTCAATTTTCACCTAAGTTTCAGGCCCTCATGCTTGCACAGCAAAGATTTTATCTCCAGAGCTTTCTCCCCAGACCACAAAACACGTATTAGTACCAGTGTGAATCTCTTAAAACATAGGTAGATTTTAGTTCAGTACGTGAAGAAAAATGCAAAGGATAATCCATCTCTTCATTCCCTAACCACCCACTCCCCTTCTCGTCTAAATTTTTGGGGGAGACAGGGCTGAAACACACTATGCAGTTGAGGCTGGCCTTGAACCCACACAGATCTGCCTGCCTCTGCTTCCCTGGCACTGAGGTTAAACGTGTGTAATACCATTTATTCCTCCTCCACTTCTTCCTCCCTCTCCATCCCTCCCCATCATCCTTCTTTGCCTCTTCCTTCTCATACTTCTTGTCTTCATCTTTGTTCTATGCTACCTTCATGAAGAGAGAAGTTTGCCTCAGGATTGGCTTTGTTCCTTTCAAGTTCCAGTACTTGTATTAAAGGTCTTGGTTTGGATCAGTAGGTGTTGATTCTTGCCTTATCTATCCAGGTTGCCTTTCTCCCCCCTTCTTCTTCCTTACTGCTAAATCAGGACAAAGGGTATCCTTGACCTCTATTGAGGCCAGCCAGTAGGAAGAACTAGGGGTCAGACATATTTACTGGCCTCTACACTACAAAGTTATGTTTTTATTGTGCTTATTAGGTGTGGCTTCTCCTTGTCAGATCTGTGCTTATAAATGATAGAAATCGAGATGAAATGTTTTGGGGAGTGAGCATACACATACATAAATGAGCATTCTTGACGTGAACTTGGGCTTGTCAAGGACCCCAGTGACTCAGACACATGTGAATGCTGACGCCTTATCTATGGGGAATAAGCCCTTCCCCTGGTTCAGGTCCTGGTGGTGATAAACAGTCAATCTTTAGCTCTAAAGCAGCAAGTGTAGAAAGTAACAGCCACAACTTTCCCCTCCCTGGTGACTGTAGTGGGGATTGCTCCTTAGAGGTCCTACCAAGATTAGCTCACCACCCTCTCTTTCAACTGTATGTAACAAACACACTGAGTTTCAGAGCTGCGGATACATCTCTCTCGGAGACCCTAGGCTTTCTGTGTGTGCCTGTGCTTTCTTGATTTCTCATTTGTCTCACTCAGGCCAATCTTAAAGTCATACAGGTTGATGCAAATGTCTTTGGGAGAGAAAAGGTGGAAATGGGGAGGCTGAAAGAGCACAGAAGGATAGACAACACAGACAAACATGACCCAGGAGATGAGGGCTAAATCTCCTCTCCCAACACAGCGTCAAGTCTCCAGACTCAAATTTTTACCATCTGCTTCTACTTCCCGTCATTCCCAAGAGAATGCAAACAGATCTGCTGCCACTCCTGAAATCTTGTTTTTCACAAAGGGGAGGCAGCTACACTCAAGTTCTAAGTCTGAGAAATCCCAGGGCAGGCTCCTATTGACTGGGCTCAGAATGCTCTTTGCTTCTTGAATCAATGGCTGGGCTATGGTGCAGTCAAGTGTTCCAACTGGCTACTCTCCTATCACTGTACACTTAAAACTGTAAGTTGCCACTCTCATAAATGCAGTGCCTCCTAAAGAATGTTCTAAATGAATAAACAGGCCAGGCATGGTGGTGTCCCGAGCATTTAATCTAGCACATAAGAGGGAGACAAAGGCAGGCAGGTAGATCTCTGTGATTTTTGAGACTAGTGAGTTCCAGGCCAGAGTTATATTCTGAGATCCTATCAAAGAAAAAAAATAAACAAGTAAATAAATAACAAACGGGTTAAGTTAAAGGAGAAGGGAATAGACTGCTATTCATCCTACCCAGTAAAAATTGTTTCCAATTTTTTTTTTTTAATTCTAGAAAGCATACCTGTTCATTCACTTGGGCAAAGCCATGGAGGGAACTGACAGCTAATTGGTGCAAACACCAACTTACATTAAATCATTTAAAGGCCAAGTAATGTCTCAACACATTGAAGGCAAAATGTTAGACATATCTTTTAGACTTAAAAAAAGAACTATAATTAAGCTTTTTTTAAAAAAAAGTTTGTTGTAACTTGACTGCCAATATTAAGAGTCTAAGCCACACCAAACTGTCTTCCACAAAACCCCAGTTTGCATGAAAATACAGTGTTAAAGTTTTAGGAAAATACCAGGGCTTAACGCTGCCGAAAACAGACCAAGCAAAGAGGCTGTCATGGTAACTACTGACAGGGGATGTGAAGTCCTGTGTCACAGTGTCTGTGAACCTCTGGTTGGCTCCCGGGGGGTCTTGAGAGCCACTCTTTCTAAAAAGTGGGTCCATAGTTGGGCTTTACTGTCTTGCTGTGGCTCTCGGTTTCTGCACTCCAGCGCCACCGACAGGCACTGGGGCACAGGCACCACAGTAGGTGCCTTTGCAGAGGAGCCCGTGCAATAGGGACATCGGGAACTGCAGACCTTAGAAGATGGGATCAAAATCCTGGCGCGCCTGTCCGCATAGCACCCTCTACTGTTGAAGGTGAAACTTGCAATCAGTTTTTTTAAATTGACTGCATCCCAGCAAAAAAACGACAAACAAAACCAACCAACCAACCAACCAACCAACCAACCAACCAACCAACCAACCAACCAAAACACTGTCCAACACCTTGCTTTTTCTGTTGTTTAAGTGAGATGTTAGCATTAGTTTTTGAGACTCCATTTGAATACAAGAATCTATAGGTGCTCTCCTGGCTAACTATGCAGTCACACGTATACTCTCAGTCAAAGAGTCCCATTCTTCAGGATTCAAATATCACATACCCCAAATTTTTCTTTTTCTTTTCTTTCTTTCTTATCTCTTCTTTTCTTTTTTCTAAAGGCACCTTCTTGGATGAAGCTCAGGCTGACCTTGAATCCAAGATCTTTCTGATCTCCACCGTCCGAATTTATAACCTTGGACCACCATGTCTGGCTCCCACCTTAGTTTAAAGATCAAGTCCTAATTAATGAGCCTTTCTGCTTGCACTTTATTGGCTGAAAATCTTCCAATTAATTCTTTTTTGTTGTTGTCTCAGGGTCTTGTGTTTTTCTACACTCTTCATGAAGCCGGGGGTGACTTTTAGAGTCCTGAACCTCTTCCTTCTACCCCCCATGTGCTGGGACTACAGGCCTGCGGCACCCACCTGGTTCATGCGGTCCTGAGACTCAAACTCGGAGAGACTGAGTGCACTAGACAAGCCCTCTGCAAACGGAGCCACATTGCCAGAAAACTGAGCCACATTACCAGACAACGGAGCCACATTGCTAGACCGCCTGTGTCTTTTATGCCCATCATTTACAAGCTCACAGGTTTTGATTTCATGGCTCAAATTTCTCCCAAAGGTCAGGTGCCTGATATTATCATTTTGGGGGATTTGGACTATAGCGTTGATGTTTTAGGGGATTAGGACCATAGCACAAATATTTGGGGATTAGGATCATTACAGGGATGTCTTCTGGGTTAGGAATATACCGTAGATGTCTTAAGGATTTGAACTGTAGCTTGGTTGTTCTGGGGTTAGGACTACTGCATGAATATGTGGGGACCAGGATGGTGGCATAGATGTTTTGACTTTAGGACTGTACTATGTATTTGCAGGATTAGAACTGTAGCCCAGATGTTTTGGGTCTCATATTGTAGCGTGGATGTGTAAGAATTCAAACATTCAGGTCATGGCATATTTCACTGCTTTTATAGAAAACTTATCAAATCAAGATCAATTGGATGCTCCATCCCTGTTTGGTTTGTATCTTAGGAAGAACTGAGACTTCCTATGATAAAAGGCATGAGTAGGTTCATGAGTAACTGAGAAGGCAACCTAACCCGAGTGAAGCAAGAAAGCCATCTCTTTCCCTGAAACTGCGGGTGGTGGGGACACACTTCTCCATAGGAGTTTCCACAGTACAGACACCTTTTGTCTACATGTCAGACTGATGGTACATGAGCTTGGAAAGTTCCTCACAAGCATGCCCCTTCTGCTCCAGGGTGCAACACAGGTCATCCTGCTCTTTGGGAGTGCAAAGTAGATGTGGTTTGTTCATGTGCAGACCGGGGCAGTTGCTTGGGTGCTGTGACAGAGCCAATCAGATACATAAATCGTATAGGTGGTGTAGGAAGTCCTTCTGTATATGTGCTGCTTTTATTGGCTAATGAATAAAGGAACTGCCTGGGCCTATGACAGGGCAGAATATACTCAGGCTGGAAGAGATATAGTGAGAAAATAGGCAGAGTCAGGGAGTCATGTAGCCATCAAAGGAGAAAGATGCGGAACCCTACCTGTAAACCATGAACCTCGTGGTAGAATACAAAATAATCTAAATGGGTTAATTTAAGTTATAAGAGCTAGTTATCAATATGACTAAGTGATTGGCTAAGCAGTGTTGTAATTAATTTAGTTTCTGTATTATTAGTGATTATTTCAGGTCTGGGCATCCGGGAACAAAAAAGCAGCTTCTGCCTACAAGTTTGTGCCCAATGTAGACCTGACTACACTCACATAAAACCTGAGAGAACTTAAAAAGGAATTCTAGATGCACACACAAAATAGAATTTAGTGCAGCTTATTGGTAGCTGCATTTTTTTTGGATGGGATGTTTGCTGGCAGTGACAGAGACATCTTGCTACCTGGACAGTCACTCAAAGTTCTTCTGCAGACCTGTTCATGTGCAGACCTGGGCAGTTGCTTGGGTGCTGTGACAGAGCCAATCTGCTACATAAATCGCATAGGTGGTGTAGGAAGTCCTTCTGTATATGTGTTGCTTTTATTGGCTAATGAATAAAGGAATAATATTTCAGCATCCATATTAAGCCTATAGGCCTACAGTATCTGGCAGGATTTTCCATGAGGCAGGAAATTTGAAGATCTTTTATGCCTTGTAGTAGCAAAGTCTATCAGTTGCTTTCATCTGTGTCCTGCAGAATGTCTGGCAGTTCTCTCGTGGAACAGGAACCCCAAAGGATGGTCTCACCTTTAGGCAAGTTTAGCAGTCATTTCTCTGTGAGTCCCGCATATCTAATTCATACAGCATACCATCAAGCAGTCCAGACAAGAGCAGTTTCTTTCCCAAATGGCTAACAAACTTCATAAGGAACCTCTTTGGTGCCCATCATCCTCAAGAAGTAGATTGGTGTTTCCAGGAGCAGATAAGTCTCATTTTTATGAAAAGTCTAAGTTCTTAAAACATTTTAAATACCATATTCTATAGGTTTTTGAAAGGTTTGAAGAATACCTATCCATCTGAAGTATATCTCTGTACATCTATAAAACCTAACATGACTACAAGCTTGACTATTATTGATGACTCTCTATTAACCTGTATTTCTTAATTATACATTACATTTTTAAATGAGCTGCACAAACACAATACTTTAATCAAGAGCAGAAATATACATATAACAAAATTGACCTTAAATTTGTAATAAACCAAGATCCATACCAATGCAAAGTATTCATCTCTATAGAAAATCCCCCTTTAAATGTAAACAAACATTTATAAACAATAATTTATGAAATTTGGGCATTGTTCTCTAGACTACTTCCTGCTGATAGGAGGTACTATTAATCAGATCTTTAATGTGTGGTAGGTCCATCTCAGCCAGTAGTCCTGAAGCTGTCATGGATGTTGGACTGTCTGGGCCATTGCTTCATTGTCTTGTTTGATCAAATCATTTTTGCCTGGAAGGAATCCACAGGTTCTCATCTTCTATAGAAACAATAGAACAACCTCTTTTCCAAAGCAACATATTCTTAAACCCAAATTTTAAAGTCAAGATGCCTTTAAAATATGGATGTTGGTTTAGCTTAGCAGCCCACACAATGAAATGTCTCTCTGTACTTAGCTCATTCATAGTCAAAAATTCAAAGAAAACACTATAATATATATAATCCAGACTCTCTTTGTATTTTACATATTCATGTGACTTATTTTTCTTTACTCCTTTAATCTATGACTCTCTATACTCTTTTTTTGGTTTTTTGAGACAGGGTTTCTCTGTGGCTTTGGAGCCTGTCCTGGAACTAGCTCTTGTAGACCAGGCTGGTCTCAAACTCACAGAGATTTGCCTGCCTCTGCCTCCCGAGTTTATATTACTTTTGTTGTCTTTTTAAAGATTTTACTTCTTTTTATAACTATACTCTTTGTTCTCTCTCCCAAGCCTACATATATTTGTCTAACACTGTGACCCATTGAGAGGTCTTTTTCATCTGAATCTGTCTTTATTGCATGTATATCTGCAATTACTTTTTGACCAGAAGAGCTTTTTTCTTTTAAATGCTAAGCGGGTGAGACTAGGACCAGCTCTGAGGCTTTGTCTGTTGGCTCTGCCCAGTCAAATATGGTGGAGGCATGTTCACCGCCTCTGAGAGTCATACACATTGCCCCAACTCCAGGGTCACAGCAGGTCTATGTTACCATTAAGCAATTTGTAACATGTTGCTCACAGACCCCATTTAAGTGCTTGGCCTCCTGCAAAAGCCAGAGCTGATTGTGCAACTAGCACAAACCAGGAAGCCACCATTTCAAAACTGTGTGGGTTTTTGCTGTTAATGCTAAATCTGGAAGACCTCTTTTAAAGGAGCTGTGGCACCCCTGCTCACTGCTCTGTAACTGCACCAGCATGAACCAGGAAGCTGTCTCCCAAAGAATCCATGCAATTTTTGTTGCTAATACTGAATTAGGAAGCCTTGTCTTCAAGTAGCTGTGCTTCTGCTCACTGACAGCAGACAGAGACTATCTAAAAATCTTTGGCTATCAAGAAGCTCCATTTGACTTCCATTTTTTTTTGTGGGTCTAGAAGCCCTCCTTTTTTTTAAGCTTTTTTTAGGTCTTATGTGGTTCCATGATGCAGATGGTGGGTGCTATTTTGTAAAAGGAGATAACTCATTAGTTTCCCAGCTGCCCAGACCCCAATAATCACACAGAAACTATATTAATTACAACACTGTTTGGCCAATAGCTTAGGCGCATTCCTAGATAGCTCTTACATCTTAAATTAACCCATTTATATTAATCTATTAATTATGGCTGTGGCCTATTGTTAAGATTCTGTTGTCTCTCTCCTTCGGCAGCTACATGGCATCTCTCTGACTCCTCTACATATATCTACATATAGTTCTGTTTGGATTTTCCACCTGGCTTTGTTCTGCCCTGCCATAGGCCAAAATCAGTTTCTTTATTAGCCAATGGTAATAAAGCATATTCACAGCATACAGAGGGGAATCTCATATCAGGGACCAAATGTTTTCTTAACAATTTTCCAGGTAGAAAAACAAGAATGGTAGAAAGTATGCATGATAGAGTGATGGCTTGGTGATGGGGGCTGAACATTATGGCTAGAGGGAAAGGGTCCTCTGGTTCAAAACTCACAAAGCACTCAGGTTTGCAGATTCTTCTGGACGTATGGACAAGCACAAGTAGAAACAAGTCTACATATAGGAGTTCCAGGGCATCAACAGGACATAAAGGGAGAAAGTCACAAGGACTGAAATAATGTTAATATCCAAGTCTAAAGGAGGTGGGAGGATGGCAGGCATGATGACATCCTACCCATGAGGCAACAGGTCAATGACCGTGGATTGCTGAGTTAGCAGTCATGTCAGAATCAGTGCCAAGTCCCAAAGAGAAAACAAACCAGGTGGTAGTGGAGAAAGTCCAGTGTGGAGCATTCAACAGTAAAGAAGCCAGCCAAATCCACAGTGCTTTCTAAAGGTGTGGGGCTTTCTCCCAGACAGCGGTCACCTGGAAACCAAAAGAACCAGGCTTAGTGAATCCAGGTACAGAGACAATGTAACTAAGAACACCCCTTTCCAAATGCCCTGGCTGTGTTTACTGAAACCTTGGGGTAGATCAGCTGGTATTTTCTTAACTCTAGAAATGGAGCAACCAGCAAGAGAAGCAGGAGTTGACCATACGCTCTATTCTGTGTGCCATGCATACACAATGGGGCATGGCGGTTCTGACCAAAAGGCAGCCAGTGCAAAGATTGGTAACAGCTTCAGGGAAATAAGTGTATAAGGATCATATGTGCTCAAGAGGAAAAAGTTTCTTGGTTATAAGAAATATTCTGTCAGCACCCTCAGCCTCTTGGACATGTTTTATTTCATTTCTCTGAGTGTGAGGCCAAAGATTCACTGATAGGCAAATTCCATGAGCCAAGCTCTGCATTGTCTAAATAGTCATTCATGAATAAGAAATTTTCACATGCCAGAGTGACAGTGGAGTTATAGGTGACGATGCCGTACATCGATCTTTGTGGCATTCAACCTTTCTTCTGCCCCTCAGTGTCTTTCTCCTTACATTCACAACATATTTTGTTTTGTTTTCTGATAGTTCTCTAGGTGGTAGGGTTATGTGGGTCCATAGAGCTGGACCACTGAAGAAAATTCATGGTTAAGACTGGATGGTGCTAGTCAGGCGGTGGTGGTGCACACCTTTAATCCTAGCACTCAAGAGACAGAGGTAGGTGGATCTCTGTGAGTTCAAGGCCAGCCTGGTTTACAAGAGCTAGTTTCAGGACAGGCTCCAAAGCTACAGAGAAACCTTGTCTCAAAAAGAAGAAAGAAAGAAAGAAAGAAAGAAAGAAAGAAAGAAAGAAAGAAAGAAAAGAAAAGAAAAGAAAAGAAAAAAAGAAAAGAAAAGACTGGATGGTGCTTTCTGGAGCTGGAGTCACACATCAAAAGAGGCAAGGCAGTTGGAGAGAATGTAAAGCCATAGCTGGGCAAGCGTTGAGACTTAGATTCTCTAGAAGCCATATAGAAGCTGCTGAGCATGGTGACGAGTGCCCATAGGCCCTGTGCTAGGGAAGCAGGAACTTTCAGATCTCTGGCTGTTCTACTTTGTAACTGCTCGTGCAATGAGAAATTCTGTCTCAAAACAAAACCAAAAGTGGCTGGTGGTTCCCGAAAAGCCTCAACTGAGTTGTTCTGTGACCTCCACTTTCCCTGGTTTCCCAAAAGCAACTGAGCAGCCAGACCTGCGAGCATACCCCGCCCTCCTGGCACTCAGGAGAGTGAGGACCAGGAGAAGAGAGAGGAGCATGAATGAGTTCAATAGTTTGGGCTACAGAGGGAGACTATGTATCTTAACCTGCCCTTCCCCACAGAGACAGCAAGATGTGGCCGCTATGAACGTGGTTTCAACACAGACTGGGGACAGCCACTCCCCAGTGGAACCCTAATGGGTTCTGATCTCTCTCCTCACACTTGTCACTTAAAAGAATCATTCTGCTGTCTCACCTGACATCACGTGATGCCAGATGTCAGATCCTGAGAACTGTAGTAGCACTCAGAAAAACAAGAAGGTGTGTAAAACGAAATTACCCTTACTTTATTTACTTAAATATCTGGTTAGGAAGAATTAGTCCTCAATCATTAAAAACGAAAATAAACAGGTTTTATATAAACTCATTTCTTACCCTTTGTTGCCAGCATTGCAACTTCATTTTGGGAAATACCTTCTGGCTTAATCTATGTGATGTACTGTAACAATCATGAAGAACTTATTTCTCTCTAGAAGCTCAGAGTCCATCCACCCTCTCTCTTAAAGCCAAGGAGTGAACATTTAAACTAATTTTCAACAGTCAAATTCTCTCCTGAGTCTATTGAGCTCAGAAAGAGGAGCATAAAAACTACAGGTTAAACACAATTATATTAGCAATGGAGCAAAGTGCTATAAGCTAAGACCTTGTAAGCTTTCCCTGTAACCCTTAGAGCAGTCACTGCTATTTCTTCCAATGATTCAACTAAGTAAGTTCTTAGACTTTCTAAAACTTTACTGCCCCCCCCCCCCACAGTCACACACAATAATGGATCAAAAAGAAAAAGGAATTGGAAGCTTTTTCAAAATATCGTCTCCAGAAATCCTTCCAGCCTACTGGTTTTATGAACCAATGCTTCAAGAGTTCAGATAGCAACAACAATTACCCAAACTTCATTCTTACCAATCTTGCCAGAGTGCTGGAAATAAGGAAGGGCCCTCCTTTTTGTCTCATGTCTAGGCTTGCTAAAGGTACAAAAGCACAGGCAGTGTGCAGCAAGCTTCGTTCTATACAGCAATACAGTGATCCAAGTCCAGAGTAAGCTCTTAGCAAACCAAACTGAGAAATAAAGTATTATCTATACTCAAGGAGTCTGTCTTGGACAGCTTCTATCCTAGCAAGGCTCCCACCTCTGCCCAATGGAATCTCCCAATTGATTTTTGACAGAATGTTAGTTTTGCCTCCTTTAGGAAGGTTTATAGTGTAAACCTTCACTATAACATAGTTCTGTGTTCTTGTTTCTTCATTTAGCATTGGGTTTCTGAGTTCCACCATGGTGCTGTGCGCGGGGGTGTGTCAGTTCTCACTACTGCAGTAGATCATGACTTACTACTTATCCTTAGTTGAAGGAGCAGCTGAATTGCTTTCCACTTCCTACAAATGTACGTTTTCACATATGTGTGCTTTTCTGACTGAAATTCCTGTGTCTTGAGGTTTAAATTAAATTCACAGTGATACCATGCCAGAGTTCATCCGTTCCACACCTTACCAACACATGCTCTTCTCTTATTTTTTCATCCTATTCATTCTCTGCAGGCTAGTGATAGCTCTTTGTTTGATTTTTACCTTTTAGTGACTGACGAAGTTGAACTTACTTGCTTCTCTCTCTCTTTTTTAGTTAAAAATATCTTTTTTCATATAATAGATTTAGATTATGGTTCCCCTTCTCCAACTCTTTCCAGGTCCTGCCTTCCTCTCCACCCACCAAAATCCACACCTTTTTTCTCTTATTCGAAAACAAAGAAAACAATCAAACAGAAAATCCAAAACAAACTAATCAGAATAGGACAAAGCAAACATATAAATAGAAAAGAAAAAAAGGCCAAAGAACAAGGAACGCACACAGATGCAGACATACACATTCACACACACGGAACTCCTGTACAAACAGAAACCACAATGGACAAGCAAAAGACCTGCAACGTTAAAAAAAATTAAAAGCACAAACCATTATGATAAAAAAAAATCCTTAAAGAGTACTATTGGGTTGGTTTTGTGTTGGCCATCTATGGCAGGGCATGAGGCTTTGACTCCAAGTATGATTTGTATACTTAGTGAGACTTCATTAGAGAAAGCAAATGATTCCCTTGTGAATGGCTGTCTGCTGGAGAAAGCTTCTGGGTTAGGGGTGCGGGCTTGTGTCCACTCCCCTTTTCGGCACTAGTACCCCATCTGTCTCAGAGGGATACACTGTCTACATGCAGTATTATAAAAAGGGCAAAGTTAATTCTGTGATTATAGATTTAAATTCTGTTCTGTGCTGAGTTTTATAGCTCACAGATACAATTCCTAGAAGATCTTTTCTGTGTTCATAACAGTCCCATGACGGTATGTATCAGATTATTTCAGGTCGATTTTTATACATCTAGTATGCTCCAAAGAAGAAAATTCAAAGGTGACTAGAATTGCCTGAAAATTCTTCTACCAATTTTCAACCACAACTGCATGTTGGGAGAAATCCTGGAAGTCTAAAATGTAGTGGCACCTGGGCTCCACCCCAGACTAACTCACTCTGAGAAATGCAGCCCGGGCATATGCTTTTGAAGCTCTTTTGGAGAAACTATCACCTAACTAGGGTAGAGAAGTGCTGTGTCTATGGTCATGAGGATGAAGAAAGAATGGTGGTCAGCAAAATGTGTTAGGAAGTTAAGGCTCAGTACTTCATTTGGGTCTCCAATCCTACATCCTCAGAGGCGGGTGATAGTCCTTTCTTTGGCCCAGCTCTGGATTTCTGATTGTCCAAATATAAGGTAAAAGATCAGACCAAACATGTTGACTGCAGCAGACAGGAAAAACACATTCCTCCATCCTGATTCAGAATCCTGAACACAGAAATACACAATAACTATTAATGTTATAAATTCATTCACCACCAATTATACAAATCTTCTCCTTTGCATATTGCAATACTAATCACAAAAAAATTTAGGGGGCAAATACAGAATGTACTTAGCATCTTCTCAGCCAAGAGGGGTCATGAAACTGTTGGGAACCAAATGACTCAAAAAAGCATATTGGATCCTATTTTGTGGTAGCTATTTCTTCAAACAAAACCAAATGAAACAATATTGATATTTTTCCAGAAATCTGAATTTCAACAATTATGAAAGCTTTCAGTTGTGACTGAAATACATCATTAAGACCTACCCTTCTTGTTTGCTTAGTTTTTTGGCTGTTGAGTCCCACCAGCTCAGCTTCCTATGAGGACCTTTTAATGCAGTATGAACTACACTTGACCTATTGAGAAGCCAATCATGGATCACTGGTGGCATTATCCTCCTAGTGGACTCTTATAAATTTCCTCAGAAATTAGACTGGAATCTAGGTTATCTAGCTGAACTAAAAACAAAACCAAACAAAATGCTTCTCAGGTTGATACTCTTCCATCTTAGCCAGACTTTGTTTCTGCTGTCCCTCTTGCTCACTAGTCCAACCTGCAGGCTTGGAGCAAACCTCCCACCCCGTGCTCCCTGAGCTCTCACAGCCATTCTCTTCTCTCTACAGTTTAATGTCCTTAAACGGACCCTGGGATGCTTGGTTTTCCCTTTTATGAGGTTGAAAACCGTTTATAAGCCAGGTGATGGTGGCACATGCCTTTAATCCCAGCACTGGAGAGGCAGAGGCAGGCAGATCTCTGTGAGTTCGAGGCCAGCCTGGTCTACAAGAGCTAGTGCCAGGACAGGCTCCAAGGCTACAGAGAAACCCTCGCTTGAAAAAAAAAAAAAACATTTGTAATTAATCAGATTGGGCTCCTCATGATCTCCCTCTTCCTTTTGTCTCCACCGCTTACTAATTCTCAACATATCTTACTCATTCTCACCATTGTGAAGACCTCTCTCACGTGTCCATTTGGCTGTGAGCCCAGGTTTTAGTTGCTGAGCTGTTACTCACTCTTGCCCCTCCCTCTTTCCACCTCCAGGAAGTCATAGAAAAACTACCATTTGCACTCAAACAGCTCATTTTTCACAAAGTGGATGCCTATCCCTTTTGAAACATTCAGCTTTCATTTTTCTTTCCCTGGGAAGCATGGTGTGCCACGGTCTGTCTGACTTAGAGGTCCTCATGACCTGAGCGTTCAAATCCATGCTCGCTTCCCATGGCCAACCCTACCATCTTTGAGAACACAGTGTGTATTTTCAACGCCTAAAACAATACCTGCCAATTGCAGATGTTCAATAACATGCCCAACCTGACTGATGAGGAATCCGGTGGTGGTGGAAGAGATGATTCCTGCAGTGAGCCCAAATCCCCTGGAGATGCCCATGAGGAAGCTCGCGTATCTGTGGAGGAGACGATTTTATGTAGAAGCCACCTGGGACGCCTGTAGCACTTGAACGTTCGTGAAACACATTTCTTAAGGGCTAGGTCACTTGGATTAGCATAGTTTTTATGACTAAAGACATCCAAAGAGATGTCTATTTACCAGCTCTGAAATTATCTGTCCACTAAATCAATAGTTAGAATAACCAGAGACAGGATTTCTCTGGGAGCTGAGTGTTTCCGTCACACTGCTCAGTGCAGACGGCAGTTTGCATGACAGACAGGATGAGGCCACTGAGGCCACTCTCTGCCTCAGGTCCTGGCTCTGTCCTTGTGTGATCGTAGACATATGTTGTATACCCTTGGCTATACCTTGTCTCCTCTCCCTGAAATAGAAGGGCATACTAGGATCCACCTGATGTGACGATGACATACATTGATTTATGAGTATGTGTTAGCATAGGTCTGGTTCATGGTGAGTAGTCCATCTGTGGTGGCTGACAGGATAAACACCCTGAAGATTTTCAAAACAGATGTCTGTGGCCTTTTCCCAAAACACACAGTCTAATCTCTTATCAGGAAACTTGAAAAACTTTTATCTAGCCAGGAATGAGACACATGCCCATGGCTGCGAACCAACATTTCTAGTTATCTGTCATTCCGCTTTGATTTAGGGCACGTCAGCAACAGACAGGCTTTGCACAGTGGCATTGTTGGCTGTGATCTACCAGCACTCGGGAGGTCTGATAAAGACAACAGGTAAGCCCTTACCTGGGGGCAACATCTAGAGTGTTGATGATGAACCCCGAGTCACAGAAATTGCTGGTTCCGGGAATGAGTATCAGCAAAACAATAGTTGCTATGTAGCTAGAAGTCACAAAGGGCAGGGCCACAGCACAGAGTGATGGAAGAAGGAGCCCTGGAGAATAAGGACACAGTCAAGAAGCTTCTCAAATCCCACAAAAGAAGGGATTGGTTACCTGAATCCACACACCTATCCTTACCCAGGGATGAAAAGAGTTTTCGAACTGTGATTAAGCTGAGAAGATTCCTGGACAGAAGGAAATCTGCCATCTGACCTCCTAAAATTGTACAGCTTGAGGCAGCAATAAAAGGCAGGGAGGACAGAACCCCACTCTGAAAGAAGGAAATGGACACAGAACATCACAGAGCAGTGCGAGGCGCCAGCATTTATCACACACACCATCTCCGCCTAACCTCCACCACTCCAAGTTGTTTGAGGGAAACTAGCACCTTCGTCCCACTGAAAGAGCGCTGTCTTAGGTAAGACAGCCAACTCCTGAGAAAAGCTATGTCAGTTTCTGGGGGAAACTTCTGAACCAGCGTGAGTACAGAAGACCATGGTGATTAAGAACCTGAGTGCACAGCAGCTCTGCCATGCGGTAGTCATATAACCCAAAGCAAATTATCTCACCTCTGAGGGTCCAATTCCACTGCTGTGGAATGGGAATCGTGGCACTGCCTCTGCCACCGTCATTGTGAAAGTTAAATGATTCTATCCACTGGAATATAACGGACAGCATAGGACGACAGTCACTATTGTCAGGGTCACAGTAGAGGAGTGTACTCACATCTCTGATGTTAACGTGGAGCACCGTACTGATGTATGTCGGTAGGTATGTTAAGATTATGGTGCACAGCCAGAAATGACTGAAAAACCCCATGAAAATGGCCCACAGTGGCAGGCATCTGACCATCGCCTTGATGGGGATGGATCTTCTGGGAGAACTAGACTGAAAAAAACATCAACCAACATCGGTGTTAAGATAGATCTCCCTACGAACAGTGCTCTGCAGACCTCTGCATGACCCAAAGGTTGGAAAGAGAGGGTGTAGTGTACCTGCTGAGCCAGTGAGGATGTGATATGTTCCTTTTCCCTCACACTTATGCATGGGTGATTCATGGGGTCATCGTAAATCACTGTGAACCACAGGATACAGCAGACACAGCCAATGCTACCTGGGAAGTAGGAATGAAGTTACTTTCATGGTAAATTTATATTTTGGAAGAATAGGGTCTTGTCTGAAATATCAATTTAGGATTATTCTACCATAAAAACCTGAAATTCCCCTATCTTCTTTTCTACCCTACAGAACTCATTAACTGAACCATTTTAGATGCCAACTCTCAAACAGAGACTTGCTTTTTGTTCAGAATCTTGGAGATAATGTGGCCATGAATAAATCACAGCACAGATGAGGCTTGGGGATCCAGTGTTTAAACTCATGTGGTCCTCACAGCAATATCTGAGTGCACATATCATTGTCTTGTTTTGGTTTGCATGGTCAGAACTGAAGGGAAAAGTAGTTATGCATGCATGAAACTACTGGCCATAAAGTCAGCCATTGTACCACAGAATTATTTCTAATATGTTTGCAAGAGATTGCAATTTGTACGCAAACTATAAATCCCTTGTGGAGACCCAGGAAGAGAAGCTCTTCCATGCCTGGTTAATATACGTGAAAGAAAATGACTGGGATTAACATCGTTAGTGAGAAGGTGCCTCACGCCAGGGATGTGTTGAACAATACCATAGGGCTAAAAACAAAAGAACAAACTGCAGAAAGTTGTCTATTTATTGGGATTTTTGTCATTTCAAAATATTATATGTTAAATGATTTGGGGGACTAATGTTCTTTAAATCCCTCCTAAACTGAAGGTGCACCCAACCAGCTCTGATGTCTTAACTGTACAGAGTCCCAAGGCCAGGTGCTTCATGTGTGGTGGTAGAGATACTGGGAGGTGCGTGTGGAAGGCAGGATAGGCATTATAACTGATTTCTCAGAAGCTGGAATGTGAAGAATGACCTCATCTGCCCTGTGCATGTGAATTGTCCAAACCACTGGGAAGGTGTGAGACTAAGACACATGAACTACATCAAGAAAGCTACCAATCCTCAACATTCTTTATCATTTTTCATCTAACAAAGGACATGGAGAGGGTACGAGTAATGTCTCAAAATCAATGACTGAAAAAATAGAAGTATGATTTAAATTTAAATTATGATTTAAGAGACAGTGACTCACCAAAGATATAGAAGATGAAAGGCCAGCCCAATGCCTGTGAGATTAATCCCCCGACACAGAGGATGATGAAGGACCCAAATGCTGCCCCTAAAGAGAAGACGGAGAAAAATCAGCTATGGAAATGCAATGGCTAGAACGTGGATGATGTCCTCACAGAGATGTAGCTGATTTGGAATAGCTGGGTGAGGATTCACTCCTGTTCACAAGGCTGTCCCAACATCACATGAAATAACAAGTATTGTGATAAGCAATAGTTTACTTCAGTGGCTCCTTAATAGCAGTGTGACCAACTCTAACTACTCAGTTTGACATAGAAACTCTGCAAGTACAACTTACCAAAATTAAAAAGGTACAGTCCCTACCTTCAATGAGATTTTAGCCTAATCTGTAAGCAAATCGTGAGGAAAATTTACTCTCATAAATGTATTCCAACTAGATTACGACTGCAGACTGGGGTCAGTGCTGACAGCAACAGCCAGGCATGGAGGCACATACCTGTAATTCCAGGAATCAGGAGTCTCAGGAAAGAAGAGTAACACAAATTTGAGGCCACTCCAGGCTACATTTAGAGTACCAGGCCAGCTATGGCTAGCTACTAAAACTTGTGTCAAATAAATAACAACCAAATAAACAAAACCGAACAACAATTACAGCTTGCATTTACAGACTCTGCATTTCACAGTAGGAAATGCATTTTAGATAGCAATATTACATATGCCTAGTGTACATAAACACTTGAACATACAATCACACATATGAACCTCAGAAAGGTTTCATTAGCTAACAGTCACCTGTGCAATATGAATGCAATCCAATGTATTCTATTCTATTCTATTCTATTCTATTCTATTCTATTCTATTCTATTCTATTCTATTCTATTGTACTCTCCCACCCCATACTATCCTCTCCGTAAATTCTCATGTTAAATCCCAGGCTTTGCTGCCACTAAATTGATTTCATGACACCATTGTTTGTCTTGAAAAGTGATGTAGAATGTAAATATGATAATAAAATTATAATGGGTGATAGGAGCAGACAAAGTTATATTAACAGAAATTGGAAGACTAAACAATTGCCTCAACAGTACAAAGGATAAATCAGCATTGATACAAAGAAAAGAAACCCAGCCAGAGAAGGAAGATTAGCTGTGGGAAGTTTGACCCAGAGGAAGTAGTGACAATGCTGATGGAGAAGCAAACAGGAGGGAACAGAGAGCAGGATATGGCTTGTGCTGGACACATGAGTGAGGTGTTGATAGGACCTCAGCTCTATTCTTCACATACTTGTTCTCAGGTCTACAAGCTGCCCTGACGTCTCCACCAAGAACATTATAATGTAGTAATTGGCATTAATAAATAGCTGTGATGCATTCCATGATTCTTCAATGACTCCCCAATACCAATGTGACCAAATCTAAATTCCTTACTGTGTTACGGATCCTCACCTGAGCCAGCAATGCTGGTGAGCTTGCTGCGTTCAAGTGGAGGAGCCCACTTTGCCCAAATTGTAAACTGACCAGTCCATGCCATTCCCTGCAAGAAAAGTCATTAAGATCTTGGTTTTCTTGCAGATGTTGGGACTCTGTATCCCACTCAGTCTGATAAAACATCTGGATACCTGGGCCATCCCCTGGACTGTGCGAATGATGATGACTAAAATCACCCCAAAGTCAGCAGCCATTGGAGTAAACAGCGTGAGCAGGGACGAGATGAGCAAACCAGCACCAAGTATCTGCTTTGCTCCAAATATCCCTGCTAAATATCCACTTGGTATTAGAGTCAGTATGATTCCATAGCTGATAGAGCTAAAGATGATACCCTGAGTCTCTGGGCTCCACTGATAAACAGCAGCCTGGAAAAAAAGAAAAAGGGTGAGGAGGGGAACCCTCTTTGCTAAGACATCCTGATTTAAAAATCTACTTTATACTCACAGTTGTTTGGTATCTTGAATACCAAACACTTATTATTATAACAATAGTTACTTTGGTTTAGGTATTTTTCCTCTCTCAAAATTTTACCTAACTTATGATTTTTGTTTGATTGTTTTACAAATAATCAACTCTATCCCCAATTTGTTTCCCTTAGAAAAGGAAAGTTTTAAACATAAGAAGGAGAGAAAGCTACATAATTGTGGGGTTGAACTGAAGAGATGTCTTAATTGTTAACTGTATGAGCCGCTCCTGCAGAAGACTCGGACTGAGTTCCCAGAGCCCATGTGGTGGTTCACAACCGTAACTTAAGTTCCAGCTGATCTGATGTTCTTTTGGCGTCTGTGGATGCCAGGCACATAGGTGGAGGACATACATACATGTGACACAGGCCCACACCCAGAAAATAAAAATAAAGAAATCTTTAAGAAAAAGATGACCAGTTACAGAGGTGAGAGGATAGAAACTGTAACCAACCACAGCAGGATGCCTTGTTTTTTTTTTTTAAGAACTTCCTTTAAAACCTGAGTACCATTGGCTCTCATTGAATAAAGTGAATACAATTTTGCTGACTTCTTATCAA
This sequence comes from Arvicola amphibius, assembly GCF_903992535.2. Lineage (NCBI taxonomy): Eukaryota > Metazoa > Chordata > Mammalia > Rodentia > Cricetidae > Arvicola > Arvicola amphibius. Next base: position 124,279,188 of record NC_052052.2, on the reverse strand, counting down.
CCCCTGATTGAAAAAAAATCAAGTTTAGTTATGGACCATCTGACTGGAAGAGCTAAGTTACTAAGGTATACATTATGAATGAATAAATTCTGACATAGTTCAATACTTAATTTTGATAGTCTCTGAATATCTAGATCTGAAATCATATTATAAATTAGATCATCAAAGAGTGTAAAATAAGAAATACTTTATTCACTTATGATAATTCTTACCAGCCAGGAGTTGGTGGAACATGCCTTTAATCCCAGCACTAGGGAGGCAGAGGAAGGCAGATTTTCGTAAGTTCAAGGCCAGCCTGGTCTATATAACAAGTACTAGGACAACCAGAGCTATATATAGAGAGGGGCCCTGTCTCAAAAAAAGAAAGAAAGAAAGAAAGAAAGAAAGAAAGAAAGAAAGAAAGAAAGGAAGAAAGAAGGAAAGAAGGAAAGAAAGAAAAAGAATTATTATAATTCAGAGTATAATTCATATTAGAATTAACATTTGAGGATGAACATAAATAGAACAGAAAATTTGAGGAAGGGAAGATAATTTGGGAAGGTCCAAGAGAGGGAAAAATCTTGAGCATCTTTTGAAGGATGCTTGTGATTTGTGTAAAGACAACAAGGAAGAAAGGAAACTGGGCTTACGGCATCTGGGATATAAAGTGCTCCTATACTGACAGTGAAAGGGCTGGCTCGGAGCAGAGACTTTTCTGGACCATTTATGGATGGGTGTATTCTGAGGAGGAGGACCAGGCTCTGGTGGAGCACAGCATGTCCAGACACATGTCAGTTAACTTGAAGGTGCCCTGAGTCCCAGAACCCAGGAGTGTGAATGGGTAGGTGAAATATAAAACAATCATAAGCCATGAATTATAGGGATGACATTAGGAATGTGTAGGAAGTGAGGGGATAAAGGATGCTTGCAAAAATAGGGTATCTTTATGGCTCATATATAGATGGGATGAACATGTGATAGAGGTATTATTTAACTCATTGGTTAATGAGGAAAATGGTAAAAAAAAAATGTGGCAGCTTGTGAAAAAGGGAAGAAAAAGAACCACACATGTTTAAGCTGAAATGGAATTTAAGTAGATGGCAAACTGCCTTATTCAGCCACAGTCGGGGAGTTGCTGACTGGAGAAGACGGGACTGATTGTCACGGGACTGGAATCATAAGCATTTCTACTCTTCATATAGACTTTGAAGAGCTATACATAGCTAAAAATGATGAAAGCTGTAGGGACTCAGAGAGAATTGGGTAACACAGAAGGGTTTCCCTTAGGAATAACTAGTTTTTCTCTGAAGATACCCAAGTAGCTTATTTGTCCTATTTTTAAATTGCTAACATTTTCTTACATGTCTATAATATTACTTCAAAGAATGATTATTACTATCATAGCATCAAGCAAGGCCTCAAAAATAAAAATTTCAGTTCTTTCGGTTTACAGCTGAATTCCACACCCAGCAGAGCTAAGACTGAAACCTCCCATTCAGGTTCTTCCTTTTTGTCATTGCTACCGCGCTCACCCGCGCGCTAAAGTCCTTGATGCTTCTGCTCCAGTTACTGAGAGGGTCTGTCAAAGGGCTGTCCCTGGATACGTTAGCTGGGTCCTGATGCTGGGTGCTGTTCACCATGGCGATGATGGCGATGCTCAGACTCACACGCTGCGTTATCATGGTGAAGTTGGAGAAGTGCATGATGAGAGCCAGCCCATAGCGCAACGAGCAGAAACCTGAATATAGGTAGCACAGAGTTACACGGTGAGCACGCTAAAGCATGCTGTTCGCATCTCCTCCGCAGTTAAGTCTGCGAGAACTCCAATCACATGACTCAACAACTCCAGATCGCACGACTCAAAAACTGCTTTATTTGTTGTTCTTTTTGTTTTTCATCCTTTTTACCTTCTTTCTTTCCTTCCTTCCTTCCTTCCTTCCTTCCTTCCTTCCTTCCTTCCTTCCTCCCTCCCTCCCTCCCTTCCTTCTTCCCTTCCTCCCTCCCTCCCTTCCTCTCCCTCTCTCCCCCTCCCTCCCTCCCTCCCTCCCTCCCTCCCTCCCTCCCTCCCTCTCTCTCTCTCTCTCTCTCTCTCTTTCTTTCTTTCTTTCTTATAATGGAGATTAAATCCTGTCTTTACACGTGCTTATCAGGCAAACAATCTACCACAGAATTTCACCCCCGGCACTTTTTAGAATGCTTTTGAGACTGGTCTCCTTAAGTTGCCCAGATAGGCTTTGGATTTATTTTGTAACCCATGATGGCCATGAAGGTCTTGAACTTGCAGTCTCTCCTGCCTCAGCCTTCCATGTTACCAGAACTACAGACCAGTTGTCATCAAACCCAGCTAATCCCGATGACCCCTTTTCACCAAAATAATATTGCCTCTAAACCCCATTGCCATATTGTTTTGCTAGCTTTACTACAATGATTATGATGAGTTTGGAATCATACAAATATGGCCTTTTTTTAGAGACAGATGATGAGTAAAGGGAAAACCTCAACGCAAGAGTCTCATGCTACACTGCTCCAAAATAAGAGACTGGGGGAAACAAGGCAGAGCCAACCACGAATGCCAACTTCCTGCATGGCAGGGAGTTACAAATGAGTGGTTCGTCTTATTTAGCATGTTCATTTCTCACAGGGCTTTGTGAGACCACACACTGACTGCTGCCTTTCAGAGATACTACTTCCCTGTCTGAGGACTCTCCTTTGAACTCTCAGAGAAATAATCTGCTTCTCCTTTCCCATTCTGAACTCTCTCCCTCGCTATCCCAGTTCTCTGCTTTCTCTTTTCCTTGTTGCCCAAGCTAGTCTGGAGCCCCTAAGCTCAAGGGACACCCCAGCTCAGCCCCTGGAACATCTGGGACTGCAGGTGTTCACCACCATGCCCAGTTGAGAGCAGATGCTTTACAGTACGCTGAACACTCTACTGACTCCTCTTCCCCAGCGTGTTACTAGACCCTGCCTTCATGGTTCTTCAGCTTTTCAGACAAATATGCAGAAACAATTTTGCTAAACTTACAGGTAAAATGATACAGAGTAGTATTCACTGGCTGTATAACACACATGTATATATTTACACATTCAGCATATTTCTAATATATGTATGTATAATGTATGTATTGATATTATATATGTATTTCCAATAAAATAAAACAATGGGCCTATATTAGGAGGATTTCCATGTGGCTGATGGGTTAGACTTTTTTCCCCCTGCATATTTGGAAAACAGAGTTGTAGGACACAAATGGAGTCTGTGAAGGAACAGAAAAATACATGGATGAAATCTCCAACTAGCCTGAGGGGTAGAACTACAAATGAATTATTTCAATAGCAATTTGAGTTTCCAAACTCAGAGGAAGTGGCCAGATGTTTGGCAAGTGTTTTCTGCAGGAATCTGTTCCTAAATTGATAATTTGCTTTAAAATCGCTTGCTCAAAACTCATTGCACTCCTTACATACAGGATTTATTGATCATTTGGTTCAATTTCTGCCAGATTAATTCACAGTGTCTCCTAACAGTAAAGTAGAAGGTGACAGTTTGAGATGGAGGCTTGGTCTGTTTCATTTAATCCCAGCCCTCAGGAGGCTGAAATGGGATCAGAAGTTCGCTAAAAGCATCCAGAGGAGCAGTATAAAGAAAAGGCAGGGAGAGAGAGGACAGCAGGCAAAGGTGAATGAGCTGGAGCCAGGCACCGAGTCTTCTACAACGGCCTGCAAACAAGGACAGTGGCCTTACCTTTCCTGGTGGTTGACTTCTCATTCATTTTGCTTCTCTGGGGAATGATGTGCACTCTGTGGTGGAGTTGCCCACTGCTCCGAATCACTGTCACCACGACAGGCTTTGGCCTATGAGAAGAACATTATGGAAGAAATGACACATGGCCTCCTCCTGCCAATGCCGCCTCCTCTAGGGATCAGGAAGAGGTGGGCATTTGTTGTTCATTTGTTTTTCTTTCTGACTCTTTTAGATTCTGACTATGCTTTCAGTAGACTGTGTTATTATAAGGAAATCTGATTGTAAATCCTTGTAGCAAATTGTTTAAATTCTCTGGTCACCCATGTTTTCGTCTCTTGAACACATTTGCTTTCTGTGTGGTGCTATAAAAACTGAAAGGCGGAAGCCGCAAAGGCTTTATCAAACCACAGAGATCCCATGCAATGCTAGGAAGCACCATCACTTATAGCCTACCACAAAAGGACAGTTCAGTCCAAGAGCTGAAGATGAAGGTTCCAGAGCAGGCTTTACTCTCATCCTGGCCATTTTCCTGGTCCCTCTGGACATCTTCTTTGAAGATGCTGCATGACCTTCCCAGGCTGCGATGGTCAGCGCTAATCGCCAATTTGTAGAATCTAGAATCACCTGGGAAGATGGACCTATGGGTAGCTTCGTGTGAGATTACCTTGATTATGCTAGTTGAGATGAGAAGCTTCATCTAACATGGGTGGCACCACTCCCTAGGCAGGGGACCCTGGACTGCATAAGAGTGGAACCAGAAAGTTGAGCTCTAGCGCGCATGCGTCACTCCCTTCTGACTGACGTAATATGAGCAGCTGCTTCAAGCTCCCGAGGCCTTGACTTCCCTTCCATGATTAAAATATTCTTTATGGGAAGGGAACGGAGAAAAATAGATAGCTCAATAAAAACAATTTTAAAAAAGAACTTAAAAGTATTCTTTACTACACAATCAATGAGCATTTTATTGAGATGACAATATCTTTTTGGTTTTTTTGTTTTGTTTTGTTTTTGTTTTCGAGACAAGGTTTCTCTATTGTTCTGGTGCCTGTCCTGGAACAAGCTTGGAGAGCTGATAAGATCTTTAAAACACTTATAAAATTATGTTACATGGGGGACTTTTGCTGTAATCATAAATGAGTTTAGTTACATTGAAAAGCAAACAAAATTTATGCCCCCAAATATGTGTATGTTTAATTCAGTATTTATAGGTCTTTAAGAGGGATATTATTCATTTGCCTCTTTTACAGAAGAATACACATTCTAAAAAATCTTGTGAATTATATCCATTTTAGACTGTATCTTCAATGATTGTTAAAACCACTTGCACCATATTTGTGTTTTATAATTCAGGATTTTATACTTTCTGAACCCCAAGCTCTTATTAAAGATTCTAATCATCTGTGACCTTAGGACAGAGAACCATGATGGAAGATATCGATGAAGAATTTTATCCAAAAATATCCATTGGAATATTGGAATATTTTTTATAACAGCAAAATTTTGGAGACACAGTTCAGAGGGTCAGTTCTGAGAACTTCCTGTCATGAATTCTGTTAAAACAATGCTTTTAAAACTATTAGCTGTGGGATGGTGGTGCACGCCTTTAATCCCAGCACTTGGGAGGCAGGCGCAGGTGGATCTCTGTGAGTTCGAGGCCAGCCTGGTCTACAGAGTAAGTTTCAAGACAGGTTCCAAAGCTGCACAGAGAAACCCTGCCTCAAAAAACCAAACCAAAAAAAAAAAAAAAAAAAAAAAAACTATTGAGATAATACCAGAGAAATACTTGTACTCAGAGAGTGTAAGCAAGATAACATGTAAATACACAGAAAACAAATTACACAAATGGAGCCATGGATGTTACTTTAACTGTATTATTCATTATTTCTCATAATGTTTTATTTGCATGTGCAAGTGTGTGTGTTCATGTATGTTCAGGTTTTGTGCATGTGTGTAAGGGTGCTAGAGGTCAGACTCCCATGGCATTTTTCAAGAACTATCCATCTTGTTTTTTTGAGTTGTGTCACCAAGACCTGGGTTTGCAGATCTGGCTAGGCTGTCTGGCCAAGAAGCATCAGGGTCCTGCTTGATGCCCTCCCTACCTCCATACCGAAGAAACAAAGTTTACTTACAAATAACTATTAGACATCTCAATTTTGAGATTTTCTTTCTTTTTTGAGACAGAGTCTACTATGTAGCCCAGGTTGACCTTGAACTTCTGATCCTCCTATTTCAGTCTCCTAAGAGCTGGGATTAACTAAAACTTTATTACAATGGACCCACATCTAGGCTCAACTGCTGTGAAGAACCAATGAGCACCAGGGCTGATGCCGGCTGGCTGCTCTGGCTTGAAAGGCTTCCAAGTCTCCCTAGCATCTGGATGATGCCAGGATTCCTCCCACTGCTCTGTACACAGTGCTAGAGAGGCAAAGACGCAGGTCTTCTAGTGAAGATGTGCACGTCTCTGGTGAGGAAGCCCGTGCAGAAGACTGGAAAGTTGTCTCCACCTTACAGCTCACAGGGCCAGCACCTGGCCCTTCAAAGGCCAGCCTGCTTGTATTTCTATCCGTGTAGGCTCCTTTGTTCTAAACTTAAGTTTAAAAGACAACCACAGGCTTCATTCTGAAGTCTTCAAAGTTTTAACCATTTACTCCCAAAGCACATTTGGTGATAAAAAGTTTAAGCTGAACTTTGATTTGAATATTAAAGAAACACAATCCAATTATCTCTTGCCTTTTCTGTTCATAGAACTGTATTATAAATCTGTTCTGACCGTGTTCAGTCTAAGCCTAAAAGAGACAGGAATGAGGAGTCTTAACAACCTTTTGTTTCCTCAAGGATTGCCCCTAGGACCATGTGTGCCTGTCAAGCACCGTGCCTCTGAGCTACATTCCACCACCTAGGCGGGCACACGTGGCTTCTATTGCCTTCAAGAATTACTTTGAATTTTGTTTTAATAATTTTCTGTTGTTTTGCTGTCTGGTGTTTCTTTTTCCTAAGACAAACATAAAAATTGCCCTTTCCAAACTGTAGTCTTTCTATGATATAATAATGAAATATATTGATATAATATATTTGAATATATAATGAATATATAATATAATATTTATAATAATGATGATGATGATGATGATGATGATGAAATAATGCTTCTCAAACAATCACCAGGGTTTACAAAGTTACAAGTCATTAGTGAGATTGAAAGACAGTCAATCATTCAAAGTCTAGCTGTAAACAATTGCTACCATGGAAACCATTCAGGAAATGATAGTAAATCCTAGTGTCAAGGTTGCAAGTAGACCCATAAACGCTGAAGTGAAATTAAGTTCAAGTAAAATTTGTGTTTAAAAAGGTTTATGACAGTATGGGTTGTATTTAGGGGCAAAGGAAAATACAGGCATCACGATCATGCATGTAGGCTTTTATTTGAGGGGGAATGGGGCTATGGACATTATGGTTGCATAAAGGCTTCATCCTAGTCCTCTTAGTCTAGAACTCATCATTTTGTTGCAAGGGTGTTTCCAATACTCTTTGATTTTCCCTCACAATCTGCTTGTCTTACATAATTCTGTTAGCCCAGTCTCCTGGTTTACTCAGAGCAAATGTTGCATATTGTTCAAATATCAGGAGCCAGCAGTTCAGAGCCTGAGTTCCACTCTGCGAATCATAGCAAGTTTCATAAACTCTCAGAGCCTTGTTTCAGAGGGAAAGAGGGGACGATATTCCTTCGCGGGATAGTATGCGTGAAATATGAGGTGTGCCTGGGTCACTCATGGCAAGGAGTTCCTCATTGTCAAATATCACTAGTATTAACAACATTAGTAACAGCCACTATGTTCACCCTCAGACCATGTTAGACCGTCTCAGACCCATGAACAAATACAGGCATATAGCAAATAAAGGCATTCTGATAAAAGGTTTGGGTTGGTTTTAAACTTTTTTTAAAATGTGAGTTCTTCTGCCTTGGAATCTACAATATGGATGAAGAAGGGGCTTATCTTGCCACAAACCTCAAAGAACCTGAGGAAAACAATCCTCAGAGCGTTAGGCAAAATGAAGTCCTCATCTGCTCTCTACTTTTCTGAGGGGCTAAAACAAAATGAGCCGTCCCATGTGTTTTTACATTACTCAGACAAGGCATTTATGAGTTAAATCATGGCAAAAAGAAAAAAATGTCCTAGGACCAAAGTGGAAAATTCTAGAAGTCAGTGTTACACCAAAAAACCAAGCACACTTCAACTGTAGCGCTGTCCACAAGTCCCTCTTCCCAGTTTGGAGCTGTGCTTCTGAATCAGGATTCCTTCTGGGTAGGATTAGAGAGGGATCCTCACTGAATCATTTCTGCTATGGCTCCCAGCCATGAACAGCAGGCACCCACCACAGTCTCTCTGGGGACCTCTTGACTGTACAAGACAGCAAGCCTTCTAGAAGCATTCAAGGTGTCTTGATCTTCATCTTATTCAGACTTTTGTCAGTCTCGTTTTCTGGAGAGCCAAGATTAAGTATATTGAACCCGGAAGAGACTAATCACAGTCCCAAATCTAAACCCGTCAGTTCATTTTTTTTTGGTTTTCATTCTACAGCCAAAGCCAAGTGAACTAACTCATCCACATACCGCAGCCAATACTCACGCGTTCCTCTGGCTAGCGACCACTGACCACCTCAGCATCAATGGCCTCTCCAGCCTTAGGTTCTGGATTGGATGGTTATTTTGGAAGAAAGCCTCTTCTTCACTTTGGAACTGGACACCATTTCCAAACGGAGATCCTCAGGCTGCAGTTGGTGTGTTTTTGAGTGCTCGTAAAGTTAATGAATGCATCTCTCCTAGTTTAGTAATTAGCATCCTGCTTAAAAGAAGAAACACACTTACCTTCACCATTAAACTAGTATTTGAAGCCTTACACTAGAAAACTAACTTGGGAAAAGAGGGCGTTCCTTTTTTCCTTCCCAGGAGACATAATGAGTCACGTGGGAATGGGACACCGCCAGGTTTGACCCCTCGCCCTCAGGACAGGGAGTCTGCAATTGGTTTGGCCGCTTAATTTTTAACTTCACTTCCAAGTTCTCACTGATCTAGTGAATACTTCAAAGATGTCACTATGTTTTTCTGCTTTGAAGTGTGCACATAGTCATTCAGTCAACAAGCCATTTAACTGAGCGGCGTGGTGGGAAGCAGGAGTGGTTCCTGTGTCCACAGACAAAGCACTCCACCTTTTGGAACTGGCTTTTGCTTAAGAAACTAGGCTTGAAATGTTCATGATGCCGAGTTCTTGGACAAATGAGACGAAATCTGTTAACAGGTAGACGGCCTTAATGAGATGTTCCTGCCAAGTCATCAGCTAGACTGTCCTCCTGCCTCTGGTGCCCACAGGGAATCAGTATGAACTGTGGCTCTGAAAATGTCCCTGTTTCCGCCTTCTTTTTTCTCTGTGTCCCCATGACGTGCTTTTTCTTGGCTCCTGACTTCTGGGTTTGTTTTGTGCCTTTAAGTTCTTGGATGTGGATGGCAGCAAGTCTTTCTAGTTTGCCTCTTGGACATCCTAAAACAAGGTGAGACCCTGCCCTCTCTACTTTTGGTCACCCTCACTGAGCTTCTGACCCCAGTCTTATCATCATAGTCCCCCAAAAAGCCTCTGCGACACAGCCCCTTAGCCAGTCTGAGTGGTCTCTATTGATTTTTTAAAATTATTTTTTAAAAATTTTAAAGTATATTAGCCTTCTTATTTTTATTGATGTATGTGTGTGTGCTTGTGTGCATGTATAGCGTGTGTCTGAGTATGTAAGAAGGTCTGAAAACCCCTGGAGCTGAAGTTACAGGTACCTGTGACCGATCTACTCCCCATGAGGTTTCTGGAAAACAAATTCAGGTCCTCCAGAAGAGCAGTGTGTGCTTTTAACTGCTGAGCCGTCTATTGTGTGATACTTCTTCCTGGGGGAGACATGGAAAAAGATCTGCTCACTGAGATAGGGAACAAACAACAGACCAAAGTATGGAGCCCACCGAAGTCCAACTTGGTAAATGACTGAGCTTTATTGGGGTTACTTAGAGGAGTAGAGGTGAGGGGGTTGCTTTTAAGAGCTGCATCATCAGAGGCCGACTCCAGCATGGCTGACAACTCACAGAAACTAGAAACTTGGAGTTCACTGCACAGGTATCTCAGCTGGCCAGAGCTTCTTCCAGGCTTATCTTTGTATCTTGTCTGAATACATATGTGTGTGTGTGTGTGTGTGTGTGTGTGAGTGTGTGTGTGTGTGCTTAGATAGGGTGGGACCTAAAGTAGCTGGTAAGTTTCAGGGACTTCCTGAAGTCTTTGAGTTGTTTACTTCCTGAATTTAAGGAGGCCCCCTACAGTATGGAATGTTTCACTTCTCTGAGATCTTAAGGAGCTTCCCTCAAGATGGATGTTCATCTGGCAGGATATTGCTACACAACACCATCTCCCCAGCTGCCATAATTGCCTATTAGTACTGTATTTATAGATCACTTACAAACTTGGGGTATTTAAAGTAATCTATGCTTATCTCCTCAGTTCTAGAAGCCCCTACTCCAAAATGTGTTTCACTAGGCCAAAATCAAAGTGTCTGCAGGGTGACGCTCGCTCCAGAGGTGTGCTGCAGCAGCCTGAACAGAATAAGGCACTGTGAGCTCAGTAGAGTAGCTTATGGTACAAATGACTTCTTGAGTTACATTCACAGTGAAAAAAAATGAAGGTCTTTTGAGCTGGCTCAAACTCCTTAATCACACTGTGATTTTCATGTGACAAATTCAGTATGATTCATATTTTGACAATTTAGATTTTGGGAGACTGAGGCAGAAGGCTTATGAGTTCAGAGCTACATAATGAAATCTAGAGATATAGCTCAGTAGTGCAGTGCTCGCCTAGTTTGCAGGATGCCCCCAATTTAGTACCCAATACTAGAAAAACCTTGACTATATTACATCTGTAGCATTCATAAACAACAAGAATGACAGAACAGAACTGGTCAAGTCTTAAACACGTATGTGTCGCTAGATTGTTGTTGACAATTGTCCCCAGTGAAAGCAGTTTAACTAAAATGCTTCTCAATTCTTTTTACATTTGGTATGTTCTAGACATGACGCTCACTTTCTGAGAATATCAATTTGTTTAATGCCCATGAGCTACAGAGCCCAAAGTCCACTGAGTGGAGCTGTACACAGACAGACACCTACGATGAAGGGCAATGAACGCAAGCCACACAATCTTGCACAAGGTAGTAGGAAAGAGCAAACAAGGACCCCTGCCAACACAGAAGTGTCCTAGGAAGGCTTCTCGGAGGAGGTGGGGCTGTGGCTGGTTTCATAGGCTGAATAAATACCATGGGGGAAGGACCGTCCTGGGCAGTCATGGAAGGTTGGTATGGTTTCTCATGACTGAGGAGTAAGCTGCAAAACCATCAAGGGAATTTGGTAAGCTGACTTGAAACTTGATCATTCTTTTCAGCAAATTGATTGTTTGTTCCCAATAGTAGAAATAGATTTTCCAGAATAAAAACAGAAAAATGCTGTAATGTTTCCTGCGACAAAAACTGTAAAATTCGCAACAGTTACGTGAACAAGTAATGACTTACTTGAGCAGTAATTACTTAAACAGTATGAGTCAACAACGATAATAAATTATTAAAGGACATCAGGCAAAATCTGTCTAAATAGAACTGTGGCGGACTGAGTGAGAGATGTCAGAGATTTGCATGTCTGATCCCCAGTGGGGAGGCTTAGGAAGTATGTCCTTAATGGAGAAAGCATGTCACTGGGGGCCAGGTTTGAGTATCAGATCCTATGTCAGTTCCAGTGCTTGAGTGTGAGACTTGAGCTCTCAGCCCCCAGCTCTAGTGACCATATCTGCTGCCAGCTGCCATGTTGTCCCCTACTATAGGCCCTAACCCTACTGAACTGTAAACACAAGTAAACCATTTCTTCTCTATTTTCCTTGGGCATGTGTTTTATCAGAGCATAGAAAAGTAACTAAGACAAGAACCAAATACTATGTTCTTAGATGGAAAGCCCTTAATATCATGAACTATTAACTCTCTTTAAATGAATAAACCACTGAATAAACAATTCCGTGGCTACTGGATTAAAAGAAAGGAAAACAAAAGGGCGTGATAGAGTTAGCCTAAAGTCCCCAAAGGAGACAGAGTAAGTGACACACGTAAGAGAGACACGGGACAGCCTCGTCCCAGCAAAGGAGGGATGGGTCCCATCTCGTGGATTTGATGCTTTTACATACATAAATATAGTAGATTCTTTGGGGTCCTTTTTGTTTTGTGTACCAACCTGTTTTGTGTACCAACATAGTAAATAAAGTAAATACAATAAATGCATATAAAAGGTCTAATATTTTTCTAAATGTTTCCCCCAAAGACTGACTCTCTCTCTCTCTCTCTCTCTCTCTCTCTCTCTCTCTCTCTCTCTCTCTGTGTGTGTGTGTGTGTGTGTGTGTGTGTGTTCGTTTGTACATGATTACATTAGGCAGATTACTGGTTATCTTGGGAACTAGTAAAGTAACTTTTTCCTTCGGTTAGAAGACTAAGCAACAAAAGGTGATTCTAAGTTCTGAGGGCTGATGAGATGACTCTGTGGGAAAGAGCACCGTTTTAGGACAGTGGAGGAGTAATTGGAAGAACATATTCAGCATGCAAGCAGAGACAAATGGCAAAATGAATTTGAGAGTCAGAGGCAACGGACAGAGGGCTCTGAATGCTGCTGATGGGTGGGTCCACATGCAGAGAAGAGAAATAGTTGAAAGAATAGTAGCCAAAAATCTTGTGGAACCAAGCACATTAATTTCTTAAGTCATGAGTGTATCGAATACCCTGGGCAGGAGACACAGGTCACTCTGGCTTCTCTCTTGCTCCAATTCACTGTCTTGTGCTGTCTCTCCATTGATCCTGAAGTTGTCTGAACGAAAAGCTTTTTCTTGTGTTATTTCTCCATGACAACTTTTAACTGTCTCTCAGTGCCATGGCATCCAAGTCAGAGAGCTGCTTTTTCCTTAGTGGACCTCACGTTGGCTTGGCTTTCTCTTGTCTCATGCTGACATTTGGGACTGACGATGTTGAGGGAAGAGCTTGAGAGAATGAGCCTGGGGAAAGCGGAGCAGACGGCCCTGCCTGCAGTGATGAGATACAAACACTCACAGCTTTTCCAGTGTGCTGCAGGGATCACAGGGAGGGAGGCTGTAGCCAAAGTTCTCATGGTCTAAACTTCTAGAAATGATTAGTGCTTTCTTGCTAAATGAATCCCCCTGGAATAACTTTGTGAATCTGAGGTCATTTTTGGTGACCTTAGTCTATCGTAATCTCAATTTATTCCCCCCTTCTGATGGTTGATAATCAAGTAACAGATGCCTTTCCTCACTCACAGAAAGAAACGCCTTGTGTAGAGCCTCAGTAACATCTTCCATGGTTCTGTCCTCATTCTTACTTGGCTGTTGTTAGTCTTTGCTCAGGAGCCAGCATTGGGCTAAATTCTGTGACTCTCCTGGCTGATGTCTCAGTTGGCTTTCTGCTTCAGTCTGCGGTGTGCTCAGTGGTGTCTGCCGGACACTCTTCCAGGGTTAACATGCCTTCCCCGTGAGAACGCACCCGACTCACAGACTGACAAAGGAAAAGGCTCATTAAGAATGCACGCAACTGGTTCTGGCTGACACACAAAGGGAATCAGCCACAAACAGAATTTTACCAGCTTCTACGGACTTTGGGCCTGCACGGTTCACATACACTGTTATCCTTAACCCTCCATGAGGTCCCAGTCCCAGGTTACACTTTGAATGATTTAAACAGAGATGGGAGGCTGCAAGTTTGTTGATTTGGGCAGGTGGGATGTTTACACAACAAGGATACTGCCAGAATTATTTCTGATATATGCCATTGTTGTTGTTTTCTGTATAGTTGCTACCCAGGTCCTTCTTGCCCACCTGGCTGAATTGATTCTCCTGACAAGAGCCCAGGGGACTTAGCAGAAGACCAGGATTTAATTTAATGATGATTGTCACCCTGCATTGCCCCTCTTGAGAGGCCCATTAGAGGCATGTTCTTTGATATGGGGATGGGCCTCACCGCTGGTTCTAAGTCAGGCTTTTTACCTTTTGTTAAGGGAATGGAGCCTAAGCGGGGGTCAATCTTGATGAACAATCCCCTAATAACAACCTGAAACTTCAGTTGTGGCACAAGATTTTCTATCCTGTAGTTTCTAGCAGACCTGTGCACTACTTAGCTCCCAGTATATCAGAGGCAGCATTCATTAGCTAAATTCTACTTAATGTAACTTAATATGTCCTAAGAGAGTTTGTTTGTAAAGCCTTTACAGCGTCAGTTTTACTTCAGGTTTCTATTGTGTTATTCCTTTTGGTTGGAGCTATTAAGATACAGCTCCAGTTTAAAATTCTGTTGTCACAAATGGTTGAAAAACAAAGTCAACATCCTTCATCATCAGGGAAATGCAAACCAAAACTTCTTTGAGATTTCATCTTATACCAAGCATAACAGCCAAGATCAAGACAACAAATGACAGCTCATGCTGACAAGGATGTGAGAGAAGGGGAGCACGTATCTCTTATATAGCTGGTAGGGGTGTAAACTTGTACAGCCACTATAGAAATCAATTAGTGGATCTTCAGGAATCTCAGTCTGGGCATAAACCCAAATTACTCTATACCCTGCTACAGAGACACTTGTTCATCCATGTTCACTGTTGCTCTATTCATAATACCCAGGAATTGGAAACATCTTAACTGTTCTTCAATAGACGAATGGGTAATGAGAATGTGGTACATTTACACAATAGACTATTACTCAGCGATTAAAAAAATGAAATGTTGAAATTTGCCTGGAAATTACATGGATGGAGCTAGAAAAAAAATCATCCTGAATGAGGTATCCGACTTCAAAGACAAATACTGTATGTATTCACTTCTATGTGAATGTTAGCTTTTAAGAGCTTGATAGACATGGATAGAATCCATGTAACTACACAGGTTAGGTACATAGTAAGGGACTAGAGAGGAGGGAGGGACCTTCCGAGGAATGGGAAATAGAAATATAGTTATGGAGAGATGGAAGGGAGACTGGAATAGGAGGGGAAGGGAGACTGGAATAGGAGGACTAATCAGGCAAGGGAGGAGAATAGGGGGTAAGGGGGGGGAATATGGGGAGGGACAACTAACACTAAGGGCCATTTGAGGGATCGTGTGGAAACCTAGTACTGCAGAAGCTTCTTAAGATATGTACATTTCTTAAGAAATCTAAGTGGAGTCCCCAAATGGGGGAGACAATGCCCTCAGTAGTCATCATTTGCCACCAAGAGAAACTTCCAGAGCCAGGAATAGGTTTTAATTGAGTTTTTTGACACTTAAAAGGATTTCATAGACTCATACAAACATCTCAGGCTATTGCCATGACTTATGGCAAGGCCCTATTGTGGAAGACCACACATATGTGTCTTGTTGAACACAGAGAAATCGAGCTGGTGCCTACCTAGAGCCTTCACCTCCTACTGACTAGTGTTCAGAGTACTAAAAGGTACTCTGCATGCTACCAGAGAAGAAAGATAAACACCAACCCACTTTCTCCACCCCACTTAAGACCTGTGCTCCCTCCCATTGGGCACCTGAATCCTTTTGACTCTGCCAGGGGGCCCAGAGAAACCACAGACACACACACACACCACCACCACCACCTAACAACAACAACAACACCCCAAACAAAACAACAAACAAACAAACCCCTCCACCTGTACCCTTTCAGGAGCAGGAGCCCTTGCTTGGTTTGTAGCTTGACTCCTATTCACACTCAGAATTAGTTCCGTGTGATGAGGAGCAATGGGACCTCTTTGCCAGCTCCTCCTGCCATCTAAGTGGAATGCACACAGGGAGGGGAAATAGTTCCCCCAGGTGAACATTTCCAAGGCTCCCTGCTTGCTCTAAGCAGCCCTGGGAAGGAGGAAAGTTCCCATGGAGTAAGCCTAGAGGAAAAGAGTAATGTCCACTCCTTTCTCTTCCATGATTTATGTTACTTTTAAACCAATAATCCATATATAATTGGAAAAGCCCACCCATTCTCTTAAAAAAAGAAAGGAAGAAACATTCAACACAAATTTGAGATGACAGTTTCCCTGATTTGAGATGAACTTTCTTCTCACTAAAATTTTCAGGATGTGGTTGCTTGGGAATTACAGTGAAAAGAAGGAAGGAGGGAGGGAGGGAGGGAGGGAGGGAGGGAGGGAGGGAGGGAGGGAGGGAGGGAGGGAGGGAGGGAAGTACAGCCAGTCACACACACACACACACACACACACACACACGCACACACACTGAACCCATCTGTACTTCTGTGCCCATTAGGGAATGGTGAGCTGTCTGGAACCCCAATCTTACCCTAAACAGTTCACTGCAGTCATTGATAAATGAACTGTGGGTGGAATGCCACTAAGAGCCCTAAAGGGTCACTGAATGATCCACACAGAAGAAATCTAAATGACACCACAAAACGTTGAGAGCTGATTTGCCAAGGAATCACACAGGATGATGAAACATGAATCTAATGAGGTTGATTATTTGCTGAATTAAAAGAAATCAATAGAACTGAATAGTTAATAAGATCCAAGGCTCTTTTCAAGTAACATTTAAAACTACCAAGGGGCCTAGGAATATATTATAACTTAGTTGGTGAAATGCCTGCCTAGCGTGTATGAAGCCCCCGCCTTGACCACCAGATCTTCATAAACTGGATGTGGTGGTACCTTCTTTCTTTCTAGCACTCAAGAGCCAGATGCAAAAGAATCAAAAGTTCAAGGCCATCATCTGCTACACAGTGAGTTTGTCATCAGTGTGAACTACATGAGAGCTTGTCTCTGAAAACTAAAATCACTTAACCAGTCAATAACATCATAGCTGTGTGTGGTAGCTCATACCTGCAATCTCAGCACTCAGTACTTGGGAGGCTGAGGCAGGAGGACTTCCATCAGTTTGCAGCCAACCTGGGCTACAATAGTGAACTCCAGGACAGCCTGGGATACAGTCAGACCTTATCTAAAAGAAAAAGATTTTGATTTGAATATAAATTAATATTATTTCCAAGTGTATCATGCATGCCTTTACTCCTAGCACCCAGGAGGCAGTCAGGCCACTGAAGGTCTGTGAGTTCAAAGTTAGCCTGGTCTATAAAGCTAGTTCCAGGCTACACCGCGAGACCCTGTCTTGAACAAAAATGAAAAACAGCAGCAATGAAAAGCACAAAAAATATTGTTGGCTTAAATTATCTAAAATAATCACTAAGAACAAGATGAATTTTACATTCATTTGATCTTGGTCCAAGAAGTATAATTTATTAAAGGCAAAGTCGCATGACCAGAGTCACCAAAAATGCAAGCCTGCCATCTGCTGGTCAACATATTAGCTAACAGCATGGCGAAGCTACACAAGGAGTACTAGGTAAACTAGGAAGGAAGGATGGAAAAAAGAGAAATATGGTTATGGAATTTTCTAGGAAACAGAAAAATATATTCTTAAAAACTCCTGCAAAGTATATTGCTTATTGTAGAATAAAATGTTATAAAATATTTTTTTCAGTCCCCATGCCTCTTTTCCACAGGAGGAATGGAACATGGGTACCAACCACCACAATGTGTGTGTGTGTGCGTGCGTGTGTGTGTGCGTGTGTGTGAGTGTGCGCGTGTGTGTGCATGTGTGCGTGTGTGTGTGCATGTGTGTGTGCGTGTGTGTGCGCGTGTGTGTGCGTGCGTGTGTGCGTGTGTGTGTGCGCGTGTGTGCGTGTGCGCGTGTGCATGTGTGTGCGTGTGTGTGTGTGTGTACGTGTGTGTGCGTGTGTGTACGCGTGTGTGTGTGTGCGCGCGCGCGCGTGTGTGTGTGCGTGCGTGTGTGTGTGCGTATGTGTGCGCGCGCGTGTGCAGTAGGTTTAGCATCACATCTTAACACATATTGAAAGAGTTATATGAATATGCTGTTGTCTACTTCTTTCTAATGTGGAGGTCTAGCTAGGGTATACCAAATGGTCTTTCACACAACTTTGACTCTTGTGTCCTGTCAGGGGGGAAGAAACCCAAAACAACAGCAACAGCAAGAACAAGGGCTAAGTTGGTGCTATTTTCAGTTTTTGTTCTTTTATTCATAAAAAGACACTGCCATTAGTTCATTTCTCACACAAGAGTTAGAAGCACATTGAAAAAAAATGTAAAGACTCAAACTTTTGACCCATAAAAGGTAGTAGTTCTCAAAATGTGTGTCACTACCCCTTTTGCAAGCCACTATCTTCAAAAATATTTACATTATGATTCATTACAGTAGCTAAATCACAGATATGAAGTCATAACAAAAAATAATTTTATGATTGGGTGTCACTACAACATGAGGAACTGTGTTAAAGGGCTGCAGCATTGGGAAGATTGAGAACCACTGTACGAAAGGGAAGGAGAAGAGAAGATATAATCATCACTATTATTTTGCTTTCGTCTCATTGAAACTGTGTAGTGGGAAGTGGCGGGGCTGCGTCCCGCCACCCGCCGCTGGCTAGCTTTACCCAAAATAATTACACGGAAACTGTATTCTTTTAAACACTGCCTGGCCCATTATCTGTAGCCTCTTATTGGCTATTTCTCATATCTTGCTTTAACCCATATTTAGTAATCTGTGTAGCACCACGAGGTGTGGCTTACCAGGAGAGATCTTAACCTGCGTCCATCTCGGAGAGGAGAAGCATGGAGACTCCCTATGGCGACTGCCTGAAGCGTCTCTCCAACTCTCCTTCCTTGTTCCCACAATTCTGTTCTGTCTACTCCACCTACCTAATTTTCTGTTCTTAAAGGGCCAAGGCAGTTTTCTTTATTAATTAACCAATGAAAGAAACATAGACAGATAACTCTCCTCCATCATTTCCCCTTTTTCTGTTTAAACAAAAAAGAAAGGCTTCAACTTTAACATAGCAAAATTACATATAAAAAAACAGTTATCAAGCAAGAATTACAGTTACAATATTTAAATCTATTTTATCTTTTATCATAACTAAGGAAAACTATAACTATTGAACCATTCTTCAACTCCATCAAAGACTCCAGAAGGATATAATGCTACCTAAGTAAACAAGAAATAAGTAACTTATAAAACTCTAGAAATGACAGAGACAACTCGCTGCCTGGACAGTCACCCAAAGTTCCTCTGTACGGTTGGGGCATCCATCTTCAGCCTACAGGCCCATAGTGTCCATCAGACTTTTTCATGAAGCAGGAAATTCCAAAGACAGTTCAGTCACTTTCTACTGTGTCCTGCAGAACGTCTCGCAGACTCTTTCATGAATCAGGAACCCCGAAAGACCATCTCACCTTTAGGCAAGTTCAGCAGTCCTCTTTCTGTGGGTTCCTTGTGTCCAGTTTATGCAACAGTCCAGCCAAGAGCAGTTTCTTGCCCAAATGGCTAACAAACTCCATAAGTAGCCTCTTCGATGCCCATCTTCCTCTCGAAGTAGACTGGTGCTTCCAGGAGCAGATGTGTCTCATTGTCATGAAAAACCCTAAGTTATTAAAACATTAAATGCCATATTCTGCAGTCTTTGAAAGATATGAAGAATGCCTATCTGAAATATATCTATGCACATCTAGAAAATGACTAACATGACTACAAGCTTGACTATTAATCGATGATTATCCATTAACAACCTATATTTCCTAATTATACATTACATTCTTTAAAATGAACTACAATCACAATAGCTTAATCAAAATCAGAAATACATATACATATAACAAATTGACCTTAAAATCCATACCAATGCAAATTATTCATATCTATATCATATCCCCCTTTAAATGTAAAAGAACATTTATAAACAATATTTGGGAATGTGGGCGCAGTTATTTCTCTCCAAACTGCTTCCTGCTGAGTGGGGGCGTTGTTATTTAGGTCTTTCATGGTATAACCTGTCTGCTAGGTTCATCCCAGTCGGCAGTTGAGTGAAGTAATTTTTTGAGGGTGTTCACAGCAACCTTTCAGGAGGACGTGGTCTATCATACCATATTGGGATAGAAGCAATCCACAGAGCCTCGTCCTCTGTGAAAACAAAAGAAGAAACTCTTTTCCAAAGCATCATGTTCTTAGATCCAAATCCTGAAGTCATACCATTAAGATGTCCATTTTGGTCTAGACTGGCAGCCCATATAATGAAATGTCTCTCTGTATTTAGCTCCTTTACAGTCAAAAAAATCAAAGAAAACACAACAAAATACATAATCCAGACTCTCTGTGAATTTTCCATTTTTATGCGGCTTATTTTCATTCTATCACTTTACTTTATTCTGTCTCTTTAAAGACTTTAGCCTTTTTTAGGCATTAACTTTATTTTTTATATTTTCTTCTCTCTCTCTCAAGCCTACATACATTCATCCAACACTGTGACTCATTTAAAAGTCTTTTATGTCTGAATCTGTCCTATTGTGAATCTGTAATTTTTTTACTGTCGAGAAACTTGTTTGATTTGAGCCTTTACATTGCTAAGCGCTTAAGACTCTAAGCTGTGACATTCCTAGGTCAAAAACAGGTACTGTGAGCTTGCCACGCCCAGTCCAACATGGTGGAGCCGCTTGTGACTCTGAATCGGTTGCAGCTCTGAGCTGCAGAGCTGCGGGCTGCTCTGGATGTTGGCTCCACCTCTCTCCAATTTCAAAATGGAGGATGTACCATTTTCTACTAGCTCTGGGGCCGCCAGGTAGGAGCCGCACTCAGCACTTTAACTCTGAGACTGAGCGTGCAGCACAAAAACTCTTTTCATCCAAGTTACAGCCAAATCTGACATGCAGAGCACTGTGCAGTCTGAAAACATCTCTCTGTATTGTGGCAGGAATCCGCCATGCTCTTCCACCTGCCTAAGCCTGATTCCGCCATCTGCCCAGGTGCAGGCAGGGATCTCTGAGCCTTTGGACCGGTCTCAGTGCACTCTCCTTCCGATCCCACGTGGGAACACAAATATCCAGTCCTATAAAAGCCATTGAAATGCTTTAAAGCCAGAGTTCACGCTGGTGGCACAGCACAAGGAAGCTGCGTTTTAAAATGACTCAGCTTTTTCTCTGCCGCTATTGCCGAAACAGGAAATCTCTCTACGGCACGTCCTAGCAAACAGCAAAAAGCTGTGTTAAACTCTCGCTCTCCTTTATTTAAAGCCAACTCAGGTTTTTAAGTGGATTTAGTCACCACGTTGGAGCGCCAATCTGTAGTGAGAAGTGGCGGGGCTGCGTCCCGCCACCCGCCGCTGGCTAGCTTTACCCAAAATAATTACACGGAAACTGTATTCTTTTAAACACTGCCTGGCCCATTATCTGTAGCCTCTTATTGGCTATTTCTCATATCTTGCTTTAACCCATATTTAGTAATCTGTGTAGCACCACGAGGTGTGGCTTACCAGGAGAGATCTTAACCTGCGTCCATCTCGGAGAGGAGAAGCATGGAGACTCCCTATGGCGACTGCCTGAAGCGTCTCTCCAACTCTCCTTCCTTGTTCCCACAATTCTGTTCTGTCTACTCCACCTACCTAATTTTCTGTTCTTAAAGGGCCAAGGCAGTTTTCTTTATTAATTAACCAATGAAAGAAACATAGACAGATAACTCCCCTCCATCAAAACTGGCCATGTATGGTATTTTTACCCTTTCCTTCAATCAAATCAGAGCACATTTATTGAAAGCTCATTAAAAGCATTGGAATAGCAATGAAGAAAAACATCCAAGTTTTTGCCTTATGGGATTTATGCATTTTCTGGGCTACTTATACCCTGGGGACCTTACCTCTTCCCTTGATTAATTCTGGCAGGCAGAAACAAAGAAGTATTTTCATAAACTTGAAAAAAAAAAGGCTTCAGGGTATCGCAGAAGGAAGCCTTGGGGAAGGTGAAGATATGGGAATCTCTGGTTGCATTGTAAAAGTATACAACTCCAACCTCATAGTCTAGAAGAACTCCCACGAGCTGTGGCTTCTCACTCAGGTGAAGGGGAGTAGGGGTGCAAGTGAGGACAGCAAGCCCATCCTCTTCACACATCCTGATGGTCCAGAATCCAAACTCAGGCTCCTTCTTCATGTCAAAGCCCCTTGGCACATCCTCTACACAGATTCCTACATCCCAAGAGGTTGTATTCTCAACCGACACTTCAAAGTAATATCTTCCTGAAGTAAATTCCTTACAGCCCAGGGCACAGGGTAAAACAGAAAATCTTTTGGTAGAAGCCGCAAGATTCTTGTGGCATTATCTGTAAGTCACTCGTCTTTGACTTTTAGACAGTGCTGGATCATGATAGGCTGTGTCGGGTTCCAGAGTCACACTGACTGTAACACAAACACAATCAGAATTTTGGGATCTGCAAAGACAATACTTTACAAAGAAAATAATCTGTTCAAATTTGGACATCCTTTGACTAGTTATGAATTTCTGCATTCACCTTTGCTCATGGCAAAAAGAAACATCCCTAATCAATGGGTATATACATATTTACAAGGCAATGTGGAAACATGTCCATTCAGCAAGACAATAGAAGTCCCTTCCTAGTGTCTATACCTTCCCAGTTAAGGACTTTTGGACAAGATTTACAATTCCAGACATGAATTCCCTTTTGTAGAGCATGCCTGATATCCAAACAGATAGGGGTTGGTAACTCCCAAAACATTCATGCCATTATTGCCCCAGTGAGCACCTTATGTGTCAGGCCAGTATGGTTGCATGCAGCATCCACTGTAGGCTGAGACCAATGATAACTTTTCTCCCCCAGTAGCTGTAGGCAGACTTTAGCCACTTTCCAGGTCAGTCGCAGATTGATTTCTCTGTCCCGTAATGAAAGTGTGTATGTTCTACAACACAGTTTCACCGTCCAGTTCTGGTGGACAACCAAGCACAAGTGCAGTAGCTTGGATTTTTCTGGGTTTCTGGGCCCTCTTTGGCTATAACTCACAGACCTAGCACTGGGGTTTGCTGAAGAACCCATGGGTATGGGAACAGCATAGTCCACCCATACAAAGCATCTCTGTTCAAACTCCACTTTAGAAAAGCAATATATTTAAAAATGAGCTCACAAAGTAGTGGCTTCCATCAGGCTTCCCATACATCTTAGTTTGGTTAGCTGTCTCCTGACCCCTTCCTAACATCTCCATACCCCTTTCCACAGACTTTTTCTGCCTTCATTCTTTCTCTTCCACACACATCTCTACTCCTGCTCTTTCATCCCCTCCCTCCTCAGCCTTCCTTCTCCAATATTACATCTGTGCTGCAGGATAGGACTGCTTTTTTTTTTTCCCCGTCAACTTTTCTTCATTATTCTTTGAATAAGGGAAATGGCCATTCTTTTTTATAATAATGATTATCATTGTGTATGATGTGTGCGTATGACTTCCGCAACATATGTGGAGGTCAGAGGACAACTTTTGTTTCTTTCCTTTTGCCTGCACAGGGATCAAACTTGGGTCATCATATTTGCATGGCAAGAGCTTTTCCTAAGCAACCATCTCATGGACCCCAAAATGATCACTCTCCAAGAGACACCTGAGTGATACAAACTTCTTTGGTTTCAGAAGAATATTCAAGTGTTTTTGCATAAAATGGCACACCAGATTATATAGACAACATGTTCCTGGCCTATCGGTTCATATCACTTTTGTCAAATGTCTCAGTCCATCCACACATGGTGCTGAAACCTACCCCCACTGGTCTTTACTCCCATTTGGTGCCAATTCCTAATTGTCTGTTTTTGGGAGAGACAATGGAGACACAGACCGACTCACTCAGCAGACTGGCCTGGAATTCCATTTGTAAATCAAACTGGTTTCAGACTCAGAGATCTGCCTGCCTGTCTCCCACGTGTTGGGATTAAAGTCAGGTGTCACGCAGCACCTGGATAATTCCTAAATTACTGTTTGCCATCCCTGTCAATCTCTCAGTCAGTGTGCTGCAGCTGGGTTGCATCTGAAACCATTTCCATCCTTCAGTGATGTCTGAAGGAGTTTTAAGGAGCTCAGCTCAGCTCCAACCTCTCCACATTTCCCCACTCCACTCCCTTTGCATTCACTGCAGTTCTCTGGGAATGACCAGTCTGGACCCACCCGAGAGAAGGTAGGGCCATACCTACTAGATCATTTTATAACTTCTGTAAGGAGAGACCTAAAACTATATTTAGCTAAGGCTAAATATAGGTATGTATACAAACAGATAAAATACACCTCTTATCCTGACTCTGTCCCTCCCCCAAAACACCTTGTATAAAACAACTTTTGAAGTTTATTATATTGCATTTAAATTAAAGATAGTCACACATAATATTGCTTCAAGGGACATTTAGTATTTCCTGTATACTGTTCTGGGACCCGGAGATACAACTGAGATAAACACACACACACACACACACACACACACACACACAGGATTTCTTACAATAAACTGTGATAAGGCATTACGATAGTTATGTTAGGTGACAAATATATATAGTAAATACACAACTTTAAATAAGCAGCTAAGAGATGTCTTACTGAGCTGATATTTGAGCCTAAAGATTGCGTGATCATTAGGTTGAGATTGCAAATAAAGTGGGCTAGCTGAGTGCTTGGTGTATAATGAGATTCCATAAACTCATAGTAACATTCTTACGAAGAATGTCTGAAATCATTAGGAGTTGGCGAGGTTTCTGCACCCTCCGCCGGCCTTTTAGGGGGAAGGAGCACTTGATGAGTGCTCTCTGTCTCTTGTTGGAGCTCCTCACTGACTCTTCCCAGAGCCTGAGCCCTTAAATCTGTCTGATTATCCCAGCTGAAGCGCCCTTCCCAACTCTTCCCTGTCCCTTACACTCACATCCTGAGCCACATCAGCAAAGGATGCCTTGTGGCGTCAGGTTATAGTCCGACTGTTGCTAAATTGCTTCTGTCTTTGACTTTTGGTTCTCATTTTTTCATCTCAAAGTTAAAAAGCCATACTGAAGTTTCAGGCTCTACTCCGGGTTGGTTCTCACACAAATCCCAATATTATTAGCAGCTGGTGCCCCTAGTCCAAAATCTCCTCAAAAGCCTGAACCATAGTCTCTAGCAGGAACAGCAGTATGTAAGAAATTAGGGTAAACCGAAACTCCCAAACTACACAGCAAACACCTGATCTTGGCAGAATATCCACCCTCTTGGCCTCGCCCGGCCTTCTTGGATCTTCTTTCGGGTCACACCCCAACACATAGTCACCCGCCATGCCTCTCCTCCTTAGAATCCCTTGGTTCCGTCTTTGAGGAAGTGGAAGGTTTTAGGGCATGATTGCTGTCTACCATTGTGACACGATAGGTTACAAACAAGGCATGCCTGGTCGCCATGGTAACGGCCCGTTCGCAGTTCCGAGAGGCTTCAGTCTCAGTCGGGTCTTCAGTCCCACGGAGAGAGGTCGTGTTTCAGGGGCGCGGCGGCGGAGGCGCTGAGTTTGGGATTCCCGCGCTGATGTGGCTTAGGTCGAGCAGGGGGAGGCCGGCGTTGCCAGTGGCGCCCACCTACAGGTGAGTGTGGTCGGCAGGCTTCGCGAGAAGCTCCGTACCGGCCCCGCGGCGCACCGCGGGCCAGGGGACACCGGGCAGCGGCGCTCAGCCGGCCGCCCCGCTCCTCGGGGCTCCGCCGCAGTCACCTGTGCAGCCCAGGTGGCCGCCCGGTGCCCGCCGCCGTACGCGGTCCGGGAGCACAGACAGCCTGGCGGCCGGCAGGGTCGTTTCTCCCCGGAGAACCCGGAGTCGGGCCAGCCGGCCAGTCCTGAGTGCACGGCCCTGGGTCCGAGCGGCCCGTGGCAGCCAGCCTGGGCACGCAGCCGAGGACGCGGGGAGGGAGCCTGCCCCATCCCTGAGCTCGGGCCCTGCACGCACAAACTTTGTGCCCCGCGGGGGCAGTGGGACTCAGACTAGGCAAAGGGCAACGCTGTTGTCGCAGTCGGAGGCCCACGCGTGATCCTGCTGGTGCTAATGGGCTGGGAAGATGAGGGAGAGTTGACCCAGGAGTCAGAGGTGTTCGCAGGAAAATGAACCTCGAAGGGAGTTCTGGAGGGGAAAACCTGGGGTTGGCTGTGTGGGAGCGTGTTTGCCGCTGCGTCGCAGGAATGAGAACAGGAGGGTGAGCCCTAGGCGACTAGAGAAAGTATTTGCCTGGTTTATTTAAAGCGCTGCAGTTGGTCTGTGGAGAGAGGACCGTTTCGAGGGTGGGACAGATATTTAAAATCATGGATAATAAACACGTTCACTTTGGGAGATAGTTGGAAGTTCTCCAAGCACGTAAAGGACGACTTTCCAGATTTGAGCACGGTGACAGCGGAAGAGTTTCTAGAAGAGTTTCTAACAGTGTAGAGTTCTTTCCAGAACATGAGTTAATAAGGATTGGATGCTCTGAATGGCTGTGAAGGGTCAGGTTCCGGAAATGTTGTTAGAAAAAAATGAGACGGTTTGAAATAGATGGGGGGGAAAAAAACTCAAAAGTTTCAGGGGCTGAAAGTGTACCCAAATGGTAGAACTTTTGCCTCCAGGAGGACCCGGCTTGAAGCGATGTGTATTCATAACACTGCTTTTACTTCCTCAATCCTGGAAAGACCGTTTGATGCTTCCTTCTTAGCTCCAGTTACATTTGACTGCACTGTTCCTGAACAATTTTAATTGCATATGCTATAGGTAAAACACTTTGAGCCTATTTCTCCTAAGTATATTTATTTTATGTTGAGTATATCTTATGTTTATTTTAAATAGTGTGAATACCTCTGTAAATATGCCACATATGTTTATAAAAATATAAGCTACAAATTAAGGGAATTAAGAAATAAAAAATATGGCCCAACTCAACAGAATTTGAAGATCACATAGAAGATCCTCCTTTGGTTTCTCAAGACGATTGTCTGCATTTCTGAGGATTCTTACGCTTTTGGGGTGTGGACTTTTCATTCTACTGTAATATAGCCAGCCCGTCCTAAAAATAATGATCTCTAGAAGGTTTCCTTCTTAACCTTCTCACTGACTTTTAAAGTTCATCTCTTTCCCTGCCGCCCCCACCCATTTAGATTAAAGAGATGTTGATACTACCGTTGTTTATAAAATATCATTAACTTTTCTTGGTTACCTATTAGGAATAAGTTATTTGTGAGATCTCTGATTATTACATGCCATCTGTTATTAACAACCCTGTGGAACACAGACTCGGCTGCCTAAGGCCCCCTCCCCCTTTAAGGGCTGGGTATCAAACCCAGAGTCGAATGCTTGCTAGGTAACCGCTCTGTTGCTAAGGTACACCTCCCCTCCCCTCATAATAGTCCTTCTCATTTTAGTTATTTTAGGATCAACTATTTGCACTTTTGATCAAAGGAAATTCAAAACCAAAGGGTATGATAATGTAAAGCCCAGTTCTACCCTCTTACCTCTGTCACCTTTCCCCACTCCAGAAATCAGCAAAGCAAATAATTCGCTCCTAAGAGACGTTCTGACTGCTAAAGCACATATGTAATACATACTTCTCCTCAAGTGAGCCATAATACATCTTTTTGCCACTTAATATTATACAGCGTCTCTAGTCTTAATGTCTGAAACATGAAGGGCTCAAAAGTAAAGCTTGGAGAGTATTCATATGCTAACAGTAGGAAATTTATTGTGGTGAAACTTCACCTCATACGCGAATAATTAAAAATACTGTATAAAATTGCCTTCAGTCTCTGTGTGTTAAATATATATGGACTATATTGATTTTTGTGTTTAAACTTAGGTCCTGCTCCTTATATGTGTACAAATATTCCAGAGTCCAAAATATTTCAAAATCCGAAGAATTTTGATACAGCAATTCAATCTATATAAAAAACCATTTTCAGTAAACACGAGCTTTGAACACACCACCCTACTCTTTCAGACAACTCTACAGAATTCCCTTGGATAAATACAGAAATACAGTTAGCCGTCCTCCCTGGAGGGCACGTAGACGGATCCCAGTCATGAGCAGCCAAACACTCTTTGTGTCTGTGTGCTCTCGTGTCTGTGTGAGCCTATAGGTGGAAAAATAATAAGCTATTTAAGGGCTTACGCCTATGAGTCGTCAGTTTGGCTATGGACTTACTACTCAACGAAATAAGGTCACCTACGTCGCTATTAACATGGTGTTTTACCTGCATCTCTGTTTTCATCCTGAATGAAGAGCGTAAGGTGAGAACGTTACTCAGAAAATGGGATGCTTTTGTGTGTCTCCACCAACCAAGAAGCTTGGAGAGTTGTGTTATCAGACACGTTACTGAAATTCCCTGTGTTTACTCATCTTACAATTAGGGATTGTAAGTACATCTTTTTATGTAATTGGTAGTACATCTTTTTAGCTTAAAAGTTTAAACTTCTTTTCTTGGATAAAATCAGTTAAACAATGAGGATAAATAAGTATGCAAAGTCTGGAACATTGCTTAGTGTTAGGATTAGGGCGGTGCTTGTGTCTGTATGCTGTAGTTATCATTTATTTCTAAGTTAAGAGATATCAGTTTTGTATTATGGAATGTTATCTTTCTAATAACATTTTCTAATTGTAAAGGAATCACCTAATATCGAATATAATTTTTATAGGGGTAGTAACACAGTCCTATTAACTCTTTAACCCAGTTGTGGGTCACTTTGAAAATTAAGAAATCAAATCCACTGAGATGCAATCAAATATGCATGATATAAACTTGAGGAGTGGCCCAGTAATGTTCTGTGGGCGTGCAATTCAAATTCCAAAGGAAGTGTTGTAGGAGTGTGCACACACAGGACACACTTCTGATGTATGGTTATTAATGATGCAGGAGTGTGCACACACAGGATCCACTTCTGCTGTATGATTATTAGTGATGCAGGAGTGTGCACACACAGGATCCACTTCTGTTATATGATTATTGGTGATGCAGGAGTGTGAACACACAGGATACACTTCTGCTGCATGATTATTTGGCTCATATTCTTGTGCATGTTGTACTTTGTTCCCCGTGGTTAGGGACGTGTCATCTATTTCCTTATTTCTGTATTTCCTAGTGAAACACTACATACCAAATACTTTGTGTTTGTTTTGTTTTGTTTGGGGGGGTTGTTTTTTGTTTTTGTTCTTGTTTTTGATTTTTCAAAACAGGGTTTTTCTGTGTAACCCTAGCTGTCTTGGAACTAGCTCTTGTCGACCAGACTGGCCTTGAACTCATAGAGATCCACCTGTCTCTGACTCCCAAGTGGTGGTATTAAAGGCATGTGCCAACACTTCTTGGCTCATATTTTTAAAATAATAGTCAATAGATAGTGAAGGCTGTGAGATTTTTTTTTTTATTTTTGTCTCTACTTTAAGTTTTATTTGTATGACTTTTTGCCTACATGTGTATCTTTGCACTTTGTGTGTGCCTGGTGTCCCTAGGGTCTAAAAGAGGGTGCCAGATTCCCCTAGAACTGGAGTTACAGATGGTTGTGGGTATCAGGAATCAAACCCAGGTCCTCTGGAAGAACAGCCAGTGATCATAACAACTGAGTCATCTCTCCAGCCCCAGGCCTTTTATTTGAATTCATAGTGCTGCTTCCTGTAAGTGTCAGGTCTTGTGGCCGGGAGTGTGTGGTGAGCTTGGCGAGCTTGTTTTTATTTTCCTGTTTTATAGAAGCTTGGCCTTCACATGGAGCTCGGATTTAGTTTTCTGATGGTGATTCTGGTGCTGTATAAAATGACAGCAGTCCCACTTTCCTTGTGTGAATTTATTATCACAGTGTTTTCCGTTTGCTGATCCTTACGGGTATATTTGCCATTTGTATTTTGTGATGAGCCCCACAGAGAGGGATCACCATCTTGCTCCATTTAACTTTCCTGCCTTTGGATTCCTAGCCTTTGAGCTGCAGCTCTCGGCTGCGTGAAAGATGCCCTCCCAGATGCATGCTTTAGTTGCAGTTACAGAACCCGCTCCAGAGCCAGGGACCTGTGTCAGTTGTCTTAAACCGGCCCTTCTTAGTCTTCATCTTAAGGCGGAGGAACTGACGCTGACGAGGTAAAGCAGCCTAGAATTCCTCAGTTGTTTTCAAGCCAGAATTTCTTTAGAGAATGTAAAAATACAGCACATTAGGGCACAGCACGTGTGCCCATGCCCACCCGGAGCACCAGACCTTAAATATTTTGCACATCATCATTAAAAGATAAGATGGACTGATTAAAAATAACCCAGAGGGTAATGGGAAGAGGATGACAATCTGGAGCGAGTAACAGCTTTCCAGCTCAGCACGCAGCAGCTTCATCACATTGTGCTCCGAGGTCGCCTTACCTGGTCAGCGTCAGTTCCTTCCTAGTGGTGGTGCTTACAGTATGGCACCTGAGCAGAACAGGGTGTGGCTACCCATGCACACAGCTGGCTGCACACTGAATCCTCTGACAGTTCCTTCTCTCACACAGATGACACGGGTACTAACGTCTGGCTGCAGCTGTCTGCTTTACTTACTTTCCAGCAGCCTGTGTCTGTTTTTACTGATCGTTGCATTTTCTTTTCTGTTTCACTCGCAGAGATGCTGAGCTGATTATCAGGACTAGCAAATTTTTTTACATGAATTATCAGGATATAATGCTGACCAGAACATGACAGCTCCCTTAGAAGCTGTAACTTTGTCCAGATCCAGAGTAACAAGACCTCCACTGTGTGTTCTTCTGAGGATACCTTTCCTCCCCTTCCTCCTCCTTAGGGACATAGCTCCTGTTCCACGGGAAAAGTGTAAAGAGTAAATGGGACTGGAGCACCATTTTTGTTTGAAAACCTCTGTTTATTTATATAAATTTGTCTGCCTTTCCTGTAATTTGCATTATATTTTCCAACCCTTAAGGATTCAAAAGACGTCCATTAACTTTTTCAAAGACAAGAGGCAAGCCAAATAGTTAAGGGCTTTTGTTTTGTTTTAATTTTCAAATAACTCAGTTTAACTTATTTTGTTTGAGACAGGGTCTCATGTATCCCAGGCTGGTCTCCAGCTTGCCCTGTAGCTAGCCAAAGATGGCTGTGGACTCCCGTTCTCTCAACCCCTGCCTTCTGCGTGTTGGGTCCTCGGTGTGCGCTGCCATCTGCGCCAGCTGATGCAGGACCCGGAACTGAAGCCAGGCCTTGTGCACGCGCGGCCTTCGCTCTACCAGCTGAGCCCCATCTCCAGCCCTCGGCTCGCCTCTAATTTTAAATTTGGGGTTCCTCCACTTAATACTGTGGAATCCTTGCCTCCCTTTATTTTCCTCTTGGATGAAATTAGGATAATAAAAGTTCCGGGGCTGGAGAGAGAGCTCCACAGTTAAGAGCACTAGCTGCTCTTCCAAAGGCCCCAAGTTTTCAATTTCAGCAACCACAGGGTAGCTCACAATCATCTGTTATAGGATCTGGTGCCCTCTTCTGGCCTGCAGGTGTATGTACACAGTACTCATATATAAGCTAGAAATAAATCAAGTTTTAAAACAAACACTCTAAATTAGACAAAATACTATATTGTAATGGCAAGGATAACTGCTGTGGGATTAGTTAGGGCTCAGTTTCAAAAGAGAGGAATTGGCCAGTGATTGAGGTGAGGATGTACCAGTCCCTGCGGGGAGTCACTGCCTTTCCCCTGTGCATTATTTTTATTGCTGTCTGTCTAAATCCCAGGAATTACACCAGGAATTTGGCATGGAATTGAATAATAGCATGCAAGGTGATGCTCTGGAATGCCTGACTGATGCAGAGAAGTTAGTGGTGGAGCTAAAATATATCATCAGACAGAAGGACGTTCAGCTCCAGCAGAAGGATGAAGCTCTGCAGGTGCTGTCGTTCACTCATTCGCTGAGCATTTGATAAAGACAGGCCATCTGCTTAGAGCATTAGAACCTGCTTCTTATTCCTAAGTGCTGTAAATCGCTGCACTGCCTGCCGCGAGTAAATTGTGTGCTAGGTAAACTCGTTTATTGTCTTCATTGCTCTACGGCAGGAGGAGCGTGAAGCTGCTGATAACAAAATTAAAAAAAAAAATAAAACTTCATGCAAAAGCAAAACTCACTTCTTTGAACAAACACCTTGAAGAAATGAAGGCACAGGAGGGGCTGCTTCACCAGAGCCCACGGAACCTCAGGCAGCGGAGCCGCTCTCCATGGTACGGGAACTGGATAGAGACTCGGGGTCCTCTGAGCCAGGAGCCCTACCACAGCCATCAGCAGTGGTGAGATGATACAGCAGAAGTGCCGCCCTTCCCTCCGAGCCTGTGGTTTGCTTGGACTGAAGGCCACACTGCGAGAGCAAATGCATACGGAAATGTGGGCCTGAGTTGGCAGGTGTTACCCAGACTCCCAGTGAGACTCTCAAAGGGCTGACAGGAAGACATGAGTCCTGGAGTGAGACAGAGAGGAGAAGCATATACTTTGTGGATAAGTTTGATTATTGGCTAGAACATTAAAAACTATGGTCTCTAAGGTTTTCTCGCGGCTCTGAAATTCTTTTATTGCTTAACTAATAAAGAATATTCTCTGTTTCTGTAAGTGAATAATGGTGCATTGATGTTTTATGAAATATGAGCTGAGTTGCCTGGCTCATCCTGGTGTCCCTGTAAGGGGGCTGTCAAGGTTTATTATGGTTGTTCCACACAGCAGCGTCTAGTCGGGATGCAAGCTGTCTTTAGAGGAGTGTGGTGTTGTTCCAGGTGTCCTCTTCGCCTTTCTGTTCGGAGCCACGCTTGGATTTCTATGTAGAGAATAGGGACTGCCAGGTTTTGGGGGCGTGTGTGCGGATTACAATGATGCTGTTGTGCCCCTGGGACTCACAGCGGTTGTAAGTCAGTCTCGACTCCCCCTGCTCCCTGTATTATATTATCAGAAATGTTCATTCTGAGGGGGAGTGTTTCAAGTTCTGAGCCACAGGCCTTGAGGGCACTTGTTACCTCCCAGTGCCCTGCTTAGCCTTGCCTTTCAGGGACATTGCTTTTCCTTGTCTGCCCTGGGGATGTGGCTCAGGAGAAGAGAACCTATGCAGTGTGGATAAGGCCCTAGGTTTAGGCCCTCGTACAGCAGGGGCGTGAGAAGGAGGGGAATAGAATAGGATTGTTTAACATCTCAAAGTTGTTTTTAAAAGCAAGTAATTTCTTTGAATTATTTTCCTCGTCTATGGTTCCTATGGCAACTCTCTTCCCCTGGCTGTGGTGGCGGGCACTAACCTTTGCCTTTTCGTGTTTGTTCTTTCAGACTTCCCTTGAGTGTGTTGTTAGATTTTTTATTTATCCATTTTCTACCCTGCATTTCACTCTAGCTTACTACTTAGCCCCCAGGCCTATAACGTGCCAGCGTCTTCTATCATCATTCCCTCTCCGTGTTCAATAAGTGATGTCCAGCTGTCCCAGTCCGCTCCAGCTGTCAGTCACAGCAGCCCTGTACCCATGGTGTGCCATGGTGTGCTTAGCGCAGCGTGCATGTGTGCATGTGTATGGCGGGGGCATGGATGGACAGCGACAGACAGAGAAGGGTATCAGAGACAAGCATAGGGTGTGCCAGATCGCTTGAAGATGGAGTAGCAGGTGTTTGTGCGTTCTAGGATCCAAACCCTAGTCCTTGTGGTTGTAGGAAAGCTTTCTTAAACTCAGCTATCTTCCCAGCCCAAAATTCATGCCTTTTTGTTAATTTTTCTTGATTCTGTTGTTGTTGTTTGATTTTGTTGTTGTGCTTGGTTGATTGGTTTTATTGTTTGTTTGATACAGGGTCTTTCTATGTAGTTCTGACTGTTCTGGGACTCTAAACCAGGATGGCTTCTAACTAAGAGATATCCATGGTAAATTCCTCTTTCTAGACAATCAGTAGCGATCTCCCATCGGTCAGCCCCTCCCTCCCTGCCCCTCCCTCTCTTCCTTACTTCCACATCTTGTCATTTATTAGAGTTTGCTTGTGGGTGTGGCGTTCTCGGTTGGTATTTGCACACACTTAGTATATTCTTTCATATATGGATCAGAAACTCTTGAATTACATGATTCACAGCATTCGATCAGCTCTGATGCTTTCGTTTTCTTCCTCGCAGGTTTCTGTTAACCTTTATTTTTGGTTGAATATTATTTTTTTAACCAATTTTGATGAATACTTTTTATATTTATCCTTTTTCTTATTTAACTCATTCTCTTCAGAAGTTCTTTTATTGTGCCCAGCAAAATACTTCAAAGACCTCGAAAGAATGGTACTCAACTTCATTTGGAAAAGCAAAAAACCCAGGATAGTCTAAACAATCCTGGGCAATAAAAGAACTTCTGAAGGCATCACAGTCCCTGATTTCAAACTCTACTACAGAGCTATAGCACTGAAAACAGCCTGGTATTGGTATAAGAACAGACAGCAGGACCAATGGAACCGAATAGAAGACCCAGATATCAATCCACACATCTTCGAACACCTGATATTTATTTGATAAAGAAGCAAAAAATATCAAATGAAAAAAAGAAAGCATATTTAACAAGTGGTGCTGGCATAACTGGATATCAACATGTAGAAAAATGAAAATAGACCCATATCTATCACCATGCACAAAACTCAAGTCCAAATGGATCAAAGGCCTCAACATAAAGCCACCCACACTGAACCTTATAGAAGAGAAAGTGGGAAGAACACTTAAACGCATTGGCACAGGGAACCACTTCCTAAATATAACCCCAGCAGCACAGACACTGACAGAAACAATTAATAAATGGGACCTCCTGAAACTGAAAAGCTTTTCGTCAATAAGACGAAATGACAGCCTACAGAATGGGAAAATATCTTCACTAACCCCACATCAGACAGAGGTCTTGACAAAGAACTCCAGAAATTGGACACCAAAAGATCACATAATCCAATAAAAAAAAAAATGGAGTACAGACCTAAACAGAGAACTCTCAACAGAGGAATCTAAAATGACTGAAAGACACTTAAGGAAATGTTCAACATCCTTAGTCATCAGAGAAATGCAAATGAAAACAACTCTGAGATTCCATCTAACACCTGTAAGAATGGCCAAGATCAAAAACACCGATGACAACTTCTGCTGGAGAGGTTGTGGGGAAAAGGGAACACTTCTGCATTGCTGGTGGGAATGCAAGCTAGTACAACCCCTTTGGATGTCAGTGTGGTGATTTCTCAGAAAATTAGGAAACGACTTTCCTCAAGACTCAATAACACTACTTTTGGGTATATATCCAAAGGATGCTCAATCATGCCACAAGGACATGTGCTCAACTATATTCATAGCAGCTTTGTTTGTCATAGCCAGAACCTGGAAACAACCTAAATGTCCCTCTATCAAAGAATGGATAAAAAAAATGTGGTACATTTACACAATGGAGTACTATACAGCAGAAAAAAATATGTGAAACTGTCTGCAACCGAACCAAGTCACACACTTCCACTGAAACTTTGTTCTGGGCAGCAACAAATACATTTTTGTCTCACTGTTTACTTTTCATCCTCCTATTTCTCTTGCCAGGGAGGCAGCTGGCCTGGAATTTGTGTCCTAGTTGTTTCTAGAGTTCTTAGGGCAAGATCTAGGTTCCCCAAACCTCAACAATCTAGGCTTAGCCACCTGTGCCCATTATACCAATTAATGAAACAGTGAACTGGAGAGGAAAGGGGATTACTCATGTCATCCACAGTGGGAAGAGAAACAAACAGGGGGTCTGGTAGCCTTCATGGATACTGACATAAGGCTTAGGCTTAAATAGAGGGAAGGACTTAACTAGTACACACAGGTAAACTATTCAGGTCAAGGTATTGTTCTACCTTACCAAGGTATGGTCTGAGCTCTCATCTCTCTGTGTAATCCAATAAGTTCTCAGAATTGTTTGAAGTCTCCTCCTGGAAGGCAGATTCCTCCCCTGCCTGGCACTGGGGCTTTATCCTTTCCCTTTCCCAAGCTTGGGACTTCTGGGGAGCTTTTCCTTTTTGGGATCCATCACTTCAGCAGTCTGATAGGCTAAGGAGATGCACATCTCCCTTTGGAACATCTAACATGCCTGGCAGGTACAATTCAGTCACTGTAACCTCCGGAGGGCTGGGATCACAGGAATTTGCTACCACATGGGGCTTAATTTTTTGACAAAGAAACCGATCTTGCTGATTTCAAAAGAAGTGACTTTTATATTCCAACGCTTCTAGAAATATGATTTGTATCATTACTGGTCTGTGCCTTAAAAATGATCCCTACCTTTCTCTTGCTGCTGCTTTCTACATTGTCTTAAATTAAAGCGTTAGCCACGTGACCCTTCTTTCTCATTTGTGTTTCAATTGTGACCAAGGCGACTTGTATAAGGAAGAGTTTACTGGAGGATTACAGTTCCAGGGGTTAGAGTTCATAGCCGTGATGACAGGGAGCAGGCGGCAGACAGGCAGGCCTGAGAACATTTGACACAACAGAAACATGGAGGCTGTGAAGATCTGTGCCGCTGCACTCTACGGGTTCTAGAACCCAGTCTAGGAAAGAAGCTGACATCAAGCTCGTTATAGGGGGACAGTTACTTAGAATTTATTCACATGCAAAGAATATTATATGAAAGAAAAGAGAATTTCCTAAAACCCAGTGAGATCTATAAGTTCCTACCGTCTTCAGAAGAAGGTAAGAGGCAGGGAGACACAGGTAAGTAACTTCAAGGAGAGTAGAGGAAGTGATTACCAGAGAGGACATAGACCTTTTTGTGCCTAGGCGTTGGGAATTGAACTTTTACCCTTATCCTTTCAAGTCAAGCATTTTACCAACTTAACCATCTCCCCAAGCCCTTTGTACATTATTATTAGCATGATAATCTCAACATGCCAAGGCCCCAGTCTAGGGATAAATGCCAGACCTTGTATCGTGGCAGGAAAGGATAACGGTGCTTGCCAGGCACAGTGACAGCAATGTATCTGTTTCTGATGCTGTATGGTTCACACAGCTCCTTTCTTTTCCTTCCTGTCTTAGGTAGGGTTCCATTGCTGCCACGAAACACCCTGACTAAAAAGCAAGTTGGGAAGAAAGGGTTTATTCGGCTTACACATCTATATTGCTGTTCATCATCGAAGGAAGCCAGGACAGGGCAAGAACCTGGAGGCAGGAGCTGCCGCAGAGGCTATGGAGAGGTGTTGCTTACTGGCTTTCTATTCCTGGCTTGTTCAGCCTGCTTTCTTATGGAACCCAGGGCCACCAGCCCAGAGATACCATTCACACTGGGCTGGGCCTTTCCACATCAAGCACCAGTTAGGAAAATGCCTTACAGCTGGATCTTATGGAAGCATTTTCTCAGTTGAGGTTCCCTCCTTTCCGATAACCCTAGTTTGTGTGTCAAATTGACATTAAACATTTCTGAACTCAATGCTGACTCCTCCTAAGCCCTACTTGCTTTACAGAGCTATCTGACTGAGTTAGGAGCAGGTAGGTGGGAAAAGTTATAATGTCATCCAGAGTTCACACAAGTTAGTGATTGCAAAGGTTCTCATCCAACTACTTTTAAACAATCCTGGCTGAGGTTGTACCTTCAAGAGTCAGGGCATTCTTTGTATGGCTGTCTCAAGGCGTCTGAGACATCTGAATCAGCTGGTGTTGGCATAAATGTAGTTTGGTTATATGTTTGACTGACCTTCTTTTTCCTCAAGGCAGCCAGTGGACAATGAAAGAGTCCAATCCCTGCCAATTAGGGAGTCAGATGACTCCAGCACCAGCACCAGGGAGTCAGATGGCTCCAGCCACCAGCACCTTTGATTACTCATAGAAAATGGACGCTAGGAGAGGTGCTTATAGCAAAGACCTAAGGATTCATGATCAACATTAACAGAGATCACAAATGTTTCCTTCTACATCCGAGGGCTCTGCCTTATTAAACAGCGTGAATGAAGAGTGGAAAGCAGAGTCTCTGTCTCCTTTGGGCCTTTGTTCTCCATGTGCTGGCTTGGTTTACATCAATTTGACAGAAGCTATGGTCATCTTAGACGAGGGTATCTCCAGAAGATCAGGGCATAAGCAGGGAAGCCTGTAGGGCATTTTCTTAATTAGTGATTGATGGGGTATGTGCAGCTTATGGTGGGTGTCATCACCCCTGGGCTGGTGGTCCTGGGTTCCTTAAGAAAGATGGCTGAGCAAGCCATGAGAGCAAGCAAGTAAGCAGCATCCCTCCATGGCCTCTGCATCCGCTCCTGCCTCTAGGTTCCTGCCTAGTTTGAGTTCCTACCCTGGCTGAGGAAATGTAAGTGAAATGAACTCTTTCCTTCCCAAGCTGCTCTTTGTCATGGTGTTTGATCACAGCAACAGGCCCCTGAGACTCTATAAGACAACTACATGCTGCTCCCTGTAAGCATTGTTTCTCCCAACCTCCTCTAGCCCCTACCTTTATCTGCCACCCTGCTCCCTTTACAGGGGCAATAAAAACAGTAGGATACCAACATCATGACTGATACGTATTTATTATCTTTTACTCTTTTTATGATGTAAAATGAAAGGATCTGATATTAGGATTCCCACATGAAAAATTTAGATCAAAAGACTATCAAACACATGTATTGCAGGGATCTCCGACAAAGGTGTGGCAAGGCTGAGACCTGCACCAGTGAGTAGGGGACAGGACAAGATCAGGAACAGTGAGGACCTAAGCTACCTTGTGCTACTTGTGAAGACTTAGCCCCAGTTCCAGATCTCCCTGCCTCACACCCCCACTCAGGTCCTACATGGGAGCACCACGGGGAGATGAAGGCTGCACGGATAAGAAAGACTTCGCTTTCTATTTACTTCCCAGTTTGTTGAGACCATCACAGAAAGAGTTCCTCCTAGCACCGACAGTTGGATCCAGTAACAGCAATCAGCATCTTCTATACCCATTAGAATCAGCTTTTACAGAAAACCCAGTAGCTACTCCTCCAAGCCAACTCATAGAAAATCAATCTCCCCAGCATACATATACAAAAAAAAAAGCCCTCATAACGTCATCCATTTTTATGGCTGAACTACTCCCACCAGATAATGAACTAACAGCGTGACTGAAAAAGTACACAGCACCGGATCATGTAATGCATTCACCACTCACGGTAGGAGAGGTACAGATGCTTACTACATAGCTGGAAGAGTGTGGTACCTGACTCTAAACATATCTTATTTAATTGTAACGTACATGCTTTTAGTAACTGCTGGGCTTAACAATGGGCTCAAAAAATGCCTGAAAAATTTCCAATTGGTTCTTTCAAACCACCAAATGTTAGGATGTGGCCTTAACACAGAGAATATACTCTTGCTTGAAGTAAGATACACTGTTATAGCCTAGGTTACAATCTCTGGAGTAGTAAGCAGAGGATCAAAGCTCAATGTTCGGGAAGAGATAAAGCAGGTGTAACTATCTTCCTACCTTCAAAGTTTGGGGAATTTGTGAGCCCTTACCTTCTAATAGCTGGGCAGTGGGTTCTCTTGGGCATTGATTCTTATCACTAAGTAGGGATCTTCTGAATGTTTGAGTTCCCAAATTGACCTTACTCCTATAGGAGGAGGTCCAGACCAGTTAGGGTGGAGATGGGGCAATGCTATGGTTTGGTTTAAAAATACATATGTTACAAAAAATAAAGGAGATGGTGTCCGAGTTAAGGTTACCATTGCTATGATGAAACATCATGACCAAAGCACCTTTGGGAAGAAAGAGCTGACGCTTCCACATCTCCGTTCATCACTGAAGGAAGTCAGGACTGGAACTTAAGCAGGGCAGGAACCTGGAGGCAGGAGCTGATACAGAGGTCATGGATAGGTATTGATTACTGGCTCATGACACCTGTCTTGCTCAGCCTGCTTTCTTGTAGAACCCAGGACCACCAGCCCAGGGATAGCACCAGCCCACAAAGAGCTGGGCTCTTCCTCATCAATCGCTTATTAAAGTGCTCAACAGGCTTGCCTACAGCCGATCTTACACCCACACACATACACCCTCACACCTGACACACAGGCATGCTATGAGTCAGAGAACTTGTGAGAGCTGAATGCAATGTGGGTCACAAGCAGCACACTCGGATCTGAGCTGCAGCAAATACCCTTCCTCCTGAAGCATTCACCATCACTCGGGCCATGTTTTCCATATAAATTAGCATATTCGAATTTACATTCCATTGTACATTGTCCAGAAGCTGAAACTATTAAGAAAACAATAAATTACCCCCTTTTCCTTCCACATTTTCCTTTTGTAATTTAGCTACATAAGACACAATAAAAGCTGCATGAGAGATTTTCCTCCAACTCCCATCTTTCTCCTGTTTGAGCTGCGATCTTTGTACGAACTGGCAAATCCCATTATTTGTAGTGTAGGTGCACCCCTTTATTGAGGCCCTACGGGTCTTCAGTCATTTCCGGTGACTTTTGGCAGCCTTTCCTTTTTCCTTTCAAAGAGCTCCAAAGGCAGAGGCAAAGCAAGTGGTAAGGGGTAGAATTTGGATCCCTAAGATTGGCTCAGCCAGAAAAAGTGCCTGACCTACTTTCAGTCCCTGCTTTTCGCTCACGTGGTAGGAGAGGACTGATTCTCACAAGCCAATCTCTAACTTTCACCGGAGATCGGGTCACATGCTCACTCCACTCCTCCCTCCCCCC
This sequence comes from Arvicola amphibius, assembly GCF_903992535.2. Taxonomy (NCBI): domain Eukaryota; kingdom Metazoa; phylum Chordata; class Mammalia; order Rodentia; family Cricetidae; genus Arvicola; species Arvicola amphibius. The sequence goes on along the minus strand of NC_052052.2, from coordinate 124,238,932 downwards.
TCTCCCCCACCTCCCTTTCACTTACAAAATAAATGGAATAATTTTTAAAAGAATAATAAAAAGAATATGTGTGTGCCTGCTGTCACCTTGTAGATGCCGGAAGCTCTGTTAAAGTCTCTGCTTCTTGTATGCATAGGTAGATCTGCAGCTCTGCAGTCAGGACAACAGTCATTTAAACAGACTCTCCAGACTGGATGACTGCAGTCACATCTTAACCTCTGGTTTCAGAGTATTTCACAATGATTGCCATTATGAAATATCGGTGAAAATGATGCAGAAAATGCTTGCACACAGCTAACAACAAAAATGTCTAAAATATACGCTATATTCCAGGAAGACATTTTCCCCACTGTGATGTGACACGCTGAGCATGTGTTTTATTCCATTCCTACCAGGCTGGAATCTACAGTTGAGAAACATGGCTTTAGCCAACCATGGTAGGGCATGTCTTTGTCATCACAGCAGTTAGGAGATGGAGGCAGGAGCATCAGGCATTCGAGATCATCCCCAGCTGCATACTGAGCAACATGAGACCCCATTTTGGTTTTCTTGAGACAAGGATTCTCTGTATCTTTGGTGCCTGTCCTGGCACTAGCTCTGGTAGACCAGGCTGGTCTTGAACTCAGAGATCAGCACCTGCCTCTGCCTCCCAGGTGCTGGGATTAAAGGTGTGTGCCACCACTGCCCGGCTTCTTTCTTTTTTATATATATACAACCACAGTCACTATCTTGGCGGCCTGACCCAATCTCCTAGTTTTAAAAGCAGAAAGACTCAAATTTATCACTTCATCCTCCCACAAACTGCTATCAAGGCCATGAAATGTTTCAGCTCAGCGGAGCTAAGGAACTGACTCCCAGTCTACCGGCAGCATCGAAGTCAGCTGCTGAGTCTGTCTTCTACTTGGTAATTTCGCAGGCTTCAGACTCTCAGAACTATGATATGCCCCCTCTCAACTCCATCACTTCCCTCTGCTTCTCTTTCAGAAACATCAGTCGTAGAGAAACAAGTTTTATACATCTACTTTTAAGTCTTGCAGTCACATCATATTTGAGGGCCTAACATTTAAGAAAGTGCAAAAAAATTAAAATCATATCACTATATAAAGTAAAGCTATAAACTACTAAAAACAATTTAAGTCAAATGAGAATGAAAGGGAACTACTTAAAATACACTAAAAAATTAATAAAAATATGCTAACAAACATTCAATACAATATAAATTAAAACCAGAAATTGAAATGCTAAAATCAATACTTTGGAGTTTTGTAGCAAAAGCAGCACAAAAAAATGCATGGAATTCAGCTGGGTGGTGGTGCTGCCGCTTTTAGTCCCCACCCTCGGGAGGCCAGGGCTGTTACACAGCAAAACCCTGTCTCAAGCTCCCACCCCCAGCAAATGCATGAAAGTCATATCGAGGAATTTTTAAAAGGTGGATTTATTACCAATGTAGAACTATGCCTATAAATAGAAATAAAAAAATTTAAAAGGTACCTAGTTTATATGGAGAACAGTAGATGCAAAAATAGACCCTAGATCCTCTTATATAAGAAGTTTAGAAATAAGAGTGAATGTTAGGGGGGAGGGGGAGGGAGATGGAAGGAGGGGAGGAGGTGGAAATTTTTAATAATAATAAAAAAGAAATAAAAAACAATAAACAGGAAAAAAAAGAGTGAATGTTAGCCCAGTGAAGGAAATGAATGGATTGTTTAAGAAATGCTTTTGGAACAGCTGACTAAAACAACATTAAATATAGTATTTATGGATAAGAAACTAATTTTTCTTCTGGCAGTACTGGAAATTAAACCCAGGGTCTTACAAATATATGCTAGACAAATGTTCTACCACTGGGCTACGTGCTAAGCCTTTTTTTTCTCCCAGCCCTCATCCCTTCCTTTCAACATTTTTATTTTGAGTCAGAGTCTTGCTAATTTGCTTATGATGGTCTCAAAAACCTCACTCTGTATGGTCTCAAAAACCTCACTCTGTAGCCCAACCAGTACATGAACTTGGGATCACCTTCCCTCACCCTCTCAAGGACACTTGTGCTTCAGGTCTAGCTGAGCCTAAAATGTTTTTAAAAGCAACATTCTCAAAATCTTAAGAGACCACACAAATCAGGCACTCGGGTGTAATTTCTGAATCAAGACTTGAAACCAAAAATCCATTAAAGATATATGCATGTTTAATACATTAAAACATTTATATATAATATTCAAAACTTTAATGTATCACAGATGAAAATAAATATGCCACACAAAAAAGAGAGACTAAAAGATCAAAGTTAAAACACCGTGCAATGTTGATGGTAAAAAAAAAAAAGTTCATTTTTCTACTATGTTAAAAAATAAGAGGCAAGGGGAGAGATTGCTCAGTGGTTAAGAACACTTGTTCTTGGAGAGAACACACCCTTGGTGATTTGTTCCCCACATCCACATGGTGACTCCTAATTGCATACATATATGTGTGAAAAACACTAACACATAAAAATGTGTGTCTAAAACTCATAATGGAACAAGAAAACAGACCACTCTGAAACAATGAGCAATAGAAACAAGCAATTCCCAGAAGGAGTACTAAAGTAGCCAACAAAGAAAGTTGATGCGAATAGCCAAGAAATGTTGCATTAAGATAACAGAAATTATTCTACATCCTTTAAACGCTGTAGAAGTTAATGAGCTCACACTGAAAAGGGGAAGTAGAAACTGACACTTCTGGAGGTTGAGCTGTCCTTAGACTATGTCATATTTAGCAGTATGGTGTCCTGTTTGTTGCATCATGATCAGTTTAGTGCTAACAGATTAGCAAATGGTTAGCATACAATACTTTGTGTGAGACTTTTTATTAAAAATAAAAAATAACTTATTTTTGGTTGAAAACAAAACCCAACCAAATCTTCCCTGAACTTGTTTTAGTACGGCCTCTGACTGCTGCCTAGGCTGACTTTAATTCAGTATTCTTTAGTTTCAACTTCCCATGTACTTGAGATAAAAGGCCTGTGTCTTGACTAATTGGTTTTCTAAAGTTTTGTTGAACGAAAACAAGATGTCTAAATGTGCATATATCACTTTGAAGTAAATTGACCCTTAAGTGAAAGATGAATCAATCTTATTATGACCAAATGTATTTAAAAAAAAAAAAAGAGCCCAACTAAATTCAGGGCCAGAAAGATGGCTCAGGGTAAGTAAAAGGCACTTGCCCACAAACCTGATCATTTGAGCTAATCCCCTGGACCCAAATTGAGAAAGAGGACCAATTTTAAATTGTTCCCCAACCTCCAGACACAAGTGTACACCCACACCAATAATAATTCTTTAAAAAACGGAACTCAAAGGATTGAGTAGGGGAGTCCAGTAAAGGACTGAGTAGGGGTAGTAGGGGTTGGGAGTAACCCTAGTACTCGGAAGACAGGAGAATCAATTCAAGAGCACTAGCAGGTACCAAAAATCTCCAAAAGGCTTAAAGTGATGCAGTTTCCAGTTTTTGGGAGATGGACCAACTCTAAGAGCTTTAATACCACCAGGAGGTGGTGACGCGTCTAATCCTGGCACTTGGGTGGCAGTAGTGGGTTACAGTGCCGTCAGGGCTATACCTGCCTCGAAATAAATAGCCTAAGTATTGCTCCCTTCATAGCACCCACCCATTGGACTTACAAAATTGTTCTGACCCTGCCCCATGTCAGCACACCTCACTTGCGTCTCATGTTGAGGGGACAAGACTTACCTTGAAAGGGAAACATAAGATAATCCTCCCTGGGTTTAAGTCAGGTAGGGCAAACAAGCTACGATCTACCTGTTCTGTGGGGAAAAGCCCTCAGCTGCCTAAGCCAGCCAGGTGTACAATGTTAACTCGAGGTTCCTAACAAGTCACCTAGTATGTACCAGGAAAAGTGAGTGCCAAGCTCTTCTAAGTTGTGTAGGTGGCTCTGAAAAGAGCCGTTGGGTTACTGAAGAAGCCTCCAACCGAACTGTTCACTTTTTCTTAGGTGCAGCCTTCTTGGGCTTAGCTGCGGTCTTCGGCTTCGTCACCTTCGCCTTGGCAGCCTTGGGTTTCACGGCCTTCGCCTTTGCAGGGCTCTTGGCCACCTTCTTGGCCTTCACCACCTTCGGCTTCTTTGGGCTTTTGGAGGGCTTCTTGGAGACGGCAGGCTTCTTGGGCTTCTTCGGGGTCTTCACAGTTTTCTTGGCTGCGGCCCCGGCAGTCTTCTTGGGTTTCTTAGACGCCGCCGACGCCTTCGACTTCACGGACACTTTGGTGGTGCTAGACTTGGCCTCCGCCTTCTTGTTGATCTTAAAAGAACCAGCAGCACCGGTGCCCTTGGTCTGCACCAGGGTGCCCTTGTTCACCAGGCTCTTGAGCCCCAACTTGATGCGGCTGTTGTTTTTCTCCACATCGTAGCCGGCAGCCGCCAGCGCCTTCTTGAGCGCGGCCAGGGACACGCCGCTGCGCTCCTTGGAGGTGGAGACCGCCTGCACGATGAGCTCGGACACCGAGGGGCCGGCGGGCTTCTTCTTAGCTGCCGCAGCTTTGGCGGGCTTCTTGGTCTTCTTTGCAGCCGCAGGCTTCTCAGGAGCAGCGGCGGCGGCTGCCTGAGCGACAGGCGGAGTCTCGGACATGATAGCTGCAGATGATAGCACAGCTACTGCCAAAACGAAGAAAAGAAGTAGGGAGACCAGGCACCCGCTCGGCGTATTTATAGAGCAGGGCCGCGCTGTGATTGGTGCACGCTAACGCCCGCCCCTTGACCCCTGGAAGCCCCGCCCCCTCGGGCCCCGACGCACCTGCAAGATCGCTGCGCCTAGAGTTGCCCCCAAACCTCGCTAGATGGCTGCTTGAGGTGGAAATTCAAGCACAGTAGGGGCACCTCCAGATGGAAGACGTCTATCAAAAGGTAGCTCAAACGGTTAAGGGCGTCTGCAAATTAGCCAATCAAAAGCCAAACTGTTGGGCAGTTGAAGTATAAGAGATTGCTTCCAGAACTCAGGGTTTCCTTCCATGGTAGAGTATCAGAAAATCAGGCTGCAGATCTTTACCTAAGAACTATGTGACGTTAGTTTTTATGTTTTACTTAAGAAAGTGTTTTAGGGCTTTAAGAAGTATCAGCTTGCTGTAGGGATTTCACATTTCCAATCAACACTGCTAATGACAGGAGGTTGGACTGTCCCCTACAAATCTGAGAAAGCTCGAGAGCAAAGCCATGACATGACTTCTCATCCCGGCACATGCAAGTCGAAATAGCTTTGGGAAGGATTTATACACTTTCTCTTATATAAAATACTAAATAATCTTAACCTACTGTATGACCAGATCTACTATTTATTAAAAAATAATGTTCACATGCATGGAATGATTTCTGGACAAGAGTTGGATTTAAATGCAAGAATGCAAAGCTTCTAAACAAACTCAGCTATATAAAGGTAAAAGTACGCAGAATAACCTGAGTCAGATTTTTGTATTTTTATTTCTACATTCCACTCCGTTGTTTATACTGTAGCTTATGACGAAATGGAGAAGCCGCACGCAAATGAAGGATTCAAGATCTGCCTTTTTACTGGCTATTAAGTAAACCAATCAAAAGGTAGACTCTGGACGACCATCTCCCAGCTCATAAGATTAGCTAATTCAACATTACAAATCAAGTTTATTCTCGATTCTTTAAGGGCAGCAAGATCAAACGGCCATGTATTGGTCAACAGAGGTGGTGGAGAAGTTAACAGTCACCGAAATTTTATTTTATTTCCCTTAAAAAATGCACACATACAAGAAAATGACAGCCGCAAACCTTAGTCAGGAAAACTGTGCAATTGCGGTTCTTAAAAGTAAACCAATCAGAGCCTTAAACGTCACCGGTGAACAGTATTTTCATCCAATCAGGATGCTTTGTGTACTATAAATAGTAGTTCTGAGCCCGTCGTTGCCATGTGTCAACTGTTTGGTCATTGTACTTATTTGCTGTTATGGCTCGCACAAAGCAGACCGCTCGCAAGTCCACCGGCGGCAAGGCCCCGCGCAAGCAGCTAGCCACCAAGGCTGCCCGTAAGAGCGCCCCGGCCACCGGCGGCGTGAAGAAGCCGCATCGCTACCGGCCCGGCACCGTGGCGCTGCGCGAGATCCGGCGCTACCAGAAGTCCACCGAGCTGCTGATCCGCAAGCTGCCGTTCCAGCGGCTGGTGCGCGAGATCGCGCAGGACTTCAAGACCGACCTGCGCTTCCAGAGCTCGGCCGTCATGGCGCTGCAGGAGGCCTGCGAGGCCTACCTGGTGGGTCTGTTTGAGGACACCAACCTGTGCGCCATCCACGCCAAGCGCGTCACCATCATGCCCAAGGACATCCAGCTGGCCCGCCGCATCCGCGGGGAGAGGGCGTAATTGTAACGTCTTAACCTCAATCAAAGGCTCTTTTCAGAGCCACCCACAATTTCACGTAAAATAGCTGTGAGATAATATTTACGTCCCTACGACCGGCCTGATCGGGCAGAAACTTTGTCTAAAACTGCCGGGTCGGTTTCCTTTTTCAAACCTGAAATATGTTAGAACGTTCTCTTAAGCATTTGCGAATTGAATTCCATTAACCCAATCTATTTAGGTCCTGCCACTTGAGCAACCGTCATGAATAAAATGTGTGGAAACGTTTTAGTGGTTCTACCCCTTAATGCTCTATTCTGACAATTAGTAAAGAAGTCCTAGGAACCGTGTATTTTAAAATAAGTTTTGCTTTGGTGTTATGATACCACTTGGGATTTGAGGCAATGCTCAAGGGCTGTGTCTGGTCACTTTTCCCGCCGGCAGGTTTTCATTTTGCACGGGCAAGGCATAAAGGCGGGGTTTGTGACGTCACTTTCCCGCCTCCGGCTTGGCGGGCTTTCGGCGCTGTTGGGCAGTGGTTAAAAGTTGTGTCTGTACAACACTTTTCCCCCCGGCGGGCTGTCATTTGAAATCGCCAAGACATAAAGGCGGGATTTGTGGCGTCATTTTTCCCGCCATCGGTTTGGCGGGCTTTCGGCTCTGTTGGGCGGGGTTCAAAGGCCGAATTTGTGACGTCACTTTCCCGCCGGCGGGCTTTCGTTCCGTCGGGGTGGGGACTAAGGCGAAGCAGCTATATAAGGACCCGCTCTCTCAGTTATCACTCACTTCTCTTTCTTCTTTTGTCACTATGTCTGGTCGCGGCAAAGGTGGGAAAGGCCTGGGCAAAGGCGGCGCCAAGCGCCACCGCAAGGTCCTGCGCGACAACATCCAGGGCATCACCAAGCCCGCCATCCGCCGCCTGGCCCGGCGCGGAGGAGTCAAGCGCATCTCCGGCCTCATCTACGAGGAGACCCGCGGGGTGCTGAAGGTGTTCCTGGAGAACGTGATCCGCGACGCGGTCACCTACACGGAGCACGCCAAGCGCAAGACCGTCACCGCCATGGACGTGGTCTACGCGCTCAAGCGCCAGGGCCGCACCCTCTACGGCTTCGGAGGTTAAGTTGTTGCTGCGTTTCCTCCACCGATTTGGTCCTCGAAAAGCTTGGTGGCTATTCATTCATTTTTCATAACCAAAGGCCCTTCTCAGGGCCGCCCATCTACTCTGAAAAGGCGTTGTAATGCTGAGCCGTGCTACGTGCATTGTACCGGCTGAGGAATTCTCAGTTTGAGTACGCTTTGGTTTATTTCTCTATACGTTCAGTGAACTGAACGGTGAGACCTCCAAACAAGTAAGTACGGCCCTATCAATCAATGCTGGGCAGCCAAACAAGTTTAGAAAGCCAGACTGGGGATGGAAACACGGTTACATTTTTAGTTCAACTGAAAACTGGGGCCAGTCGGGTACGTACCAAGCTTCCGTTTCAGGTCTTAGTTTTGGTAAGACAGGTGTGTTCTTTAAATGGTTTCCTGTATTTCGGCTATTTAGTGCATTAGTGTTTGGGGAGGATCTGCTAAAATTTCGGGTTCACAACCCAACTGAATGGGATGTTCATACAGTACTTTGTTTCTCTTCCTGGGCTGACCTAGCCTCGCAAATGGTAGAATTGCTGTTGTTTACCCCACACCCAGCTTGGGAGCAGCTTTTGTCATTTTTCCCTCTTTCTATTGGTTTTTATTTTAGGCATCACTTTTAAAAGGGGCAGGTTTGTGCTTCAGCCTGTCACTGTTAGCTATGTCTGACTTTTCCCTGATTTGCCATTATTGTTACCCAACCGTGAAATATTCAGCATATTCATTTTAAACTAATGAGAATCCATAGGTATCCTGGGAGCTTTCAGGCATAGGCCAGACAGGAACAATAATGCGTCTTGAGAGTGGTTAGTCATTTTATCCCTTCTATCTGAATTCCCCCACGAGCTATCTGTTTGGTATTTATATGTGCCAGCTGCTCCTTGAAGCCAGTGGATGAATTCTCATGAGCAATCAGTTAAGTGTAGTCTGTGTAGATGCAGCTCTCTATATGAGAGATCTATCTTGGCCTTTAAGGCAGGCCTGATCTTTCTCCAAAGCATTCCTAATAGGCATATATTCTGAGGACAGAAACCTCTCAATTTTCCTCAGTCAGTTCATATTGTCCTAGATTTGCAAGTCTGCGTTAACTCTGAAGATCGACAGGAATCTCATGCTTATTGAGGAATCAATTGTGCTGATATCATAATAGGGCTTAGTGGGGGCCTGGGGACTTTCGTGAGGGTTCCTGATGTATTCACTTTAAAGATAGACATAAAGATCACAAATTTAAGGTGAGGCTGGGCTAGCTAACCTGATTCTATATCAAGACAAAAGAAGTCATTGACGTGATTCATTGGGTAAAGTTGCTGCCAAGCCTGAAGACCTGGTTTCAAACTCCTGGACCTACGTGGTAGGGCCAATTCTAAATTATCCTCTTGACATCCACAAGTGTGCTTTGATATGTGCACACCAGCTAACGTGCATGCATGCATAATATAAAATTTAATATTTTATATTAAAATTATTTAAAATAATTTTCAAAGACAAAAGGAGTACTGGAAAGATGGATCAATGGTTAAGATGGATCATTTGCTGCTCTTCAGGGAACCTGTATTCGATTCCCAACACCCACATGGTGCCTTACACTCTGTTGCACAATTAATAAAACCCAGAGACAGATAAATTGGGATTCAACCTGAAGATCAGAAGAGAAAAACAGCCAGCCACAGACTCTCATCTGTACCTCAGTCTGAAATGGCGATCCAGCCTCCAGGAATCTCAGAATGAGACTGTGTGAGAGCTGCTTCCTCCCATCTGTATTCCTCTCTAGTGCTGGGATTAAAGGCATGCACCACTCCTGCCCGGTTTCTATGGCAAACGAGTGTGGCCATACTACTGGGATTAAAGGTGTGTGCCACCTCTGCCTGGTCTGTAAGGCTGACCAGGGCGGCTGTTTTACTCTGATCTTCAGTCAACCTTTATTTATTGAAATATAAATGAAATATTTCATGGATATCATTAAAATTAATCAAGATTCAGTTTGAAAAGGAGAAACTTCTTGATAAAGAGAAATGATATAGCTCATTCACAAGGTGACAATCCTACAAGTTGTAAGGAAATCTCACAAGGGTTGGGGCAGGGTTCTGTTCTTGTTTTTGCAGGAAAATAGAAAAGACTCATCCATCTTCAAGAAGTCAAGAGATCTTGGACATCTAAATGTCTAAAGAAGAAAAGATAGCTATCTAGAAAGAATCACCAAGCAAAGAAGAATCTGACTTATGATACCAATATTCTCTGCAGGGTAAAATCTTACTACCTAAGCATACATATCTCCTTACTTCTCAGTATAATGGTTGTTCCGACTCACTTAAAAATCAAAGCTGACTGGGACTAAGGTTATCAAACTTCTACTTTCAAAAATTCTACTTCTCGCCATACTTATTTTTTTTTTCCTATGGTACCTTTCTGTGAATATATGTCTATCGAAATTCAAACTTTCCGTTTTGATATGAATAATGTTTAAGTTTTCCACAATGAACGATAAATTTTCCTACGTTGATTTCTGAAATCTCTAGGAAGAAGATGGGGCCCCACAACGATTCCACCTGGTTCATATGATGCCATTCAACTGATAGCTTTGGACTACAAACTGCTTAAAATAATTTGGAGGTGGCTAGCTGAGATGATCCAGCCTCACAGACTGCTCATGACAGGATTTGAAACAAGTTTTGAACTTCCCTATTACGCATAGACAAGACAAAAAGAGATACAGCTCCATCTCCCAGGACTTGACAATTAACCCACATGTTTCTTTTCAGGTTCCCCTAAAAATACCCTCGCCCACAGACAGCAGGAAGTAAGTTTAAGAATACGATGCCCATGTTCCCAGGAGGGTGGGGTGGTTGGTTTTAGGTCATTCAATGGATTATGGATATTTGTCATTGTTTGGAGGAGAGGGTGACTGTAAATTATTGGTAATGATCAGTAAGAAAGTTAAACAAAGGAGATTAGATTCTAAATTCTTTTTTTGAAAAGAAAAGAAAAAAGGGGGGCATAGATTGGATAGGATAAAAGGGTAGATTATTTAATCTACTCTGAAAAGAAAAAGAGGAGGACATAGAAATAAGATAAAAAGGTAGATTATTTAATCTACTTTTAAAAAGCAACTACTAGTTTTAAATGTTTCACATTAGATTGGACTCTTGTATATTGCATAAAAATTTTGTATATTGATAAAAATTGGAGATTAATTTTGTTAAAGCATACTATATATACATTTCTAATCTTGTTCAAGGTATTGTACCTATACAGCTCTACCTCTTTTAACAATGTAATGCAAATGTCTAGTCTTTGAAAGTTATTCTTACCAACTTTTAGGATAATAAGGAAATTCAGGTTATTAGTTAGTCACCTATTAGAATTGAACTTGTAGGCACATTAGGAATTTTTTCAAGGTCAAACAAAGATATATATTTTTAGGCACATTAGGAATGTTTTCAAGGTCAAACAAAGATATTTTAGACAGGCAATCTTCAAACACTTCAGAGGTCCTACAGAATATGGCATTTATGATGTTCTAATAACAAAGGCTCCTTTGTTTTCATCACAATGAGACATGCTTGCTGCTGGCAACACCAATCTGCTTCAAAGAAGATAATGGGCATTGAAGCAACTCCACATGGAGTTTACTTTCTTTGTGGCAGAAGTAAGCCACTGGGCAAGAAAATGCCCCTGCCTCGACTGCTGACAGTATGACATCCTATTTGGGCAAGCAGAACACAGAAGAAAGTGACTGCCCAATGTCAAGAAAAGAAGGGACAGCCCTTCAGAACATCCTGCTTCACAGAAGAGTCTGATAGATATGCTGGGCCTGTAGGCTGAAGATGGATGCCCCAACGTTGTAGAGGAACTGTGGGTGACTGTCCAGGCAGCCAGCTGTTTCTGTCATCTCTCACACTTCCTTCTTATCAGTTATTATTATTTCCTTCTTGGATCTCTGAAGGAGTTGAAGACTGGATAGTTATAGTTTTCCCTACTTATCTGACACAGAAAGCAAGTTATGATAAAAAAGTAAATTAGGTACAAGACTTTGGAGTCACTAAGATAGGATAGCTATGGAGTATTTTCTCTGAATTTGTCAAATGCAAATGGACTAGACATTGTTGATGTATTTGTTGCCTGTATATATTATATGTAATCATTGTACTTATTGTATATATTTTTCTTATATTATGTTCTTATATTAGCTATAGCCCCTTTTATTTTAGACCAAAAGGGAAAATCCAGTGATATTTCATTTGTAGTTTAATAAATAAAGGTTATTTGAAGATCAGAGAGTAAGACAGCCGCCCTGATCAGCCTTACAGACCAGGCAGTGGTGGCACACACCTTTAATCCCAGTAGTATGGCCACACTCGTTTGCCATAGAAACCGGGCAGGAGTGGTGCATGCCTTTAATCCCAGCACTAGAGAGGAATACAGATGGGAGGAAGCAGCTCTCACACAGTCTCATTCTGAGATTCCTGGAGGCTGGATCGCCATTTCAGACTGAGGTAGAGATGAGAGCCTGTGGCTGGCTGTTTTTCTTTTCTGATCTTCAGGTTGAACCCCAATATCTGTCTTTGGGTTTTTATTGATCATGCTGCAGCAATATCCTATAACTGCAATCCCAGGAAATCCAATACTATCTTCTGTACTCTGGGCACCCAGACGTAATGCAGACAAAATATCCATATAATAAAAATAACTTTAAAATAAAAGACAAAAGAAAGCATAAATAACAATCTATGGACAAATTGTGAAATAGCAGGGTTGTTCTAGATGCTATAGTCATGAGGACACAACGAAGTCCTCACTGTCAAGGCATCATATCCTAGAGAAGGGAGACATATCTACATACCTACCTACACACACATACTAAGAATATTGTTATACACATTACATTAAATAAAACCCCCATAGGTATTGAATTAGCGACTGTTGGAATGACAATTCCTGGAAAGAAGTTGTATCCTCAAAGGCTGACAGTGATTCAACCTTCAATGGTGTTGAGCAAATGGAATGTTTTGTATTCAAAACCCAATTACAGTTTAGTTGGGTCAGTCTTTAGCTCCCTGAATAGTTATTGCCGATTTCTGTGCTGTGTATGCCTAATCCTATAACTAACAGATAAAAGCTTCTGGAAATGTATGAAGTCTAGCTTGTACCAACGAAAAGGGTGAGTCATCAGACAGCACATGAGGCCAGTAGCTGAGATTTTGCTCCTTGGCTGTGACTGCCTATTTAATGTTTCCACCAAAATAGTCAAAAAAGTGCCTTAATTAATGACCTTTCTTTGTAAGTATAAAACTTTCATGAAACTGCTTCTACACGGGAACATAGAGTTCGAGTAACTTAAACCTCTGTTCCTGGTCCATGGTCACTTCTACTGGGCACCCAAGTAAACTATCTCTTACTCTATTTGAAGTGAGAACTGTGTTTGTTTGTTTGTTTGTTTGTTTGACAAGCTGAGGTTTAAATCTCTTTTTTGGATTTTCGAGACAGGATTTCTCTGTAGCTTTGGAGCCTGTCCTGGAACTAGCTCTTGTAGACCAGGCTGGCCTCAAACTCACAGAGATCCGCCTGCCTCTGCCTCCCAAGTGCTGGGATTAAAGGCCTGCGCCACCGCCACCTGGCCTTAGAACTTTGTTTTTAAGGAATCACTACACATTGTAACTAGTACAGAAGTTCAGCAGAATATTCTGAGCAGAGAGTAGATTTAATATCTTTAAAAATGATCATCCTGAAAAAAAAATGAAAAAAAAAATGATCATCCTGCTGGTGTTTTGAGAAATGACTAGAGGATGCCACTAATATCAATTTTGCGCTGCTACGGAATGAACCTGGCTTCCCAGCCAGGGCATGGAGTTCTATTGAACGTATAAAGTATTTTACAGAACACATTCGTTGACAAAGATGCAGCTCCAGGAATGATAAAATGGAGTATACAATACACATTTCTGAATACTCATTTCTGAATCTCTCCACTTACCACAGAGCACAGGCCGGCCTCAGATCTGAGGTCCTTCTCCATCCGTTTCTGGAGTGCTGGGTGACAGTGGATATAGATCACAGGTTGTTTCTTCTGCTGAAACTGCCCTGTCTCTACCTGTTCACTTTACAGATAATGGTGCATTACATCACGTTCTACACTATTAATCTCATTTAGTTTTGCTCTTTAGTCTACTGTCAAAACTCACGGGGGCACATTCAAAGACTGTATGAAGATGTTGAAGCCCTGTATGAGGTGGCATAGTGGCATAAACAAGCAACCTATATGCATACATTATATTTTCTATTATCTCCGCACTACCCATAGAAGCTACATAGATTTTATGTCAATGTTTATTTAAATGCACTGCTTGGAAGGGGTGGTCAAGGAAAACATTACAGAAATGTCAGTACTATTTGTACCAATATTTCCTTTCTATCTTCTAGTAGTCAAATCCACTGATTTTTCTACAACACACACACACACACACACACACACCGCAAAACAAACAAAAAACCCAAGCAAAGAAACAAACAAAAAAATACCACCAGACTGTACGTTGATGGGACCTAAGGTTTCCTCTACACCTCAAATGTTTCATCTCAAACTTTACTCTTAATTCTGTTTAAGACCTCTAGGATCTCTTGAGCCTGTTGCTTTTCTTCCCCTCCCTCCCTCCTTGCTTCCTGCCCCTTTCCTCTCCTCTCTCTTTCGGTTTTATTTCCAGACAGGGCTTCTGTGTCCTGTTTCTTAAGTGATTTTCCCACCAGTTGAATGGATTCTCATCTGGATGCTATTTCAGTTTGGGCACCACCCTAAGGTTCTTTTTTCAGGTAGTGGTAATGGGTGATTGAGAGGAGGCCCTGTTGGTGCAAAGGCTTTAAAACCTATTTATCCCCAATAGTCTAGGCTTTTTAAGGCTGTCCAACCTGACCTTGAACCAGTACTCTAAAAATGAAAATAGCCTTTTGGAGTTGGCCAACTCTGGTTTACTTTCCGTAACTGAATTACAAATCTCATTAATAAGGGGATTGTTATTGCTGCTGTAGCTATAAACCCACCTTCTTACATCCCTGTGAGTTCCTTCAAGGCTAGGACTTCCCATGACCAAAACATCAAAATTGCCGGCGTGAAACTGTGCTCAGAATTTCGAAGGGGACTGACTACTTATGTGCCCCAGCCTGAAAAAAAAAAAAAAGTACAGAATCCTTCCTTTAAAGAAACTTCCATCATTTAGCATAAATATTTGGGGGTAGGGGTATAAGATTACCGCATGACTCACGGCTTGTATAAATGCGCTGTTGAATGCAAGTTGGAGAGCCCTGAGCATGCCTAAATACAAGTAGAAAGCATAAACTAGGCACCGGATACCCACGATACTACACGACATGCACAGCCTTTTAAGGACCAAGTGGGTGGCCCTGAAAAGGGCCTTTTGCGACAGTGGAGGAAAACGCAGCAAAGGTTTAACCTCCGAAGCCATAGAGAGTGCGGCCCTGGCGCTTGAGCGCGTAGACCACGTCCATGGCGGTGACGGTCTTGCGCTTGGCGTGCTCCGTGTAGGTGACCGCGTCGCGGATCACGTTCTCCAGGAACACCTTCAGCACCCCGCGGGTCTCCTCGTAGATGAGGCCGGAGATGCGCTTGACTCCCCCGCGCCGGGCCAGGCGGCGGATGGCGGGCTTGGTGATGCCCTGGATGTTGTCGCGCAGGACCTTGCGGTGGCGCTTGGCGCCGCCTTTGCCCAGGCCTTTCCCGCCCTTGCCGCGACCAGACATGCTTAATAGCTTGAAAACCCAAAGAACAAGCGAAAAGCAAAAACTGGTGGTGGCTTATTATATGCTTCTATCGGACCTGGTTGAGAACCGCAAGAGGGCGGGGACCAAAAGGCTGCCAATGCACCTTTTGCTCCGCCCCGGCAGGGCGGAGATCAAGGAGTGGAAGAAAGGAATGCTGCCTTTCTTCAGGCAGATTTCCCCAAGCTTGCACCCAGCTTGCACTATACCACTATTTTAATCTAAGTTATATTTTTATATGTATTTTCTAACAAAGAATTAACTATTTATGGCCCAGTACTTGAAGGTGTTAAAACATATACTACTCTAAATCATGTATGCTCAAAGCATCACACACACACACACACACACACACACACACACACACCTGGTGCCAAAAAAATCACATTTTTATTGTTTCTTGAAAGTGAAAATTCTGATGTGAAAGATAGTAAAAGAACAAAATAAAATCTTTTTATTACTAGGAGGAACTGAGGCAGAATCAGTGCAAGTAAACCTTGTTAAAATACCTTGTCAGTGTAGCTGAAGCCCCTTTGCTTTGTCAAATCGTTGCACTTGGTCCTTTGCCTGATTCTGTAATGTAGTCGATTCTGCGCTTTGGTTTTTGCTTGTTTGTTTGCTTGGTTTTGTAGACAGTTTCTCTGTGTAACCCTTATTGTTCTGGAACTCACTTTGTAACCAGGTTAGCTTTGATCTGCCTGCCTCTGCCTCCCAATGCTAGGAATTGAAGACATGCTCCACCACTGCCCGACTACTATTTTTGAATAAGAGCGGTAAAACTGTTAAATGCTTGGTTCTTCTATTCTCTTCATTAATTTGCAGTCCTAAGCAGGACTCCAAGGGGATAGAGGTGTGATTCTGCCACACCTATATAGTGTATTCCTCATTCAAAGGGATGAATTGATAGACAAGTGCACTGGTAGTTTTCCGTTTTCCCCTTTACCTAAACAACTCACTGATAATCTACCAGTATTTTGTGGGAATTGAATTGGGTAATACGTTAAAACGTGATTGTTTCCAAAGAAGTACTGTTTTAAATCTGTTTCCTTGTTAATATTTGTGCTGGTTACTTTTAGGCCAACTTGACACAAGCTAGAGTCATCATGGACTCATCAGCCCTTAGTTTGAGAGAAAATGCCTCCATAGGGGAAGCCTGTAGGACATTTTCTTATTAGGGATTGATGGGTGAGGGATTCATGTGTGGGAGTACCCTCTCTGGCTGGTGGTCCTGTGTTATAAGAGAAAGTAAGCCATAGGAAGCAAGTCAGTAAGCATTACCCCTCCGTGGTCTCTGCAGCAAGCTCCTGTTTCCAGGTTTCTGCCCCGAGTCAATCCCTTTCCTCCACTTCAGGGATGGCCAGTGATGTGGAAGTGGAAGCTGAAATAAACCCTGTGCAATGGGCTTCATCACAGTAGTCTGTCTGACATTGCAGTTGCTTTTAATCACCGCGGATGTAAAGCATAAGACAGTGTCAGATCCTGGTTTGTATTTCGGGATGGAGTTTTTAAAAATTGGTTGAAAAGCTCTTCTTGTCCTTTTTTCTACAGTGTATTGGCATTCATAAACCAGCTTTTCCCAGCCAAGATGAAGTGTGGTTCAAGTTTATGAATTTCCACTCGATTTTTTCTAAATGCTTGATTTTCTGAGACGCTTCTTACTTAGAAAGTTGCTTCTGGTCCAAGACTGGATGGCCCTACTGTTAACTGCTGTCCTTCTAGTCTTTCCATTTTCTATTTTCTCTCCGCCCCCAATTCCCTTCTCTGCCTCCCTCCTTCCTCCCCCGCCTCCTTTTCTTCCAAAAACGTTGCACAGCACAATATAGCCAGGAATGGGATTTGCAAGCCTCTGGTCTGAGCCCCCAGAGGCTGGGTTACAGTCTTATGTTACTGTATATTACTGTACTGTTCAGGTCTAAAGAGTGTGTCCTGAACACAAGAGCTTCCTTTCTTTAAGAGCTTGAACTTTCACACAAACTATTGTCTTCAAGAACACCAGCTACAGAGAAACCCTGTCTCAAAAAACAACAACAACAACAACAACAACAACAACAACAGCAAAAAGAACACTAGCTGTAATTTCATGATGTGCCTAATACCACTCTGTGGTACGGGGATGGAAGCAGATGCTTTCTGAAGTTCTTAGAACAACCACTATCTAGTGCATCTAATACATACTGTCAGTTCACTTTTATGTGGATAAAGGTAAGCTTTACTGTCAGCAATCTCCATCTGAGCCTGAGAATGAATTTGGCAAAATTATATTTTAGATCACTTATGGAACAAGGCAACAAGTGACAATACACAAATGAAGACCAGAAGAAAAGACAAAAAACTTAAGCGTTTTTATTCAAAGTTGAGTACAGACACTTGTGGGAGAGTAAGTAAGCTAAAGAAAGCTACACAATGTTGAATCACGATTTGAAATTCACTTAGCCTTTAGTGCCTGATAGTTTGGTACACAATGATCTCATCTATAACCTTCTGCTGGATGATATTTCTTTTCTCTTGTTTTAGCCAGAGAATAGGGAGCTATTGGACAATACTTATTCCCCTTGCTGAAACAAAGAAACAAAGCAAACCTAAAAGACCTTAAATTTCTTCCACTGTTGATTTTTAAGTTCATGGTAACATTTTATTCATAAACCGAGCAGACTTTATGCAAGTGAGTGATGCCAAGTAAAAAGTAATTTAAGAAGCTAGTTTGGGATGTTTTTTAAAAAAACTTAAACTATAAAGAAAAAGAATAGACAGTTCAGAAAGACTGAAACCAGACATTCAAATATACCCAGTCACAATCATGGAGGACAGATGGTGCTGATCTCATTTTCAGATGGAGAAAAAGATCCTTTCAGACGGCACCACAGACACCAAGGACAGAATGTGAGTCTGCAGGAGCTTCCCATACAAAAGGTGCCAGGGGCCTGGTGTGTACCCTTTAAAGGAACCCCGCTGTCTTGCTTGCTCTCTCTCATGATCTCATTGTGAAATTCTAGTAAAGCCTCAAGTAAATGAAGAATGAATCCAGAATCCATTTTTCCCCCCTTGGTTTTAGGAGGGCCTGTGGAGTCAGGATAATGTAAGACTATCTTATTACAGAAAACCAGGAAGGTCTTGGGCTACACTGAAAACACTAGTTTCTTACAAATGGAGAAAATAGATATAAAAAGAAAAGAAACTTAAGCAGGGGACATCAAAGCCAGGACAGCTAAAATCAAAATATTGAAATGATAGACATTCAAGGAACTCCATCACCTTGAGACACCTGATGATGACAAGCAGTTGCCAGGTAGAACTGTCTTAAAAGTCTCTAGAAAATCAAACACCTGGAATACCCCTTTACTTTTCTTCTTGTTACTGGGACATTGAATCTAGGGCTTTACACTGGCTAGGAAAGCGTTGGCTCCCTTTGACCTCTACCCTAGCAAGTTGATTTTGAGACAGAGTCCTAATAAATTACCAAGGTTATCTTTGAGCTCATCCTGTAATGCAAGCAAACTTGAAACTTGTGATCTTGCCGCCTCACTATGGAGTATAAGGCAGTACATGAATGAGACAATAGGGACCAGTCAATTCTTTCATATAAAATAGTATTTTGCAAAGCAATGGGGTTCTACTTATTAGTCGTTCAAAGTAAATTCAAGCAAACAACCCAATCAAGTTAGATCTTGGCAAATTTCTCTTAGGTAGAAAATTGGTGGAAAAGGAAAATGAACCAAGGTCTAGAAAAACCGCCTCTGTAGTTTAAAATGGATGGTTGTAACAAATAGACTGGCTTAACAAATTTCTACTTAAAACGTTAAGTAGAAATGAGGGTTAGGAAGGATAGAATATTCAAGTCCTACTAGAAAGTGCCAGGTATCATGATCAAGGGAAAACTGAAATGTATTTTGAATCACAGCTTTTTTACAGAAAACGTGGGTGGCTCTGAAAAGAGCCTTTGGGTTCAACTTTGCTCTGACCAAGAGTTTACGCCCTCTCCCCGCGGATGCGGCGGGCCAGCTGGATGTCCTTGGGCATGATGGTGACGCGCTTGGCGTGGATGGCGCACAGGTTGGTGTCCTCAAACAGACCCACCAGGTAGGCCTCGCTGGCCTCCTGCAGGCGCCATGACGGCCGGCTCTGGAAGCGCAGGGTTCGGTCTTGAAGTCCTGCGCGATCTCGCGCACCAGCCGCTGGAACGGCAGCTTGCGGTCAGCAGCTCGGTGGACTTCTGGTAGCGCCGGATCTCGCGCAGCGCCACGGTGCCGGGCCGGTAGCGGTGCGGCTTCTTCACGCCGCCGGTGGCCGGGGCGCTCTTGCGGGCAGCCTTGGTGGCCAGCTGCTTGCGCGGGGCCTTGCCGCCGGTGGACTTGCGAGCGGTCTGCTTTGTGCGAGCCATGAGTGAAAGAAGAGAGAGCAGAGATAGTATATGATAACTGCCAGTACGCGGTCCATCTTTTATACAATCAGGCTATCCGCTATTGGACACAAGAACATTCAAACGGTCCCGCGCTTTTCCGGGATTGGTCGGTCTCTGCTCCTAAATCCTGATTAAAACACACGCTTTTCGGGTTTGAATGAGCATGGCCCTCTCTCCACCCCTTCCGTCACACGGCGCATCCGCCCCTCCGCCATCTTTGCTTCCACTTTTACACTTTCGTCACAATAACTGCTATGGATAGAAATTTTGCTCAGTAATCTGTATTCAGTAGGATCAGGCTGAAAATATTCAACTTGGTAACCAGGAATTTCATCTAATAAGGTTTAGTGGGGTTAACGAGAGGTACTGTAGAAATTTCGTATTGAGTACTGTTTATCACTTCCAAATATTTGAATGCCGGATGGGAGTCTCACGAAAGCAACTCGTGTCAGCAAAAACCAATTGTGAGCAATGCAAACTGTAGAGCGTGCTTTAACGACGGGTAATGATTGGTACTATTGTGCCTTTTTAAATACTCGGGTGCTACTGGTTAGAGTTGATGTATACCAATGGGTTCTCAACCTTGGTTCTCCACAAATGTTATCTCCAAAAGTAGTTGTGCTGGTTGTTTAGTGCTGATGATGTATTACCAACGGGTTCTCAACCTTGATTCACGACCAGTTTGGAGAAACGTATCTCCATACGTACTTATATCAAAGACTACAGTGCGAAAACTGTTAAAGCAAAGAAAGATTTGGAGTTTCATATAGCAATATATACCTTCCACAATACACCACACTGTACTAGGAAAGTCAGAACCTGAGGTGGCAGCTCGTTTTTTGGGAAAAGGTGGGTGGCTCTGAAAAGAGCCTTTGTTTTAAGGTGACTTCCACCAGGACAGTCCAAAAGACAGATGGGCAACTTATTTCCCCTTGGCTTTGTGGTGGCTCTCGGTCTTCTTGGGCAGCAGCACCGCCTGGATGTTGGGGCAGGACGCCGCCCCTGCGCGATCGTCACGCGGCCCAGCAGCTTGTTGAGCTCCTCGTCGTTGCGGATGGCCAGCTGCAGGTGGCGCGGGATGATGCGCGTCTTCTTGTTGTCGCGGGCCGCGTTGCCAGCCAGCTCCAGGATCTCGGCCGTCAGGTACTCCAGCACGGCAGCCAGGTACACCGGGGCGCCGGCGCCCACCCGCTCCGCGTAGTTGCCCTTGCGGAGGAGGCGGTGCACGCGGCCAACGGGGAACTGCAGGCCGGCCCGGGAGGAGCGGGTCTTGGCCTTGGCGCGAGCCTTGCCGCCCTGTTTGCCGCGTCCAGACATAGCTACACTTAAATTGTAGTAAGAAGAAAGAAATTATCAGTATATCGGTTGAGTTGGAAATGTGAAGTATTTATACTAGCTGGAAGGATTTTGACTGCCTGGCTCTCATTGGTTAAGAGATAATATCCAATAGAAACTAAGAATTTGACCTCCTAATTTGCATATGGAGCTTTTGTTTATTCAATTTTCTTTAAACTTCTACTTTAAAAGGAAAAAAAGAGGGTTCTGGTAGTTGAGCTCTGCTCCTCATCATTAACAGCCAAGGGCTCTTCTGACTTTTTCCCAACCATTGTTGACGGTGCAGAGCTTACTGCATTTCGTGTTTGTGCTAAGGCCATTTCTGGTTCAATTTGAATTTCATTTCCTGGTAGAATCCCATTCAAAATTACCCAGCTGCATTCTAGGAACCAGAGGTCAAGATGCCCCAGATAAGTTCTGTCGATCTGCTAGCTGCTGAAAACCTCTCTCTAGATGTGCAGCGTGAGACCCCAGGATGTGGTTTTGCCTTTAAAAGCCTCTCTTTAAATGCTCAGGACTAAGGAATAAATAATTCAATTTGCTATAAACTGTGTCTGCTGAGTGGTCATCTCTGATGGGCACCCCATAACAGGTTGGGTACACATTTTGAGATTCTATGCCAGGCTTTGTTTTACCTCCACAAATCCCCCCCCCCCCAAAGAAAAATATATATGTGTGCTTCTGTGTGTGTGTGTGTGTGTGTGTGTACTTAAGTAGATAAATAGGTAGATAAATAGAGGGTAGGTAATTAGGTAGGTAGATATATAGATCTTGATATAAATATATCATGCAAATTTTCTTATACTGGGTCAGTTATCGCTAAAATGCTAGAAATGTGGAGACTGAGAGCAGAGAGAACATGCGTAGTCACTGACACCAAAGAACATGCACGGCTGTGAGGTACCTCTGCTAGCTATAAAAGCCTTGCCCATCTTTCTGCCAAGCTATTTCCATTATTGTGTTCCTGTTTTCACTTGACGATAACACAATGCATTTTAAGCTTTTCCAAAACTCCCATTGTCCTTCATTCTTCTACTTTGTGCATATCCTGTTTCATAGCGTAAGGGTTGGAAAACATCCCGTGACTTATGGTCTGATAAAGTAAGCCTATGAAATACACTTACAAGTGAATGAACAGAAGAAAACATATAAATTAGCTGTCTGTAAGCTTCACAGGAAAGAAAAATTCCTGCTCCAAAATCCAATATAATCTAGGTGGTTCTGTGATGTTTTCACTGTAGATCATGGAAATGTAAGTAAGGTAAGAAAGAACATGTCTTTTTTGAAAGGATCGATATGTGTGTGTTCAAGTGTATTAAATGGACAATACATATCAATGTCTGGTCTTAACATGTAGTCTTTCTTGTGTTAAACTTTCCCTGCTTCAGGTGTACAGAAGGGACTTATCAAAATTGAGCTTCTTTTGCAGTTTGTGTATTTAGATGTCTAAGGTGGGGAGTGGCTTACGAAATCCCCTATGTGCTGGCCTGGCATTTTCAAAATGATTTGATGACAGTGAAGAATTTTGGGTTATTTTAGTCAAGGAGAAAGAAAAAAATGAAGGAGATATAAATAATGCAATCACACTAAAAGAAATGTTATAAGAAGGAATTGTTTATAAGAACTAGTTCCAGGACTGAGAAACCCTGTCTCGAAAAACCAAAAAAAAAAAAAAAGAAAAGAAAAAGAAAAGGTTATATTCTGTTGGTGTTAACAGTTGCCAACTGGAAATAATTTTATAGAACCTTTGGAGAGCAGCTAGTGAATAGGTATAGAGATACCCTATATTTATCACAAAACCGACAAATCCCACCTCCAATATTCCCCATAAAGTGTGTAGAGAAGTATCAAAATGTATTTTTATGGTTTAAGAAGTTGTCTGTTTGCCCTCCATGTCTATATTTGAGACTGTCGGTAGTGGTGAATATTTTAAGTAGGTGACATAATTTCAGAAACTTAAAATTAAAAACCTGATTTACACATAAATAATTTAAGACAAAAACTAGCAAATATAAACAAACAAAACACCATCATGGCTTCCGTCTGTAACTGGGTGAAAAGAATGTTCACATACATGCATCAAGTCCTGGGATGGTCAACCTCAGAATCATATGTGCAGGGAGTAGCAGTGTAATGGCGACAGTTCTATAATCCCAGCTAATCCAAGCCTTGGAAGGTAGAAGCAGAAGATCAAAAATTTCTGTTAACCTAGCTTCATAGTGATTTCAATTTCATAAATTTAATTCAAATTTTTGCTGAAAGGATGCTGAAGGCAGACTGAGAAATCTACATCTTCCATCCTGCATTGAGCCAGACTAGGGTATTCCTTGCCTCTTGGTTATGCATTTTGCCACATGGATAAGTCTCGGACTTTCTGCCATCTATTTCTCTTTTCTTTTCTTGGCGGGGTGGAGGGGTCTTTGTGGCTCTGTAGACCAGGCTGGTCTTGAACTCAGGGATCACCTGTCTCTGCTCCTTAGTGCTGGGCTTTACACCAACTACCGTCCAGCTTGACTCCTTGTTTACAGACCTCATTTCCAAATTTGCCATGTTCTCAAAACCAGTGGAAAAAACTTATTTTTCTGTTCAAGAAGCCCTTTACCTCGCCAGGCTCCGTACAGTCTTCCTCCCCTCCCCTAGTCCAAGGGCTCAGGACACTGCTGAATCCTTTACCAGTTAAAGCCTTTACCAGTTTCTAGAGATTACCCTGGAACTCTTGGGAGTGCAGTTGTCAACATGGTCCTTCTCAGCAAAATGGTTCCAGCCACCATCAATGCCAAACCCTGAATATAAAAGACCAAATATTTCTGGACGAAAAAAATTCTTAGAAAACTGTAGTTATTTTCAATTGGAGGGCTCAACTGGCTGCCATTTTCTAAGTGCTAACATTACACTAGGAACCTAAACTCTTTAACCCTTAGAAACGCTTCCACAACTAAAGCACTTAGCTTCTGTTTACAGTAAAGTCACAATAGAACAGAAACTAGAGAAATAGAAAGTGAACTTGTAACACCTAAGGTAAAGCCTAAATGACCTCAGTATTTACTGAAGTAGATTAGTACATTAAATTTGGGGTCAGTACCCAACATCTTTGATTTAAAGGGAATTTAAGTGGAAAGACACCAATTACAACTCTTGTTTTGACAAAGTTGGTGGCTCTGAAAAGAGCCTTTGGGTTAAGAGCAAGATGGGCGCGCTCACTTGGAGCTGGTGTACTTGGTGACGGCCTTGGTGCCCTCGGACACGGCGTGCTTGGCCAGCTCGCCGGGCAGCAGCAGGCGCACAGCCGTCTGGATCTCCGGGACGTGATGGTCGAACGCTGTTGTAATGCGCCAGGCGCGACGCCTCGCCCGCGATGCGCTCGAAGATGTCGTTCACGAACGAGTTCATGATGCCCATGGCCTTGGAAGAGATGCCGGTGTCGGGGTGGACCTGCTTCAGCACCTTGTACACGTACACCGAGTAGCTCTCCTTGCGGCTGCGCTTGCGCTTCTTGCCATCCTTTTTTTGAGCTTTTGTGATGGCTTTCTTTGAGCCCTTCTTAGGAGCTGGAGCAGACTTTGAAGGTTCAGGCATCCTTTACAGACCAAACAGGAACTACAATTCCTAGAATGGAAAAAGAAGAGGCAAGGCAGTATGGTTTTATTTATAGTCCTGAAATTCAAATGAAGCTGTAAAAGTACTCACCTCTGATTGGATAAAAATAAAGATTATTTTTAAAAAGGACGGCTTGATGCAAATGAAGGACCCAAATGCCTTTTTTTTATTGGACAAAAAAAGGTTAACTTGACCAATAAGACTGCTCTCTTTTATTATTTAGCATAATCTATAAGAACATAAACTAACATCTTGACGTTTCACGGTTTACGTATGTTCTGTAAAGAATTGTTGAGATGAAGCAGGGCTGCGAGCTTGCTCCAAGGCCAATACCCGTTTTTCCCCGGCTGACCTGCATTTCCCTGTGGGCCTCGTACGCGGGCTCCTCCGCCGGGGCAACTACTCCGAACGCTTGGACGCCGGCGCCCGGGTGTACCTGGCGGCCGTGCTGGAGTACCTGACGGCCGAGATCCTGGAGCTGGCTGGGAACGTGGTCCGCGACAAGAATAAGCGCATCATCCCACAGGGCAAAGTCCTGCCCTACATCCAGGCGTTGCTGCTGCCTAAGGGGATCCAGGGCTACCACAAAGGCCAAGGGAAAATAGAACCAACACCAAAGTCAGGAGTTAGCACCAACCTCTGCAAAGACTCACGTAAGAGCTAGCCACTTTTCACAAAACAATGCGGTTAATAGGATACCTTGAGTATCCTGCTTTTAATACATGATTGTAGAAAAGGCATGTTGCACTCCAAAGTAAAACCTCACGGTCGACAGTATTAAAAACAAAGTATTCTTCCATTATTTGTCTGAAATTTGGAGATTGCTAAGGTATGCATTAACTCTCTACACTAAGATCGTGGGAGACTTGTTTCTTTTTAAAGCAATAAAATTTTGAGTACTGAATCATGATTTTTCCTTAACTAACCCCTAATATTGTACCGTGACGAAACAATAAGACCACGAAACCAAGGAAAAATGGAGCATGGTAAAGGCGCTTAGGGCTTGTTGAATTTCCACGGATACACAATATTTTTTTTAAAAGTTCCAAATTTTTTTAAAAATAAAAGGTCATATGAGAGTGTCAGAACAATTTGACCAATCAGATACTCTTTTTACTCTTTTGGCGGGGGCGGGGGGAGGGGAACAACAAGGTTTCTCTGTAACTTTGGAGCCAATCAGATACTCTTAACGCTGCCGGGCACTCCGAATATTACTTAGCCAATGAGTTTGTGGCGCGGGACTTTCGAAAGTTTCAAGGCCAATCAGAATGTTTCTAAGTATATTTAAGGGCAAGATTTCCCTTCCTCCACTACAGTTGTGTAGTTTTCGTTACTACTATGGCTCGCACAAAGCAGACCGCTCGCAAGTCCACCGGCGGCAAGGCCCCGCGCAAGCAGCTGGCCACCAAGGCTGCCCGCAAGAGCGCCCCGGCCACCGGCGGCGTGAAGAAGCCGCACCGCTACCGGCCCGGCACCGTGGCGCTGCGCGAGATCCGGCGCTACCAGAAGTCCACCGAGCTGCTGATCCGCAAGCTGCCGTTCCAGCGGCTGGTGCGCGAGATCGCGCAGGACTTCAAGACCGACCTGCGCTTCCAGAGCTCGGCCGTCATGGCGCTGCAGGAGGCCAGCGAGGCCTACCTGGTGGGTCTGTTTGAGGACACCAACCTGTGCGCCATCCACGCCAAGCGCGTCACCATCATGCCCAAGGACATCCAGCTGGCTCGCCGCATCCGTGGCGAGAGGGCATAATTTATAATCATCGTTTTTGTAAAAACAAAAAGGCTCTTTTAAGAGCCACACAAAATTTCATGTAATGGTGCTGTAGCCTTTTATGTTGTATTCAATGGTCACTACTGGTTTTATGTCCTGATATTTTTAGTCCTGTTTCTGAAATGTTTAGAGGACTAGTTAGGTCTTTAGGTTGTCTGTACACTACGAGTAACTATATGGCCCAGTCTTTGTGTTTTTTGCTGAGTCTTCCACTTTCAGGATAAAAGCATCAAATCTTTATCCAGATTAAGAAATGTAGATGTTAAATATCTAAATCTAGGTAGCTGGGAATATTCTAATTTTGGAAAATACATAATTTAAGGAAGCTGTTTTCACATAGCGTTCTGTTTGCTTTCTGGTTAAAATATTTTGTATGCACACATGCGTATACAAAAACCCAAGTCAAAATGACTACAATACATAATAAAGTTATTCATAACGTAATACCAAATAACAGAACAAGTACAGACAGACCCAAATACCCCCCTTAGAATTTAAAGGTCAGACACTTGGTTTTCATTAACTTCCTGGTAAACTTGTCTCTAAGTTTTGGCTTTCTCAAATCATACATGGCTCCCCACCTGCATCCCATACTTGGTTTACATTTTACTTTGCAGAGCTCATCTGATTTGAGACTTGCTGCGTTCTAGAATCCTTTAGATGGTAATGCCATTCCCCAAGGAAGTGGTGAGAAAGCATGTAGTGATTAATAAAAACGATAATTAGGAGCAATCTGAACACTCTTGACCTCAAGTGAAATCCCTGCTATAACATTAGAACACTTTATAGATTCATCCAGTATTGAATCATGTACTAAGAGGAGCCCTTAACCTCATCAGGAGGTTGAAGCAAGATGGTAAGGAATTTGAGGCCTGGCTGTCACAGGTGAATTGTGGGTCAACAAGGGCAACAACGCGACAGCTTGTCTCAAAAGAAACAAATATAAAAGGTAGCTTGAAATGTTACTTAAAATTATTACCAGCTATCAAATCATTTTCTTCCACTTCAGACTAAGGGATTTTAATAAGTTAGCGACTGACAAATGTTATCAGCCAGTCTCACAGCAAACAAAGACAATATCTTCTGTTAAACTGGTTTGTACAAAAATGGATGATCAAACACAATTTCTTATTCATCTTCTTCAAAGGTGATTCCATTTCAGATATAAGGCTGCCTCCAGACAGACAAGAGAAGTTGTGATAGCCGGCCTTGATTACATTCTGAACTTGGTCAGAGCTGGCGTGAAGAGACATCGATGAGCCAGTAAGATACAAGATATTAATGATGCTCTCTAAAATGCAGAACCACAGCGGAGTCAGTTTCCTTGGTAACAGCTAGATACTACTCCAGAGCATGTTTTTATTTTCCCTATACTATTTACTCTGAGAACTGTATAGCAGATAAGCATTTGAAATTTAGCTAGTCTAGTTCAAATTGTGCTTTAAATGAAAAGTGTATTCCAGATTACAAAGACTTCATATGAAAAAAGTTGACAAAGATATTTCAAATTATTTAAATATTTGTTTACCCTAGGTTGACAGAATTAAAATATGCTTCAGTTGTTTCTTTTAGCTTTAATGCAAAATTAGAAATTTTCAATTAAATAAATGTTTCATAGAGTTTTGTGGAAATTATTACTATATAGAAGATAATGATACTGACTCATAGATCAGAAGCTAACTAATTGAATCCTTAGTGTTGCCAAACCTGCCTTCTTAATCTCTAAAATGGGAGTAATAATAACACCCACCTAAATGTGCTATGCCAAGTCTGTGTTGTGAAATAAGTGTATAATAAACACCTAGTGTGTTTACCTTACTACAAATGAGTGCTCAGGTAATGCTAGCTCTCAAGTGTTGCTACCACCAGTCCCTAATTCCTGATTTCTTCCAAATGCTCTGATGGTGTAACCCTGTATGCATGGCTTCTGTTCCTCTCTAGCTGGGATTTCAAATGCAAAGCTATTGTCCACATTTCCTTCCAGTTTATGTAGCTCAATTACCTGTTAGCTTTACGCCTAGGGAAAAGTAATAGTATATCTAATTGTTGGAAATTATAAAATTAGTAAGAATAGATATAAGCTTGAAAAGAAAAGAGAATGTTGGCATGTTGGCATGAGGATTATATTGAACTGAAAATCAGCAGATGCAGGAAAAATCAGTTTTCCTATCTAAACTAGAATAACTTTGCCTGGTGAAGAAATCTCTACTTGGAAACAGAGAGCAATTTCTACCACTGTGGATGTGAAGAGGGTGACTGTACAAGGTTTTACTCCGAGAACGTGACTCTCGAGAGGGTAGGAATGGTTCTCTTTACCACCTGTGTCATCTGAAACCTGAACCCAAATTTCCTGGGCTACCATAATTTATTCTAAGTTTCTCAGTTCTATCTACATCTTTGAGTTTCATTCCTTTTCTGTGAACTCTGTGCTTTTAAAATATGCACGACCTCGGGAAGTTTTTTCTCCTGTTCGTCTGAGCCTTATCAGTTCAGAAGTCACCAGATACTCAAAAGTAAAGGGAGAGTCCTTGGTGACAATCTCATAAACATAAACTGAGGAAAAAAATTCTTAAACAATTTTTAGGCTCAAATAAAAAGCTGGTCAAACGTAAGCCAGTCACCTACTGAAGCACTTGTGTAGAAGGAAAGGGAAAAAAGTAAAGACCATTAAAAAAAAAATTAAAATTAAAAAATAAGAAGGTGGGGGAATTGTGGGAATTGTAATGTTCTAGAGGCTATGGGTGAGCTATCACTTTTAGCTCTCAAATAATTAAAGTGTTTCTTATACAAGTACAGATGGGGACTGGTTATATAGCTCAATGGGAGATCATTTGGCAGACACAAGGCCCTTGGTTTCACCTCCAGTACCAAAATGGAGTATACAAGGAAAGTATACAAGGAAAAAAAAAACTACAAAATACGTTTATACATCATTACCTATATTCAGATCAGTTTTAAAAATCCAAAGAAGCATTGAATAAAAATTATAAAAGCAATTACTTTTTCTTCAGATGATTCTTCACATATAACTCCTGAAGTATAGAAATCAAATAAATGTGTCGATTTGAAATTTTTCAAAGATGCACTGTAGTGGATAGTTTGAATTGTGTTACTATTTTGAGCTTTACTGTTACATGATGATTATTATTATTTACTGATGATGGAACTCAAGATCTCACTACAGAACATTTGAAGTAACATTTTTGTTGGTTGGGTGTTTAGTTATTTTGATTTTTGTTGTGGTTGTTTGTATGTAGGTTTCTTGATTTGGTTTGCTTTGGTTTTGATACTCTCTCCACATATCCTTGGCCTACCTGGAATTCACTAAGGGCAGCAGGCTGACCTTGAACGCAATGAGATCCACCTAGTTCTGCCTCCCTAGTGCTGAAATTAAAGGTATGGCCACCACACCCAGCAGTTTTTCTGTTTGTCTTTCAGGCAAGATTTTGCTAAGTAGTTCAGTCTGGTGGACGACTCTAGATCCTCCTTCTTCAGCTCTCTAAGTGCTGACTTTACAGATGAGCCACCACGCCCTGGGCTACTTTTAGCATCCACAATTGCAACAACTTGATTTGATTCAGGTCAGTGAGGCATTTCCAGGGACAGGAGTTGACAGGGCTCAGGAAGTAACTGGGAAACTCAGATACAGGGATGAGAAGATGTAGCCTTGCACATCTTTTACCTAGTCCTTCCCTGTAATTTTGCTCTATTTTACCCTTCTGCTCAACAGATTTGGTTTCGCTTTTCTGATGGCTCAAGAAAAGGAGCCACAGTCACCAGACATTGGGTTGCCTCTGCTCCTGTAACTCAGTCCCATCTTTTAATTCTTTATTAATTTATTTTTGATTCAGGGTCTCAACTATGTAACCCTGCCGGGCCTAGAACTCACTAGACCAGGCTTATCTGAACTCACAGAGATCCTGCTGCCTCAGTCTCAAGGTGGCTGGGTTTAGTCTAGCCATCACATCCAGTTCAATTCCATTTTGAATAGAAAACTTCTGATTATCTCAACTGGGTCCAATGACATCAGGAACACTTAAGACATCTAGACTTGGGGGCTGGAGAGATGGCTCAGAGGTTAAGAGCATTGCCTGTTCTTCCAAAGGTCCTGAGTTCAATTCCCGGCAACCACATGGTAGCTTACAACCATCTGTAATGGTGTCTGGGGCCTTCTTCTGGCGTGCAGGCATACATGCAGAATATTGTATACATAATAAATAGATAAATATTTTTTAAAAAAAGACATCCAGACTTCATAAAAAATATGTTTATCACAAAGATGCAGTACAAACCCAAAATGTAGCATATTGCCTATTTTATATTCACTTTACATTAAATGACAATATTTTGGATGTAGTGGATTTAAAATGGATTTTACTTGAGTTTTTTTTCCCTCATGAATAGTGCTTTTAGATTTTAAAGTTTCGTGTTACATCTGTGCTCACCTTATGTATCAATGGACAGACCTGTCCTAAAATTGTTGATTCATTTGCTTCAATAATTTAGTAGTTTTAATGTCCACTTCCTGGGATGTCCCTTAAGGAATCAAATCTCATAAAGTGCTCTTGCCAACAGCAATAAAGATGCCTATAGGATTAAAAGTAAGAAGACTATCAAGACATATTTGGAGAAAATTTAAAGACTTCTAGGGAGATAAATACCTAAACAGAAAGAAAATACAAGCTTTTGTTGTTGCATAAGAAACTATGCTAGCTCCACATTATTTAAAACACAATCTCAATCAAAATGCCAAGAAACGTTTTTCTGAGTGATGGGATACTAGAGAACATCTCAAAAAAACATTAATGACAAAAAAGGGAGGGGGAGGAGGGGGGGGAGGAGGGGAAGGGGGAGGGGGGGGGGGGGGGGGGGGGGAGGAGGAGGAGGAGGGGGATGGGAAGGAGGAGGGGGAGGGGAGGGGGAGGAGGAGGGGGGGGAGGGGAAGGAGGAGGAGGGAGACCTTAATCCCAACTACAGGAAGGCCACAAGATTAAGGCCAGTCTGGGCTACAGACAGGATGAAATTTATTTCACAAAATAGAAACAAGAGGACACATTTCAGTGGTAGAACACCTGATAGCATGTTCAGTGCCCTGAACAACTAAATAACTATTGGAGGGGGGAGGGAAGGAATTAATTCTCATCCCCCTGTTGAAGTCATTATAACATATCAATTTAGCAAACAATATTTGAATCCTTGGTATGTGTTAAGTACTCTCCACATTGAATCAAGAAGATAGTTCTACCTCAGAGACTACCAGAGGGACTAAAAGCAAAGGAATTTATCCTATGGCAAACATGAAACAAAAGCTGGAAAGAACTGAGAGTTCACAGACAGTCCCGAGGGCGTGGGGTAGGGAGGATCTGTTTACTATGCCTTGCACTAGAAAAGCTGTTTATTAAAACTGAGGACTCAAAAACACTGGGAGAAAACTAGATTTTCATCTCCTGGCTTTCCCAGGTAATAAACTTGGACACTGAAATAAACACAGGATCCACTGTTATGGAAATGCCTGTTGTAGGTCTCTAAAAGGCATGCTACCCATTTTTATAGGAAACACCAGCAGTGACCCAAGCTTCAACAAAAATCTGTTCCGATTTGGTGGAAAACGGGAATCTCAATCAATCACCCTATCTAGGAAAAAGGCTGCAGGCATGAAAGAATCCCCAATTGAACGAAACTAAAGGCTTTATTGGATGTATTCCAATACATCGTCAACAGATAGGCAGTTAATTTACTCTATATTAAATATTTTGGACTGCACAGAGCATACATATCAGTATGTAATAATGTGGAGGTCGATAGTTAGTCAACAATAACTACAACTTAGTAGTACTTCAGGAGGCGGAGGGGAATGCCAGTTCGAGAAGTCTAAAATGAGGACCCTGTGTCAAGAAGAAGGCAAACAAGTCAAACAATCACAAGTTATTGCCTTTTGGGGAAAAAAAAAAATGGCTGACCACGGTTGTGGACGCGTTCGACCCACCACTCCCTTGCTGTAGCAAACAAACCGAAAGTCCCAGGTCCGGCATATCTGGGCGGGTGGGTCCTTTTCCACAGCTATCGCTTTTATACTAAGTTCGTCGGCGCCAGCACAACACTTCCAGGAGACGCTGGGCACATAAAACGCCCTGGGAAAGGGTCCGGGATGCGTTTCTTCCAAGCAAGAAGCGAAAGCTTCTAGAGAACGCAACACCGACTGGCGCCCCAATCAAACTAAGGACTAAAGTCCTGAGCGGGAGTGAACCAACCCGCAAGCAGGGCGGAACTTTCAAATAACCTACAGTCCGACGCTTGGCTAGCGCCAAGGGGGGTGCTATCTGCTGTTGACAGCTATGGGGGAGGCCGCACCAGCCCTTCTCGGCTACTCAGCCCACAGCTCAAGCATCACCCTAGGTGAGACAGGGAAACCCCACTCCCGCGGAGCGCTGTCTGATTGCATCCCACGCAACCTCTGCTTCTGCGGAACGCAAGGAGGAAGAAATGGAGTATTACACAAATGTCACAGCTCTTTAAAGTGGGAGTGGTGGCTCTGAAAAGAGCCTTTGGGTTAAGGAGGAAGACAGCCTACTTTTCTTGGCTGAAACCTTCTTGGCTTAGCAACCTTGGGCTTGGCAGCCTTCGGTTTCACAGTCCTTGGAGCACTCTTGACCTTCTTGGGCTTGGCAACCTTAGCCTTCTTCGGACTCTGGCCACTTTCTTGGTCACGGCAGCAGCCGCGGCTTCTTCGCCTTCTTGGGGGTCTTCTTGGCGGCTTTCTTGGGTGTGGCAGCACCGGTCGCCTTCTTGGGCTTCTTGGCTGCGCCCGCAGGCTTCTTAGCCTTGGCCGCGCCCGACTTCTTGGCTTTGGGCTGGACTCGCCGGGAAGCCGCCTTCCTTGTTGAGCTTGAAGGAGCCGGAGGCGCCGGTGCCCTTGGTCTTGCACCAGCGTGCCCTTGCTCACCAGGCTCTTGAGCCCCAGCTTGATGCGGCTGTTTGTTCTTCTCCACATCGTAGCCGGCGGCCGCCAGCGCCTTCTTGAGCGCGGCCAGGGACACGCCGCTGCGCTCCTTGGAGGCGGCCACGGCCTTGGTGATGAGCTCGGACACCGGGGGTCCGGACGCCTTGCGCCGAGCCCCTGCGGGTTTCTTGGCAGCCTTCTTCTTGGCAGGCGCCTTCTCCGCAGGCGGAGCAGCAGCGGGGGCGGCGGGAGCGGTCTCCGACATGTTGACGATTCGAAATCAGAACTAGTGGCAAAACGCCGATGGAGTAGCAAGGGCCCGGCCGCCGTATATATAGAGCGCAGGGCGCGCGCTGATTGGTGCTCACAGCGGCCTGCCTGGCTGGCAAGCTCAGAGCAGCCGCGCTGCGCCAACTTGTGTTTGTTACACTTCACAAAAAAGAGAAAATATTAAAATGTCTTGCACCAAATCTCTCGACTTTGGTCGGTAACGGATCCCGAGAAGCCCTCAGGCTCGGAATATCTGTTTATTTTTTCCTCATCCCCAAAGACAAAACGGCTTCTAGGAGTCCCTAACTCCCCAACTCCAAAGGAAGTCCCCAGGCAAACAGAGACCACTTTCCTGTTTTTCTTCTAAATTACCTGGTCGCTCCTTTGCCCTGAAAGTTCTTTTTCTCTGGGATTGTAGGGGCACATGCTTCCCTTAATTTAGGAGCAAAAAGGAAACGAATTTCCGCCCTAAATTTTCACGATATTCTGTTTCTTCGCAAGGGAAGTAAACCACAAGTCCTTGGTGACTTCTGAGTATGGACCCACCATAACCGGCGGACTAGGACTGGGATTTTCCAGTCTCAAAGCAGTTTGGGCAGGTTGCGAGGGGGTTTCATAGGCCTTAGGGTTGTAACATGTGGTGGGGAGCTAAGGATTTAAATATCTGATTTAAAGATACCGTAAAATCCTTTTCACTGGTGGGGGCGGGGCAACCCTTTTCCCCTTCTCCAAAGGGGAAGACTCGGGCTGAATTTTAAAGCTCTTGGTTCCCCTCTGAGTTTGCAAGGTAGGGGGTCAACCCTGAAGAATAGAAGATAATAAAAAGGGAAGGACCCCCATAAGCCTGCAGGCTCACTCCCTCCCAAAAAAAAAGTGTCAATTAGAGACTTTGAAAGATCTGTTTTTAAGCAACGAGCAAATACTTATTTTTGCTGCAGCACAGAATTTCAGAGCATAAGATTCTAGTTTAGAAAAAGTTTGCCTTGTTAGAGAAGGGCCTTCTGTATTTGGAGATCGTAAGATACAGTTGGAAATAAAGTCACTGGCTGTACGGGATACGTTTGACTTTAACAAATCTAAAGGTTTGAAATCAAAAAAAATGTAGTGAATTTTTAACAGAAAGATAAGCAAAAAGATAAGTACAAATTGTCATGCCATCTTTAGAGGACAGCTCTGTGTCACCTCGTCTCACCTCCTCTAAATAGGGCAGTCTGTATCCTATTCAAATTTGCTTCATTAGTTTAAAATCTTCAGTTTCATATTTTACCCTTAGTGAAGTGAATTAATTACAATGGGTTTTTGTTTGTTTGTTTGTTTTGGTTTGGTTTTTTGGCTAGAGAAAATGCAAGTCAAACTCTCTACTTGTATAATTAATCCAATTCTATATTCAGGAGCAAAGGAAGTTCCCCTAATTCTATCAGAAATCTCTATTCGGGTATATGTCAACAAGAAAATATGTGGTGAGCTTGTTAGCTTTAAAGTGTGGTAAAGTCACAAAGCTATACAAATTGTATTCAGGGGATGTTTGCAAACAAAGCATGTTTTCCTAAGCCTGAGAATGATCCTGTG
Source organism: Arvicola amphibius (assembly GCF_903992535.2). Taxonomy (NCBI): domain Eukaryota; kingdom Metazoa; phylum Chordata; class Mammalia; order Rodentia; family Cricetidae; genus Arvicola; species Arvicola amphibius. Next base: position 124,203,813 of record NC_052052.2, on the reverse strand, counting down.
GGGCTCACTTAATAACATTTGCTTAGCATTTGGAAGCGCATCTATGAGGCCTGTGTCTCCTCTGAGAATAACAGCCTAATGAGATTAGGGATGGATGAACTGCCCAGCAGGCAGAACCACTTAGGGCTGCCATCATGTATGCACTTTGGAATGAGACTTGTAAGACTTTCTTCAAAGTATGCAAACTACTGAAGCACCTGCAGCGTACTGATATGGTGTAGTAACAAAAATAAGAACATGTCACTTGCTCTGATTGTGTAGGGAATGAGGGGACAAATGGAGTGAATGCCTAATCCATCTGATTCGGGGTTCATGTCCCCTGGGAAATAGCTGTGTGCAATCTAGCTCCCTAGCTCGCGCTAGTCTTCCTTCACTGTAAATTAGCCACTTATTTTTAAATCTGAGTCTATGATTCATTTACTTATTATGACCCTTCAAGCTGAGTCAATCAAATCATAGCTCTTTAAATGCAATTCATTAATAAGTTTTGCCCGGTGTTAATGCAAATTAATTTTTGCAATAGAAAAGATAACTCTGAAGGTTATATTTGGATTGGGCAATGCTAAATGGTATCTCTGACTTCTCAGTCTTCGCGTGGCACTCTTTCCTTCCGTGAGTAAATACACACTTTATTTATCTTCTATCGTCTTCTTTGAACTAACTTTGTCATCCAGCGTGCTTACTCACTGATGAGTTCAATCATCCTTCGACAGATATATGAGCTTACCACATGTATTTATATGTGAGTCACATTTTTAACTTTTCGAAAATTATATGCTGGTGCTTGATTAGTCAGCCTCTCCTAAGGTCATCTAATCAGAATCTTCAGAAGTCACCCTCTACAATGGAAAATAGAAGATTTGGAACATCTACTTTAAAGCAACCTGAGATTTAATAAGTGTCCCATGGAGTCTTAGATTTTGAAATAAGTTGAATAGCTTGTGGGCAAGAAAACTTTTATTAATATAAGCTCCAGGCAAAAGTTCAGATTAGGGATATGACCTTCCCATGAAATGAGGTCACTGATGAAACATTGTGGTGATTGTCATGAAATCTTGTATATTTGTATGTATGATGAAGATTACAGGTAGCTAAGCTTTTGCCATGTCATACTGTTCAGGCTGTGTTCCCATGCTGGGCAGAGTTAAATATATAGATAATGTACTGTCCAATCTGCAAGGAGCTGGAGACAGAGAAAGCTTAGCAGCAAGATACACTGCTAGGAGGGTGAGAGTGGTTAAGACAAGTATAAGGAAGGGGGGCTTACACCTTTTCTTTTCCAGTCCCTCCCTCCAACATGGCAGAGTGGGCTTGGAACAGCTTTTAGAGGTAACTAGTTAACCACTATTAGTTAACCAACGTATATCTCCAATCAGATACTAGTATAGATCCCAACTTTGAGTGTTTGGAACCTGCTTTTTCCTAATACATCAAGGGATGATGCTAAAAGCCATAAGTTTTGCAGCATTAAGAAGAAAATGTGTAAGTGATGTCAGGAGCATTTTAGAGCCTTGTAGTGTGTTTTCTCACCTCGGTCTCATAATTTCTGCAATTAACATTAGCAGTGTTTCTGTTTTTTCTCAATTTCTCTATGCAGTTGTCTAACAGTTACAAGATCAAACATTAGCTCCGATATTTTCCCGAAATACCTGAGCATCTGAAGGGCAAAGACCTAAATTACTGAACTTTTATTCCCTGGTGCACCATCAAATGCAAAACCGAAATACACCATAGCAGTAAAACAAACAGGAGGATCTTAATCCAAGTCGAGAATTGCAAAAAGAGAGACACACTGCTAAACTTTCCCCTGACACTTTGAAATTGTTGACAGAGCCCTGGGATAAAGCTTCTCCTCTTCCTCCATCTCCTCCTCCTTCCAACTTTTTTTTCAGCCCAGCACTGGTGTTAGGGAAGCAGGAGGGTCAGGAGTTCAAGACCAGCCTACACTATTTGAAACCTGTCTCAAAAAGAAAACAAACAAGGAGCATAGCTTAACCTAGTGGTTCTCACTTTCTTAAATTTCAAGCCCTTTTCTACTCCAATAATTTAGCAAGTCCTCTGAAAATCTTTTAACATATTAAACCTGTGGGAGGTGCCATTTTAGGAATTGAAACTGGGTATTAAATTAAGTAGATCGATAGCTGATAACCATGATTATTTGATAATCCTTATTATTATTATATCTTAATATAAATTTCATTAAATGCATTTATCACTCTATGCTATTCACATGTATGCTATGTATTCTACACTACATATTTTCTACTGAGTAGGTAAAGAAACCACACAACATCTACTGGAAGTTCTTCATGCTTTAGCCAATTCAGAAGGCCATACTAGGCTGACCCAAAATGTGTAAGGTTGCTTTTGGGTGGATTTTACAACTTACTAGTGATGTCGGGGATGGAAAGAAACAGTTTTGAAGCAACCTGGTTTGGTTTTAATACTACTTCCTCCATTCATATGCCAGGGACCCTGCCCAATTCTTGAGCAACAACTTAGAAAACAGTGAGGATTAAGTAATGACTGTTCCCTTTCTAGCTTTGGAGTAGGCTCACTCAGAAACTTCGCATTTAACAATTATTGCCGCTAGACCCAACAGATATAAGAGCCCTCTGTTGTGGGCATGGTTCTGAGAAAGGTAGTCCTCTCCTGAATCTGGAGAAATGGATGAGAGTAGATCAAGTCCAAGAAGCTGTCTCATTCTTTCTGATTACTGGCTCTCTTTTAGATGCATTCCAAAGGTCCCAGAACCTTAAGTGTTATCCTACTAAGAAGAGATGGTGCAAGGTCATCAAACATGGGAAAAAATAGGGTGTGTATGCCTGTGTGTGCTTGCACAGGTGTAAACAAATGTGGGTATGCATTGGGGGGCCAGTAGATGAGTAAATAATGCAAAGCTATCACTCTCCACGTAAGGGTCTGCCCCCACAGTTATCCTGCTACATGTGCACTCTGCAAGCTTGTGAAGACCCTCACACAATCCCTCTCTTCCTGATTCCTCCATTCTAGCCAGATCATGCTTTTGACGACAGGAGGGTATGCCTGGTTAATTCAGAAGAAGAACCATAATGTTTTGTCGCTCTGCATATATTCCTAAATTTATCGCAATCTGCTAACATTACACAGAACTTCTGATGTGACCAAAGTCTTATTAACTGATCTAAGATTTGTAGCAGTCAATCCATGAACTATACTTTTCATGGTTAATAGTAGCAGCTGTGTTTTCTTTATAATTTTACCAAACAAATCGACATTGTAAATTAGTCAAAGCCTATCTATATTGGATCATAGCAGGATTATCTGAATTCAATTCAGCTTTGTGTTTCTGGATGTTTAACCTTAGACAAGTTAATTAACCTGCCTTTACTTCAGTTTTATCATCTGAAAAAGGCAATAATAATACCATATGTTTTATAGGTTGTTATGGGATTTGTGAATCGATGCACATAGCTCTGATATATTTATAATGTTTGACGTATTTCAAATGTGCATGCTGAGAAAAATATAAATTATTTTTAAAATATTGTACATAAACATCTGTGTACAAACGAGTCTCCAACCCTGTCAGAGTTGTCGTGAGTGCCATTAAGGCTCACAAACAGCCAATAGAACACCATTCAGAACAGACATTCCAGCACCGTGGTTATCACAGCTAACAATATCCTACCTAGTGCTACGATTACAATCCCAGCCTTAGCACTTCAGGAAAGAAGACTGAGAACTCAGACTTCTCTAAGACAGTGCAGCAATTTCAGTATTTCTAATGCCTCCAGCATCACATTCACATTCAAATAGGTATTAACTTTTCAACTGAAGCCATGATTGGTGACACACTCTCTTAATGCCAGCACTCAAGAGGCAAAGGCAGGCAGATATCTGTGAGTTCCAGGCCAACCTGGTCTACAAAGTGAGTTTAGGCCAGGCAAGACTACACACTGAGATGTTTCTCAAAAGACAGACAGACAGACAGAGAGACAGACAGACAGACAGATAGATAGAGCGAGCAAGTCAGGTGTGGTGGTTCATGGCTATAGTCCCAGGACTCTGGAAGATAAAGCAGGAGAATTCCTAAAAGCTGGAAGCAGCTTGGACTACAAAATGAAATAGATCCTTTCCAAAGGGGGGAAAAGTCAATTGAACCAGATAATACTTTTAGTTTCTATATATAAATTAAAAAAACAAAACACATCGCTACCAATTAACTACTTGTCAATATATTTAGTTTTCAAAAGACAAGTCCCCCCTGTCCTGCAAATACATTAAGCATGGAGTTTGTATTTGGAATCATTTACATGTCATACTGTTTGCTGTAGTAGACACTAGATGGCAGTCCTAAACAAGAATGCTGCCTTTAGACGCTATTGAAATTTCTCATGACCTAGATAACTAATCGTCTTCAGCTATGTCCATATTTTTCCAACTTGTTCAGAAGTTATTAGCACCATTTGGCAGATAAGCATTCTGAACACCTGGAAGTCCACGAGATACAGCCTTTCCACAGGCAGGAAACATGGGAAGAAGAAATTAAGCGAACTGGACTCTTTTCTAAGTGGTCTAGAAAAACCGTGTTGGCTCATTCGCCCTACAGTGAGTTCATCGTCAACTGCAATAAGCCAAGTGCCTGCCAGTCCGGCTTAGGGAAAGTTAGGGGCAGTCTTTTCTCATGTGGGAGCTGGACAAGATCTCCAAAACAATGAGCAGGGCTGACTGTGGGAAGAGCTCACAGCGGGAATGAAAAGCAATGGTTTACTTTATATCGTGGGTGAGTTTAATAACAGAGCCTTAATTGAAGTTATCAAATTAGCTCCTCATATTTTTAAAGAAAAATGGCCACAGCAAAGAAGCTGACGGAACACTTCTATGTAAAAACGGTCAGGGGAGAAACAGAAAAATGGGAAGTTAAAGGGTTACGCAAGGAAGGCAAAGGAGTCCCTCACCTGCTGTCTGCTTGAAATCTGACAGCTAAAAGCCAATCATTGAAGTCCAGTTAGCAATATTTGCTATTAAGGTGACCTAGGTAGAAACAATGTTCCCTTTATAGAGAGATGTTTCAAATAAGCAATAAGACCTAAACACATATGACCTTCCAACAGGCCTTGAGCCTTTCCTATATATGAACCTACAACTTCCTGCAAAGCCAACAAACAAGATTATAAACCTCATTTACAGTAAAAAATAAAATAAAATAAAATACCCCACTTATGTAATCTTTGTGCCCTATGGTTTTACCGTATCAACTGTAATCCCACCCAATGTACTGCCCTACGTACAAAATCAGGAGCTGCCTTATGATCCCACAGAAGTTTCTGAGAAACCAGCCCACCTTCAGAAGCCACCAAAGTCATATATGTAACTACTGTGAAGACATTAAAATACTACTTGATTGAGAATCCCATATAGACACTTGGTAAAAGCTATCCTCCTTCACGTCTCTGTCTACTAACTAAATTTAAATCTGTCTTGAAATTTAGTTAAACTAGACTCTAACTCTGCTCACAGTGGCTTCTTGAAATTCTTTCTTTTCTTTTTTCTTTTCTCTTTTTTTTGTATTTTGTATTTTGTTTTTTCGCGGCAGGGTTTCTCTGTAGCTTTGGAGCCTGTCCTGGAACTAGCTCTTGTAGACCAGGTTGGCCTTGAACTCACAGAGATCCGCCTGCCTCTGCCTCCTGAGTGCTGGAACTAAAGGCGTGCGCCACCGCCGCCCCTGAAGTTCTTTCTTGCAGTGCTGCTTTATATCCCGGCTCCATCCGAGTAGGTGTCTCTAAGAACTCAGAACTATGCCTTGGACCTGACCCCCTGTTAGTGACTGTAACACAAGAAATGGCTCTTATAGGGAGGAAATTATGAAATCCATAATTAAGGATAATTGATAATCATGATAATAAGTGTATTGATTACGGTATGCCGACAAGGAGCTACAAAGGGCCTGTAACTGTAGAGTGTGCGCAAGATCAGCCCAGCACCTGATTGCAACACACATTCCGAGCATACGCCCAACAAACCAAGGCTGTACTACATAGTGTGGTTATCTGAAAGTCCTCCTGAGCAAACCAAGGCTGCACTACAGTGTGGTTATCTGAAAGTCCTACTGAGCAGACACCTCGCCACTCTTTTGTCCTTTCTGAATGAACAGCTAAATTAATTTAAATGAAACATTAGGGGAGAAGAAAGAAAAAACAAAACAAGCATGCAAGCCAGGCATGGTACATGCCTGTAAATCTCAGCAGGGGGGAAACTAGGGCTACATAGCAAAAACAAACGAATAAGAAGTAATTTTTAAAACATATGTGAAAAACAGCTCAAAATGCTAACTAGTAATTTTAAATGGTTTTAGACAAAGAGTCAAACAAGAAGAGGTTTGGTTGTTTGACCCTGCAGCTGTCCAAGGGAAGGGGAACCGCTGAAGAGGAACAGCATTGAACATGTTCCCCCAGCTCTGCTCAGTTCCTCACACGAGGCTTTTGCCATTGCGGGTGTTTGTACTGGTGGACCCTAAATGGAATTCCAGGTTAAATCTTCAGCTGAGGAAAGGCTGTAGGTCTCACCCCTGGTTAAACATTTACTTGGACACCATTACTTAGCAGATTTAAAAGCCCTTCCAGTTACAGCGTCCTTTGGTGACAAGACTGATTTCCCCCAACTGACATGAGAAGGAGACGAGCTGAGGCTGAAGCCAGGGTTCCACTCGGTGACGTCTGTTCTCGGGATCTTCCATGTAAGAATGCTCTTAGATGGTGGCTTCTTGTTTGTTTGTTTCTAAGACTGAGTCTATCAAAACAATGGCTCACCTTCAATTCTAGATTGGGGGGTCGGGGGAGGTGTGTTAGACATATTCACTCTATAGCCAAAGCTGGCCTAGAACTCTTAGTGCGGGATGGCTTCAGACTTCACACTCATCACAATCCTTCTACTTCAGCTTCCCAAACATTGGGATTACAAATGTGAGCCACCACATCTAGTTCAAGTTTCTTAATAGGAACAAGTTAACAAATGGAGACCCTCACTCCAGTGGAAGAAACCGTTTTGCTTTTTCAAAGAGCAGTTAGGACGGAAGGATAACTTCTTGCATAGCGCCTTGGGTTTCAGTACAAGACTGGTAATGTTTTATGTCTGTTAGTTTAGACACCAAAAGAGGAGATGGCTCTATGGTGGGAAAGTCACCTCAACTGAGTCTTAAAGGGGCCTGTAGAATTAAGCTGGGAACACATGCACCGTCTGAGGCTAAATATGTTTATTGCTTTTTGTTACTTATTTTATTGAGATAATCACAGCCTAAACCATTTATAAGAGAATACCGGACTATATCCTGATAGCAAGCAACAGCCTCCGATAAAAATGCCATCAACCAGGCCTAGTGGCACAGGCCTGACATCACGGCTACTCAATACACTAAGGCAGGAGAGTTGAAACTTCAAGGCTGGCCTGGGCTACAAAAGAAGTCTAAAGGCAGCCTGGGCAACTTAGCAAGACCCTTGTCAAAAGAAAAACGAAGAAATGGCCTGGGACAGAGATCTACAGCCAAGCACTGGGCCAAGCTCTGGGAAGGTGGACGGTGGGGCCACTATTGGTGACTCAACTCTACCTGTGCTTTCAGAGGACCAACAATAATGCCAGCACTAGATTGGGACTGCTGAGACATCCCTATGAATTAAACAACTACAAGACTCTTGGTCTATCTGTTGTGAGACAGCCATTGTTAGACTATTGGACCACATAGTAATGAAAACCCTTTTAATGGGGGGGGGGGGAGAAAGAAGAAGAAATGGGCGGGGAAACAGTTCAGCTGTGATTGCTTGCCTAGCATGTTCATGACCACCGGGTTTAATCTCCAGTTCTAGAAGAAGAAAAAAGCTAAACAATGTAATTGATAGGGGCAGTGGTAGTATATCAAGGTATGTAGTCGCAGCAAGCCAGAATTATCCTGAACTGGGTGCCAGGCGCCATGTTGGGGACTTCAAATATCATCATGAGAGACTAGGAGTTAAACAGATTCCCTGGTAGGCAGACAGATAAGGAGAGGGGTCACGGCTAGGTAATCAAGGTGGTGAATTTCCAAGATAAACAGCTTCTGCCTCAACCTCCTGACTTAAAACAACAACCTGGCAGGCTTTTCTCTCTCTCCAGTAGACCCTCGCTGATAGATTGGCTCAAGAAATTTGAGGCCTGATCAGGACATGTTACACAAGAGTTATGGGCCAGTTGACCATACTGTCTTCCTTCAAACCACTCTTCAGGAACTTAAAAAAAAGAAAAACAAACAAACAAACAAAAAACCCCACAACAAAACAGCTTTAGAGAGGAGACTGAAGTTTTTGGCTACTTTAAGAGGGTCTTTTTCTCCGTGTCTGCTGCATGTGTGTACCTCTCTTCGCCCTCAGGAATGCCTTTCTTAAACTGTTGGTTCTGTGCGCTGTTGTCTGCCACGTTTGAGATGTAACAGTGGAGATTTTTTTTCCTGCTTTTTAATTCTATACCTGGAAGAGAACAGGAACCCAATCAAGATCCCGATACTGTATCAGCTTTTCCAGTTTACTTTTAAATAGCCTATGAAATAACTTGTTTATTTCTGCTATACAAATGAGCAAAGAAAACTTCATAATTCTTAATCAGTTTTTACAATACAACGGACTGCTTATACACTGGCTATCCCTCAGAGATCTCAGAAAGTTGGGAGGGGCAGGGCCATGCTGTGACAAGAACACAGCAGTTGGCTTGCTGAAAGGCTGCCTACCACTTTTCTCTTAGGCCTGCAGGTACCCAGTGAGCTAGGAAAACATGATGCCAGGTTAGCATCTATAATGCTTAGAATTAACAACTTGGCAGGACCTGGGATCACCTAGGAGACAATTCTTCCAGCACACCCGTGAGGGATTGTTTAGATTAGGTTGGCCTCTGGGTACACCTGTGAAGGATTATGCTGGTTAAATTAGTTCAGGTGGGAAGAACAGCCATGGAGGAGGATGTGGGTCCTAGACTATGCAGAAAGGAGAAAGCTAGCTGAGCGTGAGCATCACTGCCGCCTTCATCCTGGATGTGTGTGCACCATGACTGCAGTTTGTGCTCCTGTATTAACTGCCAGGATGGGCTGTACCTCCAAGTGTGAGCCAAAATAACTTCGTCCTTAAATTGCCTGTATCAGGGCATTGTATCACAGCGACAGGAAAAATAATGAAGCTAGTAACTTTGCTAAGGTTGTGCCCTTGAGAATGCTCAGTAGGTAGACAAGCTTGCCTTCTAGACCCGGCGACCTGAGTTGGATCTCCAGATCCCAGATGGGCAGGAAGGAATCAGCTCTGGAAGGCTATCCTCAGACTTCCATGTGAGTGTCTGAGGCAGGCAAATGATGCACACACAGAAAACGCTAATTTGTTTTTCATTGTCCAGATTTGCAGGAAGATCATAAGCAGCAAACCGCCCACTGCTAGCTCCTCTTCCAGCACACTGAAGCAGCCGCTAAACCCTTTCAGCCATTGCCCAAACCGGGAGAGAAAACTGTTTCTTCACCTGAATCATTCACCCGTGCAGGCACTTTAGCTTCCAGAATGGCAAACAGCAAAGCCTAGTCAGCAGAGCACCCGACCTGACCAGACTGAATGGCCCATTGATATGACTGCCCCCCGTTAAGTGACAGCTTACCCCATTGTGATTGTTTGAATAAGAATGCCCTCCTCCCCCCCCCCCCCGTAGGAGCTTATGTTTGAATGCTTAGTCACTAGGAAGTGACACTATTTCACTATTTGAAAGGACTAAAGGATCAAAAGGTGGGGCAGTGTTGGAGGAAGTATGTCACTGGAGCTGGACTTTGAGATTTCAAAAGTCCATTCCAAGCCCAGAGTCTCTCTCTGTCTCTCTCTCTCTCTCTCTCTCTCTCTCTCTCTCTCTCTCTCTCTCTCTCTCTCTCTCTCTCTCTCTCTCTCTCGCTCTCTCTCTCTGTCTCTCTCTCTCCCTGCTTCTGGATCAGGATGTACTCTGAGCTACTTCTCCAATGCCTACATACCCGCCGCCATGCTCCCCACCGTGATGATAATGCAGTAAACCTCTGAAACTATAAGCCACCCTCCAGTTAAATGTTTTCTAAGAAAGCATGCCTTAATCATGGTGTCCCTTCGCAGCAATAGGACAGTAACTAAAGCACCCCTGGTGAAAACTAAGGTTGACCTCCTAAGCATAAGTAGCCATTTTATAGTGAGAATAATAACTTCAGAGGACTTACAGAACCGGACTTGAGACAGTGATCAGCTGGACCACAATATGGCTAGGACTTGTTTCCTATGTCAGTTTTTCCGCAATTAAAATTAAGGTTCATATCAATAACTCCCATGATGGGGCTGAGAATTCTGCCACATATCCCCATGTGGCTGTAGCAGACAATGAATTCCTATTCTCTCACTTTCTTCACATTCTGTGTGGGGGATGTACTGTGCCTACTTTGCCAGGACCCTCCAAAATAAAGCTGCTGCCTGGCCTGGAGGGCCAGCCACACGTATGCCTTGGAAGTGACATAAACAAAGACCAAGTGGGCATGATGAGAGTCCAGAACCCACGATCCCTGCAGCACTTCGAAGAGCTCCTACCAGCCTTGACCAGGCTTGAGGCTCTTCAGTCTCTCACGCAGGCTCGTTTTCAAGGTTGCTGGTATTTGCATTTCTGCAAGGTCTCTTCCCTCCCTCATAGAACATGTAATAAATATAATAAACAGTAATGATAAACTAAAAGTCCTGAACTTTTTGCTATTTTTGGAATCTCTTCCATTTGTCAGGACCGAAATAAAGACTGAAATAGTTGCACACTGAACCTGGACTCAGGTCAGGGCCAGATTTTCCAAAGAAAATAGGAAAATATAAAGGAGAAGGGGGGGAGGAGGAATTAGAGGGAATGGGGCTCTCTTGAGTAAGTAGGTCAGAGGGAAAAGGTTGGGGTACAGAAACTGTCCAGGTGACAAATGATGTGTGTTTTCAGGGGAGCAAGAGTTGTATCTGAGGTCTAAGAGAAATCAGGAAGTCCCGTGTGAGAGGAAGTCCCTGAAAGTCCTCCCAAATTTATTTTCTATTATCAATGAACAGATGAGAAACATCTCATCTGTACACAGAGCCCTGTATTTCACAAATGTTCTGGGCTGTGACCTCAAAGGGGTGAAAATTACAAAAGTCTTTGGAATAGGATTATGAGGAGAGGGACTAGCTCCCGTTTCCAAGCAGGGTTTAGCATCTGCTAACCTCCGTGAAGTCCAAACGGTGTTGCAGAGTTGAAGATGAAGACTTGGCACAGCACTGTTCCTTTGTCAGTGATGACTAAATGCTGTCTTCAAAAGTACTAGTGATTTGGGAAGAAGCCTTGGGTGTAATTAAGCAACTATCCTCGGAAATTTGGAATCACCAGGACAAATAAAGCATTCTAACCTTGCCGCTACCATCTTTTGGTAAGAGGAGCTCATATCCATTAGAACCAAACTAGGGCCTTCAGACACACAGTCCAGTGGTAGATGGGACCTAATTCTGTCAAAGCAGGGATCATCTTGGTGGCAGGAATGGAGACTTTGGAGACTTTCTTTCTTTCCTTTTTTTTTTTTTTTTTTTTTTTTTTTTTTTTTTTTTTTTTTTTTTGTCTTGTTTTGTTTTTCTAAGACAAGATTTCGCAGAAGCTATGGAGCAAATTCTGGAACTTGTCATTCTGTAGACCAGGCTGGCCTTGAACTCACAGACATCCACCTACCTCTGCCTCCCAAGTGCTGGGATTAAAAGCGGAGGACACCATAACCCAACTGAAAGTTCTGAGTATTATTTTTCATTAAAAAATTTTATTTGCATTGGATTCCCTGAAACTAGAGTTAAGACAGTTGTTAGCTGGCATGAGGTTACTGAAAATTGAACCTAGGTCCCTTGAAAGAGTAGCCAGTGTTCTCTTAACTGTCAAAAAACCAAAGAGACACTAGGCTCCACCCTTGACTCTAAGACTATTGAGACAATGGATCTCATGGAATTGGCGTCTCCTCAGAGTCTCACGCTGGAAGAAGGAAAAGGTTGAAGCCTGGTGCCAGCCACAGGAGGGACTTGTCTCCCAGGAAGAGATTTTAACAAGATGACAAGTTGTATAAACAGACTAGAGGCCAGGAGGGCATGACCACACCCTGAAAAATAATGCCTAATTATGGGTATGCCTTGCCCTCTGTTTATTCCTAAATTTCATGTCAGTACATCAGTACCCTAAGGACAGGTAGGGTGGAGTGGGGTGTCACTGCTCCTCTTCCTCCTCCTCCTCCTCCTCCTCCTCCTGCTCCTCCTCCTCTTCTTCTCATTCTCCTTCTCCTTCTCTTCCTCCTCCTCCTCCTCCTCTCCCTCCTCTCCCTCCTCCTCCTCCTCTTCTTCCTCTTCTTCCTCTTCTTCCTCCTCTTCCTCCTCTTCCTCTTCCTCTCCTTCTCCTCCTCCTCCTCCTCCTTCTCCTCCTCCTCCTTCTCCTCCTCTCCTCTCCTCCTCCTCCTCCTCCTCCTCCTTCTCCTTCTTCCTCTTTTCTTCTTTATGTTTGTCCTACTACTACTCAAATTTTTGTTTGTTTTCTGTTTTTTAGAGACAGGGTGCTTTTTGTGCAGCCCTGGTTGTCCTGGAACTCGCTCTGTAGACCAGGCTGGCCTCCAGCTTCCAGAGATCCACCTGCCTCTGCCTCCTAAGTGCTGGGACTAAAGTGGTGTGCCACCACCTGGCTCACTACTTGTATTTTTAATGACTCCAGTGAGGTTGGGTGATGGCCTAGTTTATTAGGGCTTCAGGGCCCAGGCTCTGACCCTAATAACTCTGGCGACATCCTGACAAGATCACAAGAACCTGAAATAAGAACTTGAATGACATTTAATTAAACACTAACCAATAGACTGGATTCATATTTCAACTTGGGAAAGGTACCTACGTCCTGATCAGAAATTCAATGTGTGAAAGTGAGTTACCTTTGTGCTTGCCATTGATGAGGCAGAGAATCAGAACCAGACATGTTACAATTTCTTTTATGGATCACCTCACCTATGATAAGCTGCCCTAACTCTTCCAGGAATCTGGAACTGGATTTTCATTTAGTGACCGGTGCATCTGTTCTTATTTGTAGTTGTTTGATGTTTCTCTTCACTCCTTCTTGAGTATTCCCTGACCACTCTCTGGTCCGTCAGTCTGGTTCCAGTAAGGGCTAAGTTCCTGGTTTGAGGCAGCTTTCTTCTCATTGTGTGGCCACATGATGTCCTCAATTGCAATTTTGAAGTAGCAAGGTACCTGGAAGTTGCTTGAGGTTATGGACTCTCAAAACCCTCCCTCAATGATGCACTGCCTCCGGCAAGGCTGTACCACCTCCCCATATGGGACCAACAAAGGAAAACCAACAAATACCAGAGCCTATGGGGGAGGGGCGGTTCTCATTCAAACTACCACCACATGATCAGCTTGCAGAAGGTAGTTTTAGCTGAGCATAAAGGATGGGACACCTTAAGAGGACGTTCCAATAACAGTCTGCTCCAGAAAGTACCTGCTCTACTTAGTATTTCACAGTCACACTTCGTGGAGTATGGTGTGTTATGGTGCAAAGACCTGTCATTCCTCCCTTGTGTTTCTATGATGCTAGGCAAGGAAGGCCTGGACTAGAACCAGAGAGGGAGTAGCTTACTGGGGAGGGAACATATCAATGTTGGGTGAACATGGCCATCTCCAAAGAAAACCAGGTAGTTACTGGTGAAGGCTATGTGGTTTCCTTACCTTCTCTGTGGGACAGGAATCAGGTGAGCTAATGTTGGTTGATGAAGTGACTCTAGGGTCCCTTACCTATGCAGAGGGATAGAAGGAGGATCCCAAAAACCAGCACGCTAGTGAGTGTGGAAACATACCAAAGTGTATTCCTGATAAGTTCTTAAACACTTTCAGTTCAGAGTCTTTATGTGACTCCACAGAGCTGTTTGCATAGTTACTTTAGCAGGCATCTTTTTCTTTGAGGAAGTCAGTCAAATCAGTCAGGAGACATGATATGTGAACATGTTAATGACAAACTCCAAGTCACCAATAATGTATCAGTATCATATTGAGAAATCAAAGCCCTTCCACTTTGTGTCATTTAACCAAGATCAAGCCCACATTGGAATTCTCTATGTCATGCCTCTTGTCGCTTTCGGCCTTGCAATGTATTGTATAAGTCTGAATCTGTGCCTGCCTGAAGGCTGTCTTCTGAATCTCTCTGTGTCTGTGTCTGTTCTCTGAGGGTTTTGCTCTCTCTTTTATTGAACAGCACAGAAAGCATCACATGGGGGAAGGAATGGGATATGTTATAGAAATCTTTATCAGAGTTTACTAGCTCCAACTGGTTCCCAACTGAACTGGTAGCAAACTGAATGGCAAATATTGTTTATTAAGTAATATCTGTGTGTTTCATTCAAGATTTATGGTAGATATTCATTTTATAAGACCATTTTCAGCCAGCCTATTTTCCGTTTTTAGCAAATGATCATTATAATACGCATATATAATGTAATAGGACCCCAGACCTTAGCACAACTGACTCCATCATGGAAATGTCATTCAGGCTGCAAAACTCAACACATAGACAGTATCACCTGCCAAAACTAAAACAAAGACGTAATCCATCAAAGTCCATAGTCTGGGAAAGTCTCTAATGCAGTAACCTTGGTTTTTGTTTTTGTTTTTACTTCTGTAATTCTACTTCTGGCTAACTGTTCTTGTTAACTGAAATATGTCAACCCAGGTCATGGTTGTCGTGCTTAAAAGCTCACCCTTCAAAAGGCTCGGTGCTACACTGGAATCCCAAGTACCCAGTGTAGTCACCAGCCAGCTGATGAAGACAACACATCACTCTTGGGTCAGCACCATGGAAGAGTACATCATTTAACATTACACCTATGCATTAGCTTAAGTTGTAAAAGTTCACTACATGGAAAATCCAAGGCAAGAAAGGTTGTTGCATTGTTCTCTTAAAGGTAGGTTAAACAGACTAAGTATACCATAGGAAAACAATCTTAAAAACAAATTATTAATTTTGGCTGTGGGGTCCAGCAAAAATTCCATTCTCTTAGACTATAAGAGATATTTTCATGTTATTGCATCACCATGATGGAAAAGACGCAGCACAGCTTTGCTCTTACTGCAGAGACTTCTGGATTCCCAAGCCAGAAAATAGTTTCTAGGCTCTTAGCTCCAATCGCCTTTAAGGAATGAAGCTCACTGTGGCCATTGACTGTTCAGCAAGTGCATTATAAAATGTTCTTGATCTTCCAGACACACTCACCAATCCCTGCCAGGAACACCATCAGTGGAAGAGCACACGTGTGTGCTCACTCTACCAGCAGGTTCCCCTTGTCTCACTCCGCCACTCTTCACCACCCATCCAGGAAAACTTTTAATAAATTCCATGGATATCTTTGGTTGAAAGGGTCCATAAAAGCACATATTGTTGTGCTTGCCTGCTTGTTCCATTTACTGAAGTCGCGTCTTATGTTGAGTATGGTCATTGAATATGTTGTTGTAGTGATGTATTTTTATGAAAATACCTTTTGTCTTCAGAGAGAATGAACTCTTTCCAGACTTGCCTCCAAGTTAATAATCAGCCTTGAGATTATTTAAGACTGTGTACTTAACCTGTTATCTTACTGTGTACTCAGCTTATTTTAGTTTAACCTGCCTTTAAGAGATCAAAGGAACAAACCTTACTGTACCTTGATTTCCAATGTAATCAACTATTGTAACCTAAGCCAAATACATAGATTTAATCTTTTGTTATGCATTCCTTCCCAGAATAGCACGTGTGTGTTATCATTTACTGAAAAGAGCCAACAGTTTGAAAGCAGCCTTAATCCAAATATCTCATAATTGTTGGAAGCAACATATGAATATAAGTTACTAACATCTGCGTGCTTTTGAGTGCTACTCTGAGACATTAGCAATAAAGTCACTTTTGGAAAACTCTGTTAAAGATCTCTGAGAAGAATCCCTTCTCTCACATACCAAGTTTTCTGTCTGGTCCAGTAAATACAGAGGGAAGCACCTTGCTAGTCAAAGGCACAGATACAATCAGCTACACACACACACACACACACACACACACACAAACACACGTATAACAGCTAGGCACCAGGGATAGATCAGATACACACAACTAACAACAGATAGGCCAATAACCACAGACTACAGGCAGATGAAATAGGGAGACAAGCAGAGAATTCCAATTTGGGCTCGTTCTTGGTGAAACTAATTCAATAGGAAATATGTTTTTATTTCTTTTTTATTTTGTGTGAGTGCTTATTTCTTAAGGTAACATCAACACATTTTGATGTCTCCCACTGAAGTTTCTTCGATGCATTGACTGACTTGCATTGTTTCCCACTCCATATAATACAGAATTCCATTATCTCAGTAAAGTAAACTGATCTGCCTACACCTCCCGGTGAGCCTTATGGATTATTATATGTTAGAAACTGAGTGGAAACAACATTCTGTACTTCTTCAGTAGTGCATAAGGATCCCTAGGCCTTTATCCCTATCATGAAGGCATTACTCAACTTTCCAACTTGCCAATGCAAAATGAAATATTGCTTTATATTTCCTTGGTTACCGTGTGTTTGGGGCTCTCCAGTATATCCATTTATGTTCATTTCTTTCATCAAGTTCTACTTTGAGATTCTCTCTTACACTTCTACAGAAATTCCTTTTATGTTCTAGTTACTAAGTAACCTTTCTGTAAGTTTTAATTTATTGTGTTTCTGCCATTGTGTTAACTATAAAACTTTATTCTTAGGATTTTGGGTTTTTTTGTTGTTGTTGTTGTTGTTGTTTGGGTTTTGTTGGTTTTTCAAGACAGGGTTTTTCTGTAGCTTTGGAGCCTGTTGTGGAACTAGCTTTTGTAGACCAGGCTGGACTCGAACTGACAGAGATCTGCCTGCCTCTGCTTCCTGAGTGCTCGGATTAAAGGCATGCACCACCACCGCCCGGCTAATTCATAGGATCTTTTATTGATTATAAATACTAATTTTGATGTTAGAAACTTCAACCCTGGCTGGTGAAGTCACTCAGTAGGTAAAGGTGCTTACTGGACAAGCCTGTCAATCGAGGTCTGTGGAATATCTTTTTACACTGTGTGAATATATATTATTATGATTGGTCTAATGATGCTAATTGGCCAATAGCATCAACAGGATAAAGTTAGGTAAGAGAGCCAAACTGAGAATGCTGGGAGGAAGAAGGGCAAAGCCGGGAGTCACAAGCTAGATACAGAGGAAGTAGGATATGCGCAAAAGGAGGCAGCAAGCAATGAGCCACATGACAAAGCATAAGTGAGAAATATTGGTTGATTTAAATGTAAGAGTTAGCTAGTAATAAGTCTGAGCTGTTGACTGAGCATTTATGATTAATATTAAGACTCTGTGTGGTTACTTGGGAGCTGCTTGCAGGACAGAAATTTCTGCCTACAAATGGCATCAGATGTCCAGAGCAACATACATCCACATAAAACCTGAGAAAGCTCCTAAAAAGGTTTTAAATGCACAGAAACTGAGCCAAACACAACTTCCTAGCCTCATGTCTCTCATGCTGGCTGCAGTAATAAGACAAGTCTTCTAACAGCTGCCTGCGGGAAGAGCCAATCACCAGTTGACTTGCAGTACCTCCATGCAGTAAGCAAGCTGCACCTGCGGTGGCTGATGTAGCAGTTCAAGATTTGTCTCATGTTATCAAAAAATAATACACATACGCAGTAAAGACAGATCCAGACAGAAAAAAAAAAACTCTAAACGGGTCATAGAGTATGTTTAAAATTTTTCATAGGCTTAGGAGAGTGAAGAGAAAGCATATATGAAAAAATAGTTTAAGATTAATAAAGTAAAGTCCTTTAAAAGGGAGTAAAGTAATATAAAAGGAACAAGTCACATAAAGGTGGGAAATACACAGAGAGTCTGGATACTGTAAGTTATTATGCTGTCTATGTTTTTTGGTTTCTATGAGACGCTGGATTAATGCTGCTATCTTAAACCAACCTATATATTTAAACAATATCTTGACTTCAAAATGAGAGTCAAAAGGTGTGTTACTTTGAGGAAGAGGTGATGCTTTTATTTACATGGGTAATGAGAGGCTGTAGGTACTGTGGTAACCCTTTCAGTCAAAAGTCTTTAAGTTACTGGCCCACTATGGGTGTGGTCTTATGTACTATAAACCCAGACGAAAAACATGTGTGGGCCTCTTGGCTGCTCAATTTGGTTTCAGTTCCCAGCACCTACAGAGGACTACAGATAACTACCTTTTTTGTGAGTTTATCCCCAAATAAATAAACCTCTGATATACTCCATTCTAGGATAATGTGGAACTCTTTTGTACACCAACAGCTGTGGATTCATTCAGGGTTAAAGATGATCCATTTTGATTAAGGAAGACACCCTGAAATCCTGGCTACAGACATAAAGATATAAACCTAGGAGGATTATAAGACATGGGATATATATTTTACCTGTTCAAACATAAAACAGAAATCATCTTTGGCTTAGTTGTGTATAATTCATAGTATATGCTTGTATTAACACAGATATGTATGGTTCTTTTAAAATTTTATGTGTCTTCACAACAAGGTACCAGACACCAATAAAAATAGATGGGCCAGGTGATCCAGTATCTAGAGCAACTCTAAGGCTATTGACTGAGATGATCCAGTCACAGAGTATTATAACCAAGACTTAGCTATTATCCTAAGCTTTCTCAGGGTCCCAATATTACCAGAGCCCCCAAACAAAAGTAAGCCGTCTAAAGAACAATGGCCACATTCTCAAAATATTGGTTATAAATGGTTGTTACCATTTAAGGGGACAGTGGTTAGAAGTTGTTATTGGTAATCATCAAAAAACTAAACAGAGACAATTAGATCACAGGGATCTTATTCTGAAAAGAAAAAGGGAGCATATAGAAACAATAGAATAAAAGGGTAGATTATTGTATCTTCTTTTAAACCAAAAAAATCACTAGTCTTAAATATTTAACATTAGTATGGATATTGGTATGTTGCTATAAATTTAAAGTTAATTTTGTTATACCATATGTTTATTTCTACTTTTGTTTGGGGTATTGTGTTTATGCAACTCACTTAAAAACATAATGTATAATTGAGAAACACAAATTAATAGTCATCAATAATAGTCAAACTTATAGTCATATTAGGTATGTTTTCAAGGTCATGCAAAGAATATGGCATTTCATATGTTTAATTATCTATGACTTTTCATAACAGCAAGACACATCTGCTTTTGGCAGCACCAATTTACTTCAGAGAAGATAATGGGTATCAAAGAAACTCCATGTGGAGTTTGCATTCCTTATAGCAAATGCTAGCCTTTCGGGTCAAAAGCTGACCTTGCCTTGTAGGTGGAGGTATCCTGTGCTGCAGCCTCTCCCACATAATTACACACAGCCTTAATATTAATTAAAAATGCTCAGCAAATAGCTCAGCTTATTACTAGCTAATCCTTATATTTAAACTAACCCAAATTTCTTATCTGTGCTTTTCCATGCGGCTTGGTACCTTTTCTCAGTACAGCATGCCCATCTTTCTTCTCTCTGCATCTCTCGAGACTCCTCTGAATACATCCTTCATCATCCCAACATCCTCAGTTTGATCACCCCACCTATACCTTCCTGCCTGGCTACCGCCAATCATTGTTTTATTAAACTGCTTCTAGTGACAAATCTTTAAAGTCATTAGCAGATTATTGCACAGCATTTGCCTCAGTTTCTGACAGTATACTGTCCAAACTGGATGCAAAAGAAAGTGACGGCCAACCTTTGCCAAGACAAAGTAAGAAACTCCTTCAAAATTCCCTGCTTCTCATCAAAGTCTATGCCTATAGACCAAAGATGGATGCCCCAATATTACAGAAGAACTTAGAATGACTGTCTAGGCAGCCAGATGTCCCTTTTATTTGGTAAGATTTCACCCTTTAAGGGTCTTTGATAGAGATGAAGACCAGACAATCATAGTTCAAGTTTTCCTTAGTTCTGATAAAAGATAAGTTAAGTATAAAACTTTAGAGTCACAAAGATAAAATAAATAATGGAATATTTTCTCTAATTTTGTCAAATACAAATGGGCTAGAGGTTGTAACTGTAATTCTTAATTGATAACTGGTTTTCTTTTACATAATTTTACTATGTTGAAGTGAAAACCTTCCTTTTTAATTAGACAAACAGGAGGAAATGTGTAATATTTCTTTACCCCGTGTGAATATATGTCACTGGGGTTGGTTTAATAAAAAAGATGACTGGTTATTAGCTAAACAGGATAAAGTTAGGTGAGGGCGCAAAATTAAGAATGCTGGGAGGAAGGGCAGAGCCAGGAGTCACAAGCCAGATGCAGAAGCAGGACATGTGGAAATGAGATGACAGCCAAGAGCCATATGACAAACAAAAATAGAAAATAGGGATTAATTTAGGTGTAAGAGTTGGCTAGTAACAAGCCTGAGCGACTGACTGAGCATTTATAATTAATATTAAGCCTCTGTGTGGTTACTTGGGAACTGCTTGCAGGTCAAGAACTTCTTGCCTACAGAGTTTGATCTCTGGGACCCACCTAGGGGAGGAAGAGAACTGACGCCTGAAAGTTGTCCTCTGATTGCCACAAGTTTGCCCAATTGCCCACACACATAACTCACAGACAATAAAAAATACGCACAAATACATATGTGTGTATGTAAGTATATATATATATGTGTGTGTGTGTGTGTGTGTGTGTGTAATTTTAAAAGCTTTTATTCATCTCTATCTTATACTATGGGGTTTGACATCTCAGATTAAGCAACAGGTTGGTTTTATAACTTTGTCTCACTTCCCTATAAGTATGTATTTGTGGGGTGGGCAGTTAGAGCATTTAGTACATAGATAGTAGAATATTATTTGTTTTAATAAATAAAGCTTGCCTAAAGATCATAACACACAACAGCCACACTAGTCAGCCATACAGGCCAGGCAGTGGTGACACACACCTTTAATCCCAGCAGCCACACTAGTTAGCCATAGAGGTGGTGGTGTATGGCTTTAATCCCAGCACTAGGGAGGAATGTAAGACAGGAGGAGACAGGGCTCACTCTCAATCTGAGGATTCATGGAAGCAGGATAGAGATTTTTGGTCTGAGGTAGAGATAAGAGCCACTGACTGGCTGCTTTGCTTTTCTGCTTTTTAGGTTGAACCCCAATATCCGTCTCTGGGTTTTTATTATTCATGCATACATACATATGATTAGAGAGTGGAAAGTTAGGTAGATGTGTATCCGTGAAGGAAGATCATGTAAATACATCTATGTGTGAGAAAGGGGAGGAGTATTAACAGGACCTCTGATGGTTATTTCTCATAGGATTTTACAGGTAACTGATAACTGATATTTCCCCCATGGGATATATTTCCCCCAGAGGATATCTGTCTGCTGCTGATGTAACTTTGCCAGTACTTGTTCATTTCCTTGAGGTCTTAAGCATTAGGGGCAGATGAGAACAAGATGAAGGCGTTAAAAGGACTTAAGAGCAAAATGCACGAGCATTAGAGCAGCTAGACAGATGCCCATCACAGCATCACAAGGGATGCAAATCCTTACATTCATCAAAATTCAGACAAGCTAGAAAGAGATTTTACAAGACACAATGACACATTCCGAGGTCTAGTAGTCTCCCAAACTCATTTGTTACAAATAATATTGAGACACACCCTTTGATGACCCAAGCAACAGATAACCCAGATCCCTGCCCTCAAAAAAATGAGTAATTATCTGAAAAGACATTTCCCCAAAGATTTCCAAATTGGCAATAAACAGGTGAGATGATGTTTATGTTACTGGCTAAGGAGAAGAAAGTCCAAGTCCTGAGGTACCATTCCCTACACAGTGGGTAAACTGGAGTTTTAAAGACGGACAACAGGAGAACGTAGAGAAATCGGAGCTCTTGTTCTCTGCTGATGGGAAGGTGAAATGCTGTCTGCAGCTGCTGAAAAACAGCCACGCAGCTTGTTAAAAGGTTTATAATAGTTACTACACAACCTCTACTCATGGTGAGTATGTAAGAGCAATGAGATAATAAGAAAACATTAAAATATACTCTGATATTCATGACACTGTTATACCCCAGAATGTAAAATGGAAACATCTCAGAAGTGCACAAGCTGAGGAGTGAATAAAATGTGGAGTTATGAATCCTAATTAGAGAATGAGATGGATCAGGACAAGCATGTATGATAACATTAGGCTAAGCCACAGAAGTCTCTCTCTCTCTCTCTCTCTCTCTCTCTCTCTCTCTCTCTCTCTCTCTCTCTCTTTTTCTGTCTCTGCCTCTTACACACACACACACACACACACACACACACTAGCTACAGGAAGTATAGATTCTAGTTGTAGGGCATGTGCATGTATGTCAGAATCAAAGGAAAGAAGATGAGTGGTTGTTCAGCCTGGGGGTGGGGCAGGGTGTGTGTAGGAATTTGAGAGGTAATGGCTAAAACTGAGAGTTAGAAAATGTAAATATTCTGCAATTGATTGGTATTGGCTGTTAACTTCATCAGATAAACCAAACCCCACTAACTTTTACATATTAGACACATGAATCACATTACAATCAATGTGATTTATTTTTTGGTAATAATAATAATAATAATAATAATAATAATAATAAGAAGAAGAAGAAGAAGAAGAAGAAGAAGAAGAAGAAGAACCAAACCCTAGGTACGCATTCTCTCAACCTTAATTCAACTATCCACATTCAGTTAAGAGCCCTTCATTTCCTAATTTGATTTTCTTCTTGAATTACCAAAATTGGCATACCTAGAAAGGTACCACTTGCTAAATTTGTTAGATAATCTAAGGCTTTGAATAAATATGCATTCAGTTTATTAACATGATTGAAATTCCCAAGCCAGAATTTAGATAGCGAGTGTGGAAATGTTGAATGTTTAGATTTCAAATTTGTGAGATAAGTTTTCTCAATTAACAACATTTATGATGATTTAAGGGGCGGAGACTGGGGATTGATTTGGAGCCTGCTGGGTCACTGAGTGTTTCACAAACAAGCGCCCTCAGCTTCAGGATTCAGAGTGCAAGTTCTGGATACTCACTTTTCTTTTTTAATTTTAGCTTTCTTTTTTTTTCTCTTTCTTCTTTTCTTTTCTTTTTTCTTTTCTTTCTTTTCTTTCTTTCTTCTTCTTTTTTTAAGTCTCACTCTGTAGTCCAAGCTGGGCTGTAATTCACTATGTAGTCCAGGGAGGACTTGAACTCATAGCAGTCCCTCAGCCTCATGAATACTGAAGTCACAGACTTGAATCACTGAGATTTAGGACTTGTTTCTTTTCACCAAAGGCCCCGGAAAGGGATTTCGCTTGCCAGGAAGTTTTATCTGAGAGGTTCGGAGTCTCAGCAATGGCTTCGGGGTAACTTCTTGGATCCTCCACGTTTCCGGATCCTAGTGAAGACAGGTGGGCCAGACTGGGGACATGGACCTATCAGCTGGGCTCTCTGTGCTGCTCCTGCTGCTGCTGTGGTCCATGGCCCCGCAGGCGCGGCCTCAGCGTAAGTGCGGGAGGGGAAAGGGGGTGGGGGTGGACACAAAACCGAAAGTGGTTTTCTTGGTGCATGGAGTTTGTCACTGCAGAGTGCCAACGCCTCCCTCCGCTGTCCCCCTTCCAACTCTCCATAAGCAGACCCCCAGGGGACATCTGCCACACAGCTAGCTTTTCTAGCTACCCCAGGGCGCATTTCTCCCCTGCTCTGGCCAGGTGGGGTGTCGCCAGTCTAAGCAAAGGTGAGGAGCCACGTTGATAAAGCTGAGCCTGCGGTTTGTTTTAAGTGTGAGTTGCGCTATCCTACCTTGCCTACTTACCCGAGATCTGAAGTTTCTCACCAAGAGCGACCACAGCTGTCCCTTTGGCGTTTTCTCTTCCGATTGCAGAGAAAGACTCCTGTTAGCCCTGTGAGCGCTGGAGGTGCTGGGTGGCACCCCCCTGTATTACTTTTTGATGAGAGGAGGTGAAGGTCACTTGGAGTGGCAGGCATGGAGGACATTTCCTCTCGCTTAAAAATTGTTCTTTCATCCTGAAAGGTTTATTATTACTACTACTACTACTACTACTACTATTATTATTATTATTATTATTATTACAAATGGGTGTAATAGTGTAAACAAAGATTTTAGGGCAGAAACCAGGGCTCTGGCAGCTCTTATGGTTGGTAGCAACTTCCCAATTAAGAAGTCCAGCGATGACGGAACAGATCTATTCATTATGGCCATATTGGGGAGATCAGTGGCCCAGAATTCAGGGTCCTGACACGACATTTAGGTTTAAACAGAAAGCAAAACATTCCTTTAGATGGACAGCTCTGGATCCTACAATGGAGTCCATACATTGTTCATTGTTAGGATACTATGCAAAAATTTTTTCTGCCTCAGTGTGCTGCCTTGACGTCATAAAATAATTAATTACCCTCATGTGGGGCTGGGGTGGGGGTGTGGAGGGATTCCTGTCCTGAGGCTTTGATATTTCTGTAATACAAGGGAACTTCAGGTTTGGGACAATATGATCTTCATGTCTTAAGACTTGGGAGCAGGTGAGATAGGTTAAGGAAAGAGTTTAGGAGTCCGAAGACAGGAAGGCAGCCGAGAACTAGGCTTCCACACCCTCTCACTCACTGAGGGTGAGGGATCAGGGTCTTTTGGCAGTCACTTTCTAGACACCTGCAGGACCAGAGCAGTGTTTCTCAGCCTTCCTAATGCTGCGACCCTTAAATACAGTTCCTCAGGTTGTAGTTACCCCCAGCCAGAAAATCATCATCATCATCACCATCATCATCATCATCGCATCATTATTGTTTGTTTTTGTTTTTCGAAACAGGCTTTCTCTGTGTAACAGTGCTAGCTGTCCTGGAACTCGCTCTTGTAGACCAGGCTGCAACTCAACAGAGATATGCGCCTGCCTCTACCTCCTGAGTGCTAGGGTTAAAGGCGTGTGCCACCAACGCCCAGCCACAAAATTATTTTCATGCTTACTTCTTCACTATAAGTTTGCTACTGCCATGAATCATAATGTGAATGTCTGATATGGAGAATATCCGCTATTAGATCCCTGTGAAAGGATGGTTCGACCCCAAGGAGTCTTGACAGGCAGATGATTGAGAACCACTGTGCTAGAGGCCCTTGTTCAGCTGGGCTTTGCTGATTTGCAAATTAACAAAAGATTAACAGGCTTTTTCTAAAGAATGCCAAAGTGCTACTTAATACCCTTTAATAACATTTGAATCTGTGATCGTTTTTGACTAGTTATGTGCTGGGAAGCAGCAGTTATTGCTAGCTCACTGACTCTCAGCTTAGATCTTTCCTCAGACTGAAAAACAAACAAGTAAACCAACTTAAATCTGACCTTGCTTTATTTCCACACACCCCCTGCCGTGGGGGGTGTCTCCCTACGTAGTTCAGGATGGCCTGGAATTCACCTATGCACACCAGATGGCCTCAAAGCTGAGACAATTTTCCTGCCTCAGTCTCCAGAATATTAGGGTTAAAAGAGTAAGCAAGCCACCTACTCCAGGCCAACAAGCATTTGTGAAGCGCTGACCCCATGCCGGGTGCCATTCTAAGTACTAAGGTTGCAACCTTGATCAAGCCTGCTCTGGAACTGAGAGAAACTTGGGAAAGCCCCACGGTGACCGATGCCATCAGTTCCTTTTCCTGGAACCCCTTCTGTTTGCTGTCCTGAGTTCTGTGTCAACACAGCCGTCAGCGGTTCTCGGCCAACATCTACACATGGAAATGTTCAGACATGGAAGTAGAGAAAACTCACTATCTCCCGCTCGTTAGGGCTTTCATCTTTACAAATCGAGCAGCAACTCCTTAGCTTGCCCCCACCCCCAGCTGGAGAAACCCAAGGTCTTTCCAGAATCTGGGTTCCCAGGTAAACCCTCTATTCAAGTGGAGGACATCAAGATGGGCAGAGTAAGAGCTAAGGCCAGAGCAGCTAGGGTTTTGCTGGGAAGGGAACTGTAACGCTCCACAAGGAGGCTTTGCTCAGCTCCTAGCAGGCAGGCTCTGACCCAGGGCTGTGGAACCTCTGCCTCCTGATCCTGCTTGCTGCCCATTCTGAAAGCCGGCTTGCTTACTTCCCCAGGGTCCCATTCTCTGTACTATTTCTTCATGGGTGCTTCTGAGCCAGACCTTGGGCTGCCCTTGTTTGAGGCTCTGGGCTATGTGGACGACCAACTCTTCGTGTCCTACAATCACGAGAGTCGCCGTGCGGAGCCCCGGGCCCCGTGGGTCTTGGATCGGACCTCGAGTCAGCTGTGGCTGCAGCTGAGTCAGAGCCTGAAAGGCTGGGATTACATGTTCATTGTGGACTTCTGGACTATCATGGACAACTATAACCACAGTAAGGGTACGTGGAGAGGGAGTCACCCCCCAAGGCAGTCAGAGCGAGCACAGCCCTGTTTCGCTACCTTGGGGACATATCTTGAAGTAGACAACGGTGGGTGTGAGATCCTGGGGGAGGGCACAGAAGAGGGCGACAGTTGTCTGTCCCCGATCATTCCATAATTGGGGATGGTGGAGACAAAACCTCTTTTTTGGTTTTCAGTTACTAAGGTGGGAGTGGTGTCCGAGTCCCACATCCTGCAGGTGATCCTGGGCTGTGAGGTGCACGAAGACAACACTACCAGCAGCTTCTGGAAGTATGGGTACGATGGTCAAGACCACCTCGAATTCTGCCCCAAGACGCTGGAGTGGAGAGCAGCAGAACCAGGGGCCTGGGCCACCAAGGTGGAGTGGGAAGAGCACAATCTCGGCGCCAGGAAGAACAAGGACTACCTGGAAAGGGACTGTCCTGAACAACTGAAGCAGTTCCTGGAGTTGGGGAGAGGGCTTCTGGGGCAGCAAGGTATGAGGACCCATACCCGGCCCCACGCTCTTAAGTGGGGGAATCCAAGGTACCAGGTCAAGGCGTCAGTCACTCCCAGATTTGGAAAGTACTTTCTCACTCCTAAGATTTCCATATTCCCATTTTATTCATTTCACTTATTTTTCTTTAGACAGGATCTCACTTTGTAGCCCAAACTGACTAATTCAGTATGTAACCCAGCCTGGGCTCAAACTCGAAGAAAACCCCTGCCTCAAATTTCCATGCTCTAGGATTACAATCACAAACCACACCTGGCCTGTGCCAGCCTGACTCTTGTCGTTGTGTTTGTTGTTTATCTGTTTGTTGTTGTTTTGGTTCTTTAGATAGTCTCTCACACTGTAGTCTAGACTGGCCTACATCTTACTATTTAGGCCAGACTAGCCACAGACGCAGCAATTTTCCTGCCTCAGCTTCCCAAATCCTTGATTTCAAAGAGAGAACCACCACTTAGGATGGAGGTTTCACTTCATACTGAGGTGTACAACACAACTATGAACCCAAACTTAGTTTCTTCATGCATGTGGCTTAAAAGGGAGCATCAGTACCCTTCCCGTGATGTAGCCACAAAACCTGTGTATATTTATTATGTTTTTAACAATGCAGAAACATCAATTATCAGATGAAAGTACCAAATATGGCAACCCATCTGAGCAGCAAAATCTTAATTTATAAATTTTTTTTAATTGGTTGCTGGGAATTGAACTCAGGACCTTTGGAAGAGCAGACAATGCTCTCAAAACCTCTGAGCCATCTCTCCAGCCCCCACCCCTTTTTTTTATTCTTTTATTCTTTATTTTTTATTTTTTTAAAGCCTACAGCACCCGGTATTCCCAGGAGGTCTCCCATCGAAGTACTGACTAGGCCCAACCCTGCTTAGCTTCTAATGTCAGACGAGATCAGGCGCGTTCAGGGTGGTATGGCCGTAGACGTGAGCAGCAAAATCCTTAAGGAGTTAAAGTCTCATTGATGGCTCCCTACTTACAAAGGCTCTTTCCTACAAGAATGCTTAGTAGGCTGAACCAGATGTACTGAGGGTCCAAGCCTAATGTGTGTCACAGAAAGAGGAATGTCGCCTGCCTGGTCAGAGGGCTTAGGCAGCTGCCGATGTTAAGCAGGGAGCAGACAGAAGAAGCGACTGTTCTCCGTGTGGCACTTCCTTAGCATCAGTTTTTGAAGCCATTTTCAGGATACCAAGTGGCATCTCATCCAGCTGGCTTTTCTGAGAAGGGTGTGCTCTTCCTACCCTCAAGAGAAAGTGACATTTTCAATCCTCCTGCCCAGGGTAAAACACGCCCCTCTCCTTCCTCTCTCCCTCAAGTGCCTCCTTTGGTGAAGGTGACTCATCACTGGACCTCTGCCGGGGCCTTTCTAAGGTGCTGGGCTCTGAACTTCTCCCCCCAGAATATCACTATGCGGTGGCTGAAGGACGACCAGCCGCTGGATGCCGAGACCATCAACCCCGAGGATATGCTGCCCAATGGGGATGGGACCTATCAAAGCCAGGTGACCTTGGCTGTGACCCCTGGTGACAAGACAAGGTTCACCTGTCAAGTGGACCACCCAGGCTTGGACCAGCCCCTCTCTGTCACCTGGGGTAAGGATGGGCATGAGGGGCAGAGATCATCTGTTGTAGAGATGAGCCCCTTGGCTCTGAGAGACAGGTCTGCTTTGGGCTGGGATGTGGCAGTCGTGCGTGTGAATTTGCATTTGCCGTTTTAGAGCCCTTGCCTTCTCGGGCCCTGATTATTGGAGTCGTCAGTGGGATCGCCGTTGGTGTCCTCTTCCTTGTTGGGGCTTTGTTCCTGATCTTCAGGAAAAGGAAGGCTTCAGGTGAGTAGGAGCGTGGGGGAAGTGGCGTGTACTTCTTCCTCCAGGACACGTACTTCTGCGGAAAATGAGGCTTCTATAGGAAGCCAGCCCTCTCTACGTTCTTTGCTTTGAGAGTTCCAAAATGTCTTTGGGGATGTTTTGTGTTGTTTTGTTTTTCCCAGATTGGAAGTTCCTAACTCAGGAAAAACCTTCTAGGCACCTACTATTTTGCAGGTGTTATTTAAGGTAGAGTCAGAGAGTCGAGGTTGAGAAAGCCTCTAAGGTGAGTCTCAGAACCTAAATCTACTGTGGAATGGAACTTATGACCAGTAGATGCAGCTAAAGAGGACCCCTGAGAATGAAATGATTTAGGATGTCACTCTAAGAAATGTTCACATTACATCCAGAAAGGCAGTGGGAAACAGCTGTGGTAGTTTGTGACCCTAATCTCAGCACAAGGATTGCCAGGAGTTGAAGGGTTGTGAGAATCTCTCTTAGAACACACACACACACACACACAGAA
Organism: Arvicola amphibius; assembly: GCF_903992535.2. Lineage (NCBI taxonomy): Eukaryota > Metazoa > Chordata > Mammalia > Rodentia > Cricetidae > Arvicola > Arvicola amphibius. Next base: position 124,174,550 of record NC_052052.2, on the reverse strand, counting down.
CAACATTGCTGAGTAAGAGAGTGTATTACTGAGCCTTGTCCCTGATTTTGTGTGTACCTCATTCACAAAGTGCCCACCCCACTCCAGCTCTGAGTATCTGTAGCCTCAGAAAATGAGAGGGAGACAGAAGCTAGCCTACATAGTCCTGTGGAACACTACAGGATGCCTGAGGAGCTAGTGATGTCACAAAAGCAGAAGGGAACAATGTTTGTGTTAGTGGAAGATTGTGAGGGGTGAGTGAGGTGACGAGGAAAGCGGTTAGACAGCTACTAAAACAGTGTCTGCTAAAAATGAAGAGATAACCATTTCTGAAATCCAGTGGAGTCTCTGGATTCCACGGTCAGGGATGGAGGAGGTAGAAAGGGACAAGACAATATGATGCGTGGCCAGTAATGTCTCTCCCTGGGTCTCTTGTCTTCCCAAAAGAAACCATGGGTGACTACGTCTTAGCGGAGTGTGAATGACCTGCAGCCTGCAGTCCCATGAAGGGAGGAGACTCAGCCGAAGACCTAGAGGAAGCACACTTGCTCCATTCTAGAACACAGTTGGACCTAATACACAGAAACTGCCTGAGAAGCTCTGCTCTTAGCTTTCCCTGTTCTCTTTCTGAAGATGATTGATTCCCCAGTCAAGTGTTTGAGTTCCCGAACAACGCTCCAGATGCAACCTCTCTCTCCAGAAGCGGTCTCATGATTCTCCAGCAGCTTCTAGAGGCATCCTTCATTTTCTCCATCCATCTGGATCCCATATGTGTACTTCTTAAAGGGACTCTTCTAAATCTGAGGATACACAGTTCATTTTCACATCGGAAGAAGCTATGAATCTTCATCCTGGGATGCACACTCATACTTGTGCCAGAATTTTGCACGTGTATCCTAGAATCCAGATCAACTGTCCTTTGAGCGTCTCCACCTGTTATCTAGTGATTCCTCTGTCACCAAGCTCTGACTTCTCTGATGTTGGAGTCTTCTATGGGTCATCAATACAGCTGTGAAGGCTACACACTGTAAAACCCAAGGAGGAACCCTCTGAGAAAATATAGATGTTTGTGTGCATAATGATTGCTGTGTGTTTGTGTTTACAAAGGTGTTGAACAGGTTTTCAGAGATTCATATCAGATGCATATGTGATCCGATGCCAGGGAACTACCCTCTCTCCGTGTCCCGATAAGAGAAATCATGGGTGATTATAGTAACAAAGTATGGCTTGCACTTGTGAAGAAGAGCTAGAAATTGTACTCTGATCACCTGGTAAACATAAACCACGCTTGGAAGTCCTAATGTTTTTATGCAGTAGAAATTACTATCTGTGCCAACATCCCTTCTCTTTTTTTTTTTTCACTTTAGAAAGTGAAGAATACAGTAGCTCACAGCTCTCCAGAGAGACAGGCAGGCAGCCATCAGAGAGCCATCCTGGCTCTTTGATGCTCCCCGTGTACTGGAATGGTTGCATGAAGTGAGTGGGGAATGAAGATGACTCTTTTCTTCTCTCCTGCGGTTTCTTTTCCTTGAGGTTTACCCACATGATGAGAAATAGCTTCCAGCATTCTCCAACCCTCAGCTACCATTTCAGTCTCCTGTGTCCTCTGGTCTCTGGCTTTAGTTCAGTTAAAATCGTAGCTAATCTGTCTGGTGTCCTTAAAGTTGATGCCTCTGGAATCAGAACCTTCAAGTAACTGTCTTGGCAGCCAATAATATGTCAATCTGTCTCATCTTAAGGAAGTAAAATGGAAGCTGGAAGGTGTCCTGGAGAATGCCAGGAGTTGCTGGGGTCCTGCTGCTCATTTCTAGTTATGCACAATAAAACAAAAAAAGTAATCTAACTAGACAACTTAGAAATTGCTAAGTTGGAGAACAAAGGGTCATCTGTTCATTTTTCAAAGTCAAGTCTTGTGTTTGTATAAGTACGCGTATCTGTCTTCACGTGTATGTTCATATATGTGAACATGTGTGTGGGCACCTGTCTCCATCCAGAAGGCATGTGTTCAGTGTCCCCCAATTCACACATTTGCCTGCATGACTGTGCTATAAATTTCATCCTAAAGACCAAGTGCCCCAGGCCAACAGCTACAGTGGTTTTTTTTGGTTTTTTTTTTTTTTTTTTTTTTTTTTTTGAAGACTGAATTTGAGCAGGGACTTCACCTATTTATTGTTGTTGTTTTGTTTGTTTGTTTGTTTTGTTTCTAGTTTTTTTTAAACCTTTATCTTATTTTCTGTATGTGAAATCTAGGTAGAAAAAAACAGCAAACTTTGATAGATAAACTTAGAGCTATCATTTCCTTAATGTGCTACAAACTCATCTAGCATCTGGTATATTACCTCGGTATCATTCCCATCAAAATGTGTGCAACTAATAAACTCATGATTTGGTAAATATGCCATTTTTTATATTGTACTACACAGCTTTATTGATATTCTTGCCCATCTTATGGATGTATTTAACTCAAATCACTTTAAGGATATTTATATCACTTCTAATTCTGGCTTTTTGTTGTTGTTGTTGTTTGATTTGGCTTAATTTTTGTTTTAAGTTGGACACCACACAGTCCAGGATAGCATCAAACTCCTGTGGCACAGGCTTGCCTTAAATTACACCTACTGTAATTGGGATACAGCCATGTACTCTTTTTCTTTGTGTTTTATTGAATACTCCCCTCTTTCCCCGCACTGTGATAGCTAGCTGGATGCTTTTCCTTTTCTGTAAAGACATTATCATCTGAGTATAAGATGTAAGCAGTGTTTATCTGCATGATCGGCTGAAACACTGTGATTTGTTCTCTCTAAATAACACTTTGTACATAACAGAATGCCATGAGGCGTCCTCCGCCTCATTAGGGAAAGGTTCAGTAAAAAATGGTATGATATAATAATTAGACTGCTGCAAGAATGATGCATTGCATTTTGATGTGTTTCTTAGGGTTATTTCTGCCTTTTTCGTAAAATTTTAGGGGCTGCGTTTGAAGAATTAAGACATTTCAAATCTCCCGTCTCCCTCCACCCCTGGTTAAACATTTACCCACCGTGGTAGGTTGGAGGAACGCTGACACCTGGCGGCTAATTTCAGTACATTACAGTTGGTAGTAAAGAAGTTGAGGACAAGGACATATCCCTAAAGTAAACTGTTGGGATTAGGGCTGACAGAAGCAGCATCTCTTGTCCAGAAAAACAACAGGTATGTTAGGCACACCTGTAATCCCAGCACCTGGGATGTGGATACAGGGACATCAGAGTTCAGCATATTCTCAGCTATTCTGTGAGTTGGAGACCACAAGCAACTTTCTTAAAAGAACAAATAGCAAGGTGTGTGTGTGTGTGTGTGTTTCTGTGTAGAAGATATTTTTTAAAGAGAAAGTGCATGAAAATTATAGGACACAGAATTATGTACTAGATACTGGGAAGACTGGTATAGTGAACAGAAGGCAAACACGAAGCCCAGTGGTCTCCTAAGTGGCTTTCAACAGTGACAGGCACCTTCTGGGAGGTCCACCCTGGTACCACTTCCTCTCAAGTGTTGTGATGAGAAAGAGAAGTAGCTCTTTCCAGTCTCTCAGCACTGCAATCCTGGGCACATTTCAAAGCAAAATGTTGCACACACGGTGCCAAATTTTGTCATAATGCTACTTTTAAGTCAATACCTTTATTTTTTAAAATTTAATGATGACTATTAGGCTACTCTGAACAGCTCTAAGCATGAACGGTGTGTGGACAGACAGGCACCTGAAATTTCAAAGCTTCCTCAACGTTTTGGAACATAGCTTGTTTGTGCTTTCATGACTAATCCCAGCTCTTTCGCATACAGAACATTGATGGAATGTCTCAGGACTCAGGCAGCCAATTTTTAGAAATCATGCGTGCTTTGGCATGTGCATCCATTTAGATATTACTGGATATCATGCTGATGGCTCTGCTGTTTCTTATTAGCTGTCCAATGTAGAGTAAGAGAAAAAAATGGTGTTTTGAGGAAAAGCTCTCTGCTCCCCTCCCCATTTTTCTGAATACAAATTTGCAGTGTGAGTAACATCTTTTGGGGAACAAAGGTTTTCTAAAAATAATTCCTTTTCTGTATCGAAAATCAAACCCAAAGCCTCACACATGCCAAGCAAGTATTCTCCCACTCCTCCAAGGCTTTGTAAAATTAACATTTTATGTAACTTTACATAAATACTAGATGCTAGGCTGTTCTCACTACTACTTCCTCTAGAAAGTTCTATGAGGAAGGACTTTTTGGCAACATTAGCTTTTATTTCAATGTATGAAAACAAGAGCCTAGAGATGAGTTATCTTGCGATTTGAAATTTCTGGTTAATAGCTAGAAAATGACCGTGCTGGAATTTTAATTCAGCTCCTAGCCACTATAAATACTTATCTCCAAGCCAAGAAAGCCTGTGGTGGGATGCTGTTGTCATTTCTTGCCAAATTAGAGGGCATTGCCAGTGCTACCTGGCAGCAGACCTCTGATGTCTTCTACAGCAAGGAATAAATATGCTGTACCCTTTCAAAATTAATCAGAACCCTAGGAACTTTCAGAAATATTTCCATGTTTTAAAAACGTGTTTTAAATTCATACTTAGTTGGGGCTCCTGGTTTAAGGTGTTTGTAGTGGGGGGTGGATAATAAGAAAGAGGAATTAAAGGCCTTTGATTTGGTCAGAAGGTACCCGTGGCACCCATGGACATCAAAAAAGGTCATCGGATTCCTGGAACCAGAGTTTTGGGAGGTTGTGAGCTACCATGTGGATGCTGTGAACCAAACCTGGGACCTCTGGGAGAGTATCAAATCAAATACTTTGAGCCATCTCTCCTACCTCATTGTTTAAAAATATTCGGAAGTCCAATACCGACAATAAACTCACATTAAGACATAATGTTGCCTGCTCTTCTATCTTTTGAAAAAAATGAGATTAGCCTTGTTTTGACATCATTAATCTTATCAAAGGTGTCACTAGGTCCCTGTAGGCTTTGTAATGACCTTAATCAAGTATTAGCCCTGCACTGTAATTCCCAGATCTAGAAAACACGTCTTTTCAGAAACTGAGAAAGCCATGCTGTCGTTAATAAAGGTTGGAAGGGAAACAAAAATGGAACCAAGACAGATCGGAAGGACACAACAGGCAAAGAACAACCGGTACCGTAAGTGTATCCTTTTGTGCAGTCTTTATTTAAAAAGCGGGTGGGGAGCGAAGTCACTAGGTGTCTGACTCGAGATGGGGAATATGAAGTCTACAATTAGGAGGTTCAATTTGAGAGGCTTTTTCCATGTTTCTGTCTTCACAAACAAAGTCGTCAGGAACAGTAAAGGGTGTTTGTTGTTGGCTTCACCGTTTTGGATATTTTACGGGCGTCCGCACGAAACAACCATCGACTAATTTCATCATAAAATAAAAACAAACATGAAATGGAGATATTTGCTTTGCGTAATAGCGCCTACAAGGCTTTCATTTCGCGCAAAAGAAAAAAAAAAGATGAAAAACAAAATTGAATATTTTCCGCGAGATTGAAACCTGTACGTCATGACACAGCGTGGAAAATAGCTGGGGTTTTCTGGCCAATCAAAACCTTCAGATTGTAATGGCGCTTCCTGTTTGCTCCACCCCCTTTCGAGGGCCTGCTTCGAAAACCCCGCCTAACGCCTGTGGTTTTCAATCAGGTCCGCCAGAGTTCTATTTAAAGGGAAGCTTGGGCGCTGCTTGCTTTACTCCGTCCTTGTAATCATGTCTGGTCGTGGAAAGGGAGGTAAAGGCCTGGGCAAAGGTGGCGCCAAGCGCCACCGCAAGGTCCTGCGCGACAACATCCAGGGCATCACCAAGCCCGCCATCCGCCGCCTGGCCCGGCGCGGGGGAGTCAAGCGCATCTCCGGCCTCATCTACGAGGAGACCCGCGGGGTGCTGAAGGTGTTCCTGGAGAACGTGATCCGCGACGCGGTCACCTACACGGAGCACGCCAAGCGCAAGACCGTCACCGCCATGGACGTGGTCTACGCGCTCAAGCGCCAGGGCCGCACCCTCTACGGCTTCGGAGGTTAAGCTGTTGTTTCACTTCCTCCTCTGTCGCAAAAGGCCCTTTTCAGGGCCACCCACAAACTCAACAAAGAGCTATTGCACGTCTTGCGATCTTTTAAACAAAGACTGGACAGACAGGTGCGGGCTACCTTGCTAAGCCGTCCTTCCCATCATAGTTGTTTCAAAAGCAGGTATTTTTAGACATGTAACCACTAAGCATGTACAGGCTTGTTAATTTTATACAATTTAGTACTGAATACGCTAATTTAGTAGGCTTTGAATTAGAGTCACCTCGTAACATGAACTGTCGGGAATTGTGACCAACATTTTAAAGGGCTCAATAACGCTTTTCTAAGGACAAGGGCTGGTTCTACACAGAAGGTATTGAAGGTATTTTGTTTAGCTATTCATTGTATACAATAAGGCCTAACTACATACTCTACTGGGGACGACCTTTTTATACACGAACTGCATAGTTGTGGAATGGCGTTCGTGTATGTAGCAGGTTTGTACAGTTGCCAGCAGAGGGCGTCGGATTTCCGGGAAGCTGGAGTTAAAGGTAGTTGTGTTCTGATATCCAAACTCTGGTATTCAAGACCAGCATGTGTATTTGACTACGCAATCTCTCTAGCAACCCCGCTATGGTCTTTTGTCACTCCTGAAACCAAGGGCTAAAATAGATAAATATGAATTTAGTATATTTGTGACACTCCTTAATGCATAAAACTGTTAAATCACAAGTTTTAAAAACAGGATTTTTTAAAAGTATTTCACACCAGACTGCCCCAGTACTGTTTTTGTTATGTCGAGCATTGAATTCAAGCCCTAACAATTCCCTAAAAGAATAGGGCTCCTAATTTTTAATACTGCTCTTGTCAATCTCATGAGGCCTACATGTTATTTTCATAAAATAAACAAAAGATTTCAATTGTAACTGTTAGACCAATAGTATTAAACCATTTTATAAAATGGGACAAAATTGATCTCTATTGATAAACTGCAAAAACTTCCAATATTCTTGAGACTGCTCGCTGCATTTTTCCATTCATCACCCACGAAATCCTAAAAATTAAACTCAAGAAAACATGTATAATCTCTAGGCTGACTCCTAATCATCTGGGTTCATAGTGGTTGTTCGACAGCCTGGACACTGATTAATGGTTTTTTAAAGTGTAAATTGAAGTACAATGTTTGGTCAAAGTGGCATCTATTACTGAACTCATCTCTACTTTCTTCCTTGATATGGTGGTGTTTCTAGAATGAAATATGCCTATGGTGACCTTTATGATAATGAGAAAGCATTAATACACGACCAAATTTGTAAATAGGCTACACCTAGGGCCCTCCAAACTTTTTTAACTCTAGGGTCTAGAAGACAGATCCACATAAAGCGACTGTCCACCTCGTTAACTTTTTGGTTATGTTTTTTGAGACTGGGTTCCTTGTGGCTTTGGTGCGTGTCCTGGAACTTGCTCTGTAGACCAGGTTGGCCTCGAACTCACAGAATCTGCCTGCCTCCCGAGTGCCGGGATTAAAGGAATGAACCACCACCGCCCGGCTTCATTAACTTCTGTTTTAAAGTGTTTTTGCCATTTTAAAAACTATGGAAGTGGCTCTTAAAAGAGCCTTTGGGTTTTTTTTTTTTTTAAACTGACTTTGAAGCTCACTTCTTCGCTGCTGCCTTCCTCAGGTCGGTCTTATGCAGGCCCATCTTTGGCTTGCCACCGTTGGGGTTGGCCGCCCTCGCTTTGGCGGGGCTTTTCCGCGGCTGCACACCTTTGGTGCCTTTGGTCTTCGGTCGGCCGACAGATGCTTTTGTGGGCGTGGCCTTCGGCTTCTTGACGCCCTTGGTCTTACTGCTCTTGGGGGATCTCGAGACCCTGGACAAACCCAGCTTCTTCGCCTTGGCAGAAGCAGATTTCTTGACCTTACCCTTGACCTTCTCAGGAGCCGCCTTCTTGCTGAGCTTGAAGGAGCCGGAGGCGCCGGTGCCCTTGGTCTGCACCAGGACCCCCTTATTCACAAGTCTCTTGAGGGCCAGCTTGATCCGGCTGTTGTTCTTCTCCACGTCATAGCCAGCCGCAGCCAGGGCTTTCTTCAGGGCAGCAAGGGACATCCCGGTCCGTTCCTGAGACGTCGAAAGGGCCTCGGGAATCAACTTGGAAACCGAGAAACTCCGGGGTTTGCGAGCAGCGGCCAAGCCAGCCTTCTTCCTTCGCCTCTTAGATGGAGGTTTCTCGACAGGAATTGGGACAAGGCTACTTGAGGCTGCAGGAGCCGTTTCCGACATAGCCAAGAATTAGTCAAGAAATAACCCAGTAAGAAAAAGTAAAAAGACCACCAACAGCGCAGGGGGGGAAGGGGGGGCTTATATAGAGCAGGGCGCGCTGTGATTGGTGCATTCCCAGACACCTCCCCCGCCCCTGGTGGAGGGGCGTTTGTGTTTCTTTTCCCCCCAAAAGTAGAAACTTCCATGTGTGCTCACTGCAGAATCGCACAGGTTGCGACACCAGGTGACCCACGGGGACTTGGATTCCACCTGACTTTTTACCTTTTATTGATAAATGTTCCTGCAGGCCAGAACTAGTGGGAAAAGCCCTTGATTTTCAATCAAATTCATGAAGAAGAAGAAAACTTTCTCTTCTCTTTGAAAATTCAAAAGTAATTTTTGGTAGAAAATATATCCAGTGTCTTCGGAGGGATTGTCTATATATGTGGCTTCTAACTGGCGATTAAAATCAATTATTCAGGCCCGAAGTCTTATCGAAATTATTTATATATGTGACAGAAGTAACACAGACATCTTAGCCATCTCCCTGTAGAATCAGACGGTGTTCCTAGAATTATCCCAAAACTCCAGAGTGAGGCCTTCTCAAAGGGAGCAGAGCCTAAAAAACGCTCCACAGAGCATGTGAGAGGCGCTGCTTCCCCTGAATCGTAAGAGGAACTGCTCAAACGCCGTTATATACGGCTCACCAATGGCATCTCTGTAGCCAAATCAACCAACGTCAAGGTTGGTTTTCAACCGAGTTTGCCTCTCCTTTCGCGAATTAAACGCCGCCAGGGGCCTACTCTCTCTGTCTTATCTACCCCGGTTGAATACGCACAGTGCCTGCCCCTTAATTATCTATAAAATTATAAAGCTGGGATGACAGTTTACAGTCTCTTAAAGTGGCTGTGCTGGTAGATGCGCCTGCAGGTGTGTTGGAGAAGTGTTCTTCTCAGAGCTTATCCAAGGAGCACGTCTGGAGATAAGAGTGTCTCCAGCTGGGCTTTGTGGCAATATGCCCAGAACTAAGGCAGCTGAGGCAGAGGGAGGGTGGCCATGAGACTGAAGCCACCATGGTTAGAAGATGTCAAGAGAAGAGGAGAAAGAGGAGAGAACATGATGCTCATTAAGGTGGAAGGTGTAAAACCCAATCCATTCTGGAGGATGCTAACATGAGGGTGTTGTGGGATTATGTCAGCTGAAGCAGAACTTGTGAGCCGGTGCAGCCAGATGGTATGAGTCCTTTCTGGAGATATCTACCCTGGTGAAGCAGGGATCTTAACTGATACCACAAAAAAGAATTTAAGAACAAGACAGCATGAGAAAAACTGATGTCTGTTAAGGAGAAATTGAGGGTGGGTGGGTGTCTGTCTCAGGAAAAGGGGGTGTGTGTGTTAACAGAAACTATGGCTAGGCTTGGTGTGCAGAACTGTAACCCCTGCTACTTGAGAGGCTAGGGAAAGAGGGTCTAAATTCAAAGCACACATGGGCTGTAGAATAAGCTCACAGACGGGAGATCCTGTCTCAAAATAAAAGCCACACTGAAAACAGTGGGAATGTGCCTTAGTAATAAAGCATCTATCTAGTATGTGGTAGATCCTACATTCAGAGTACAGGACTGCAGGGGAGTGTGTGTGTGTGTGTGTGTGTGTGTGTGTGTGTGTTGTATGAATGTGTGTACACAGGTATTTTGTGGTTTTGAAGTTACATTGCTCAATCATCTTTAAAAGTTAAAGCAGTTCAAAAATTAAGTAAAATTGTTTGAGGGTAAAATTGTATGAGGTGGTTACTTGTTTCTTTTCAAGAATTTCCTTTGTGAATGAACTGATAGGGGTGTTTATGAGATGCACCATTCAGGCTAGGGATGAGAGGTGAGCTCTGACAGCTGTCCTCAGAGGTCACATATGTATTGTCCTTAAGCATTTTGTGAGTTGTGGTGGTCCTCTTGTTTCAGATGGTTGTATTAAAATTTGATGCCCAAACAGTGAAAAGCATAAATTAGACCTTGAGGTTGAGGTGAAGGTTCCTGTGATGGTTTGAAAGAAAATGGCCTCCAAAGGGAGTGGCACTATTAGGAGGTGTGGGTTTGTTGGAGTCGAGTGGCCTTATTGGAGGAAATATGTCATTGTAGAGGCAGGCTTTGAGGTCTCGTATATGCTCAAGCCACACCCAGTGTCTCAGGCCATTTCCTGTTGCTTGTAGGTCAAGCTGTAAGAATCTCAGCTCTTTCTCCAGTACATGTCTGCCTGCATGCCACCAAGTCCCAAGATGATGATAATGGACTAAACCTCTGAAAATGTAAGCCACCACAATCAAATGTATTATTTTATAACAGTTGCTGTGGTTGTGGTGTCTCTTCACAGCAATAGAACCATAACTAAGGCTGTTCCCTGCCCGTACTTCTCAATTTCCTGTCTTTCAATCTTTTATCACCAGAGCCCAGGACCACCTCAACCCAAAGAAAACTCATTAGGACTATTTGTGAAAGTCTCTAGATGCTTGTGTGAAAAGTGTGTTCTCTATTCCAAGAGCCATCAGAAGTTCATGAAAATTATTATATTATTGTAGCATGTATCTAGGCTTTTTATGTTTGGCATAAACATCATCACCATTACTGATAAGTGCTGAGTGTATAATATTGGGACTCTAGAAGGAATCTTAGAATTTCAAAGGCAGTGTCTAGGGGGACAGTATGGGGGAAGGCTACTTCTGAAATATTTCTGAACCAACACTTGAGGACAAGGCATCAAATTTCTGAATGCAAGAGATAAAAAGTTTCCTCTCCCCCCCACCCTCACACACACACACACACACTCCAGAAAACAAGAGTATCTTAATAAAGTACCTAAGTTCATATATTTTATTCTAGTATGTTTCCTGTGTGTGTGGGGGGGGGGGACTAAAAGCAAAATAAAACAAAACTATCAGTTGAGAGTCACAAGTCTAACTCCCACCTTGCCGTGCAGTGTGGTCTTCCCTGGGAAAACTGTCCGTCTCTCTGAGCGACTATGAATTTGATGTCACTTTGGACTCTCTGACCTCTTTTACACAGACCAGCTTTCTGGACCATTAACATCGATGCTATACAGCCATCAAGTAGACCTTCACAGATTGGCCGCGCATGTTAGTCTATTGCTTTAAAAGTAACAAGGAACTGACAAATGTAATGAATCCCTAGATTCTATAATTGAAAATCCAGAAAAAGAACTTGGATTCATAGTTTGCCCCAGGAAACTGAAGATAACCATTAAAAAATAATAATAATAATCATGTATAGCCAGACCTGTCCAGGTCCAGTTTGTGTTTCAGGGTGCAGTGCTATGAAGCCTGGGCCGCCCTTCTGTTCCTGGTCTTCTTCTTTCAACCTCCTCAGTCAGCCATGGAGGCACCATGATCACCACCGTGCCTGCCTTCATTTTCCTCTTCTTCTTTCTTTTCCTTCTCACACACTCCTGCGGGGGATGGAGCACGGGACCTGGCACGTGACAGGCATGCCCTCTAGCTACACCCTTAGCCTGTCTCTTTCAGGTGGTTGACCTGAGTTTTTCCTCTTAAGAAGAAAAAAGGTTTATAAATAAAAGATTTATAAATGAAGATTTACAATTTGCATGCTCTATATTCCAAAAAATAGAGATGCAAATTAACTCAAAAACACAAAACTAGTTACATAGGTAGTGATTCATTCATAAATAAAATATTATACCTCCACAGATAGTAATTTCTAATCATATTTAGTTAATTAAAATTACATACGTAGGATGCGTTTTTGCTTTACATGATATTTTTATTATCTGTACACTATATATTCACATATCACCAACACTTAAAAGCTTTTTTTAGCTAGGAGTATTTTCATTTTCTCCTCATGTGTGTCTTTCCTATCACAGACGTCTACGGTGAGCATTTTCTATGGAATCTTTAGCCAGATGCTTATCAGTTGTTCCTCGAGTTTTGGAAATACCGCCATTAGTCTGCTAGTGTCACCCATTTCCATTGTCTCGTTTGTCAGATGGAACAACATCCAGCACTGATGAACGGTAGAAGAGATGCCAGGTCGACTCCTCCTGTAGAGAGAGAAAGAGAAAAGTGAACTCACTCTAGCTCTATGCCTGCTGTTCTTCCTGGAGTGAGAACGACAATGGGGATCAGCATAGACTTGGATTTTGTTGTTGTTGTTGTTGTTGTTGTTGTTGTCTTCTGAGAGACCAGTGTTCTGAGGAGCCTATGAATACCATTCAGTGCATATAGTCATCACAACCATACTATGCCAAACTATGGCTGCTCCCCTCTGATTATAGAAGATGGAACTCAGCAACAGACACTGGTACCCCCAGGAGCTGATAGATACTGGGATTATACAGTAAACCTAACCCCTTTACTACCTGAGCCTGGTTTCAATAAAGGATTAATGGGATTATCGAGTTAGTATCCTGGGAGCTCCATTTTATGGAAACCTTAAAGGATAGGGATCGATCATGTGGGAAAGGAGTGAGGGATGTTCTTAAGGGAAATGGTGGTGCTGCCCCGGTGCAGGGATGGTACAATGGGGGAACACTGGCTTGAGCTGGAGCCTGTGGAGTTGCCTGTGCAGGACTGAAGGGTCCTTGCATGAGGAAAGCAGGAAAAAGTAGTGTTTGTTATTCCCACATGAGGGAGGAGGCACTGAGTGATGCGGGATGCCCTTCTGTATATGCATTGCTCTTATAGGTTAATGAATAAAGCTGCTTTGACCTATGACAGGGCAGAGTAAAGCCAGGCAGGAAATAGAGAGAGAGAGTAGGCAGAGTCAGGGCAATGCCATGTAGCTGCTGAAGGAGAAGGACACAGTGGAACTTTACCAGTAGACCAGAGCCTCGTGGTGATACACAGATGATAGAAATGGGTTGATTTAAGATCTGAGTTGGCCAGACATATGCCTAAGCTATTGGCCATGCAGTTGTGATTAATGTGGTTTCCGTGTGATTATTCGGGTCTGGGCAGCCAGAAACAAAAGAACCTGGTGACAATAGAGGGAAGCAGAGGTGAGGGATTCACTCTCTCTAACAAGTGGGAGGTATGCATTTCGACGGTCTCTCCTGCTCAGGGTGTGACCAACCTCTGAAGGCCCAAGAGCTCACTGTGTTTCTTCCAGCATCTTTGTTTTAATAAAGCGTAAGTAAACCTTTGTAAACGCGGTTGAAGAGGCATTGGACTTGGGGGCTGGAGAGTGCTTGCTTTGCATTGAAGAGAAGAGTTTGGATCTCAGTGCCTACATAGCAAGCTGGGCATTTCCACAAAAGCCTCTAACCCTGGCTCTAAGTAGGGGCAGAGACAGAAGTAAGAATTTGCTGGCTGTTAGCCTGGCCAAGAAGGCCCAAGACCTAGGTTCAATAAGGAGAGACCCCACCTCAAAGGAATAAGCAGAGAGTACTAGAAGAGAATAACCAAACCTTTCTTCTTTCAGTGTGCATGCATAGGCTTGCACATATTTGCGCATACATGTGCAAACATACGCACGACAGACATATGCACACATAAAATAAATAAACAGAAACAACAAGTAAGGTAGCATCCTCAAGGACTGTGCTGGAAAGAACCACAGCTCTTCTTTCGAGTGTTCACACTCATCTTCACTACTTCTTTAATCACACCAGCTCTCAGGGCAGCACAAGCAACAGCATGGATGTAAGGACATGCATCAAGAAGAGCACAAATACAGGCTTAATTAGTCTACACTTGTTTTCTTTACTGGTTTAATCCCTCAAGCATTCCCCCAGCTTCCATCGTATTGTCTAAGGATTAATTGAGTCACGTAAAACTCTTAGAACAGTGCCTGGCACACAGTAAGCACTATGCTACATTTAACGACTAATTATAGCACGCATTTGCATCAGAGTTCCTAGTTTTTATACTTGCTGCCATGCGTCATCCTCCTTTCTCTGCTCTACTCCTTTGCTTTCCCCAGAATTTAGGCCATTCTGACATTCTATGCACCTAGAATTCGAGTACCCGTTGTTTACACGTTGTCTTCCCAGCTGAGGTGGAAGTCCCATGAGGGTAAGCACTTTGTCCTTTGCCCATGAGACAGTCTCTGGAGATAGATAGCTCCTTAGCAGTGATCCAGCAGGGCAGGGGGAGAAGGGGAAAAGCCTCCTTCTTAAATCACTGTAAGCCTGTGGCTACACCTAACCCACAGCAGACACTGTTAACTGAGAAGCCATCCTGGGGTCCTTTATAAGAACAGAAGGGAAAGTGTAGGAGGCACAGCTTAAAGAAAGCACTGGAGAAACCAGACTTGTAAAACCCTCAGGTCTATTTTCTTGCAAGGAAGGAAAGTGGCTGTTGCCTAGCCACCCAGAGGGCTGGAGCAGATGTTGTCTGGCAACCTGGAGGTCTTTTTGCTGTTCTAGGGAGCCAGCCTTCCTGAATCCCCAATATCCTGAGCATTGTGAGCCCTTTTCCTGAGCTTTGCGTCTCAGTAAATAGAACCTTTCGTGATGAAAGAGATCCTGTGCACTTGACATCCTCCATCAACACAATCTAGCCTTCTGCTTATTACAAATCCTCCGTGGGCCCTTGCCCTGAGCACTGGTCATCAGTCAACAGGATTCATCTTTATGGTAAAGGTCTCAGGTGCTTTGCTCCTTTGCTCTCTGTAACTTTGTCTAAGGCTTTGCTGTGATAATTGTCACGTAGAAACCTTTTTTTTTTTTTTCAAAGCTTTACTGCACTTAAATGTGTAAGAAAAATAAACCCTGAGGTCAGACTGGGGAGGTTTTTGTCCCAGCACCTGCTGAGGTGGGGCCTCGTTCTTTACCTCTCATGCACTGTGTTCTCTGCGGCCATGATGCTTGCCTGTAACACACAGTATGGCAGAGAGACACACAAGAGGCTCTAAGAACCAGCCCTTCAAGCTACATGTGTCTCAGGGGTCTATGGAGGGTCCTAAAAGAAAAACACCCACCATGCCAGCTCACACATTAGACTGATGGAGACCCATTGTTCCTTCCCTTCCTATTTGCCTGACTAAAGCTCCTCTTTATTTTTAGAATTGACTGGGCCAAGAGATGAACCTCTAATTCTTAGAGTCCAGAACCCTCAGCACTCTAATACCTATAAAAAGGACATTTTTGATCTACACTTGGAGCTGGCAATGTTTTGGGGCTTTTGTTTGTTGTCTATCCAACATCTTGGAACCTGAATCATCTCTGTAAAATTCCCAAGCAATTTTACAATATATATTACATATATTTAGAATTTCATATTTATTTAAATATATTACTATTCAAATGCATGAGTAAAAGCTAGAGTCCAGTGTGTTATGACTGTTCGTACAAGCCACGCCCATTCACTCCCCCATCAGCTGAGGCAGGCTGATCTTTAGCTTCGGCCTGAGCTTGCTCTCTTTTTCCTCTTTCTCTCAGAGAGGCAGCTTCGCTTCTGCCTCTCTCCCCACTTCTCCGCTCCCCCCTTTCTCTCTCACTCTGTCCTCTTCTCCTTCTTCCCCCTCCCCTCTCTTCTCCTCCTTCTCTTTCCTTCCCATTTTATAATTTAACTAATAAGTATCCAGTTCTATTCTGTACGATGTGTCTATCCATGTCCCTGTCTCCTGCCCGCCCACCATGTGTCTCCCTGCCTGGGATCAGCCACCACTCAGGGACCAGCAGCCGTCTCTGCCTGGTACTGGCTGCTCCCAGGGCCCGCTGCCTGCTGCCACATGGCCTGCTAGCACCATTTGGGGACCTACAGCATTTCTGCTGCCTACTGCTGCCGGGGATCTTGCAGCATTTTTAATAAATCATAACACAGTGTCCACCACCTTGTTTGAGGAATTCTAATAATAGAATTGGACATTTGTTGAAAATTAAAATAATCAGCTTTTCTAAGTTTAACCAATAACAGTAGAGAACATGTGAGGGAAATTATGCATAAGAAAAGAGAGAGAAAGGAGAAAGAAAAAGGAAAGCAAGAAGCTGCTGTGACAAATGCCTGACGAGCAACTGCAGGACGCTTTGCTGTGGCTCATGGTCCAGCCCATCACAGCAGAGAAGGCCAGGTGGCTGGCATGTAGCTGGTCACCCTGCATCCAGAGTCCAGAAGATGGCTTTCTCCTTCTTATCCAGTCTGTAACCCCAGCTCATGGGATGACAGAAAGTTAAAGGGTTAAAATCTCTCCAGAAATGGCCTTGCAGACACACTCAGTGTTGTTTCCATGGAGATTCTAAATTCCAACAAGCTGTTAAGCATGTCGGAGAATGGGATACTGCCGAGGAAGACCAGAACTGTATGTCAGGAATGCGCTGAATTGCCTTCTCGGGATGGGTTTGTCATTCTCCGGTCTCCATCACTTCAGACCCAGCAACAGGGTGATCCGACACTGGGGGGTGACCACCAATATTCTACCAAATGCACATTGGGATGTTGCTCTACAGAAATCTTTGGGAGAGCCAAAAACTGCACGTATTTTATGAGTGTACATCGTGTATATCTATCTGCGTATCACTTGCATGCCTGGTGCCCATGGAACCTAGAAGAGAGCATTGAATCCTCTGGAACTGGGATTGCACTCAGCTGTAAACTGTCGTGTGGGTGCTGGAAACTGAACCCAGGTCCTCTGGAAGGGCAGCCACTTACAGTGAGCCAACTCTCAGCCCCTCAACTGCTTCTGTCTACTCAAAACTAGGGTATTGTAAGAAAACTTCCTCCCCTTTTCCTAATTTATAATCAACTAAAATACTTAAAGACTCAGCAAACTGATTTTAGAATCTAAATAATTTAGTGAGTTTATCGTGTCTTGAAGAAAAGGCCGAAAGCAGCTATGTACTTGGCTCACTTGACTGTAGGCTTCATCACGCAGGGTGTACGGGATGAGGGTTCAGAAAAAGGAATGTTTAATGCCATAAACTTGTAATTACTGAGAGTGTCTAAAAAAAGGGCTTAATCTAAATCCCTTGGGGGATAACTGTTTTAAGTCTCCTTAAGAGGTCTTAAAGAGATTATGATTGGGGGAAGCGGTGCATTTTCTCTCAACCTAACATTTTTATCTGAATTCTATAATTTGTAAAATTCCATCTCTCTTAATCATAAACGAACTATTACCCAGATTGACATAAAGCTGTTTCACGTACATCCTTCTAATATAAGAATAAAATGCATAAACTATGTCAAACAAGGGCAGACAGTATGTGTATGGACAAAAGATCTTTAACCTTGACCTGGCAAGATGGCTCAGAAAGTAAGGTGCTTGCCACCCAGTCTGATGACTTGAGTTCAATCCCTGGGATCCACAAGGCGGAAGGAGAAAGTGGACTCACTCAAGTTGTTCTGACCTGTACTTGTGCAGTGTCAAGTGTGAGCTTACCCACCCACCACAAACACACAAAATAGAGATGTAATTTTTAAAAGGAAAAACTTCTTTAACCTTTCTCTAACAACTTTCATTTTTACCTATCTTAAACTGAAGTTCTAAGTTCATAACATTAGGACAGCTAAGTTGCTTTTTACCTGAAAAAACAAACAAAACAGTCTTTGGGGATCTTCTCCATTGCCACTTAGTGACAATTTTCCCACTACCTGAAAGAAGACACTTTGCAATGCTTCAGAATTAGCTGTGTTCCTTCTAGAAGGTGGGAGTGATTACCATTACCCTCAAGGTACAGGTGAAGAAGCTGAGGCATGGAAATAGTGCACGGCTTGCCTTAAAGTCTCCCCATGAGCACGTGACGAACTGCCTGGGAATTAAACTTCAACCCCACAGGCTTCCCCTTTTCAACAGGGAACAGTGCTTTGCAGCAGTTTTGCTGGTGTGAACCAGTTCTCAGCTCAGTATTCTTCAGTGATGCTTTCTTCAGTCCTCAGCCGGTCTTTCTGAGTGGGCGATTGTTGTCTGTGTGGTGACGTTTGTCAGTACCTCGAGGACAGTCAGTTAATTATTAGCACGCATTCCTTGTGCGTTGACTACAGGCACAAACCACCACCACCACCCAGCATTTTTTTATATTGACTCCTGAAAAATTGAACTTTGGTTTTCATACAGCACAGAAAGCACTTTATTGACTGTATTATTTCCTCAGTACTCTCTTCAAAATAATCTTTAAAGAATCAATTATGTCAGTTCCCAGACAGTCCCTGGGAATGCAAGTACAGCTTATTATTTTAGTTTCCTAACTTTCTTTGCAGTGTACAGGGAAATTGGTTGTCACTAAGAAAACAAAGGAAAAAAAACTCCCAAAATAGGTTTTGGTCTAAAACTCATCCTGCCAAATTTAGTATGAACTTGAATTTAATATTGGTAAAGAACTGATCTTCACATTAAAATATGAGCATGGATCCCAGGTACACGGAAAGAAAACTGGGACAGTCTCACCTTAGAGTCTCAAGCTAGAGTCTCACGCTAGAGTCTTACTGAACTGAATTACTACATTACTTAAGACCACCAACTTCCTTAAAAAAGAGAGTAAACTTAACCATTGTCTTGTATCCTTGTTTGTTTTCCTCTGCAGCTAGGGAAATTGGGTATAAAAGACAGTCCTTAAATGAAGCAAGCAATCGTGTTTCCTTATGTACACACTAACAAGCCCCAATCCCAAACCCGGGCTCCTGGTGTATCTCCATTATCTTTTCACGCCTACAGACTTAGAGTAGCAAAGGCAAGGATGGCTACTGCCAATAATTTGTTAAACAAAGCTCATTATAACCTGTGTTAACATTAGGAGAGTTAACACAGAACAAGAGGCCCGTGGCGCTGTCAGAGGAGCTGCAGTCAGGAACAGAGCTTATGGGAGACAGCTCAGGGGGTAACAAAGCTTCTCTGGGAGCAGCTTGCGAGGCAGACCCCCTGGGAGGATTGTTTCCAGAGCGCCCCTGGTTTCTGCTGTACAAAGGGATTCCACCATATCAAATATAGTGTGATTGTTTCCTGGGAAAAATCCCACTCCTCTCTGGGCAATTTACTTCCAGATCATACTGAAGATGGCTTTTATAAGAGTAATAATAGTTAGTTAGATCTATGATTTAATTGGACTTTCTGAGTTTGCCTGAAAGTTCCAAGTGGGTAAGACAGTAAAGATGATTAGGGGAATGGTTTAGATTATTGTGCCAATTGCTCCACTAAGAGACCCAAAATAGACAAAAGTAGCCTAGAAGTCACCTTCCCCTTAAACAAGGAATTTTCATACATTATAGATCACGAATGCTGCCTGTGGAAAAAAGAGGCCGATGACGAAAGAAAGCAATTAGTCCCCACACCCCAGCTTAGACCCGAGTTCCTCGGTCCTGTAACTCACAGAACTAATCCCAGCCCCGGTACGCACCTTAAAAGCAAAGTTGTGAAAGGAAACTAAACGACTCTGCTGGGCGTAAATAAAGCTGGATTGTTAGCTGCCGATTCATTTAAAGTTTCTCTAGAGCAGATAATAGAAATCTGCTGCACAGAGGGCCAGACAGCTGCCTGTCAGTCCGAAAGGAACTGAGTACAATATACTTAACTTCCTTAAAACTTTTTAAATCAATATTAAAAGAAATCATTGCTTTGGGATGAAGATGTTACGGTGGGAAAATTTACACATTTAAAAATTACAGTTCACCCCCACCCACCGGCTACTTCCCCTCACTCCTCTCTGCCTTTCACCCCACTGGACCTATGAAAATAATTGGGCCAAGGGCTCTAACGTGATAAATGTCTACATCTGCTTTTCAACAAATTGTTTCATTTCTCACCAGAATCTGGGGGCGGCGACTGTCAGTGTCGGAGGTCCGCTTGATAATGGCTAACTACATATTATACCCTAAAAATTTATTAGAAACTGATCTAACATCTCAGGGGTTAAAGCTGCAGTCTGCTGTATGTTACATCTACAAATATGAAGACTGTTCTCTAATAAGCGGCTCCTGTTTAGAGCTTTCAAAACGAAAGCAAACTTGAAGCACTTCTCCCCAAAACAAACCACCTGGAATAAGTGTTTTAAAGACGAAACACCAGTGGCCAGACTATTACCAGGTCCATTTACTGGCTCCATTATCTGTCGTCCTTGCTCTACGACTTCGTTCCTTCCGGGGAACTGACTCAGAGCAACCGGAAGTGACGTTTACGGGCTCTAAAAGTTAAATTTCCTGAAACATTTCAAAACAAATTCTAACTAAAAATAACATTTAACGCTTTACGTAGCCCTGAACACTATAAAAGGATTTAAAGTTGCAATAGCTGTTACATAAATTTAAAACAGTGCTTTGCCACAACTCTCTTTTTGAGAAGGTGGGTGGCTCTGAAAAGAGCCTTTTGAATTGGCAATAGAGGCTTACTTGGCACGGGTCACTTCACTTGGAGCTGGTGTACTTGGTGACGGCCTTGGTGCCCTCGGACACGGCGTGCTTGGCCAGCTCCCCGGGCAGCAGCAGGCGCACGGCCGTCTGGATCTCCCGGGACGTGATGGTCGAGCGCTTGTTGTAATGCGCCAGGCGCGACGCCTCGCCCGCGATGCGCTCGAAGATGTCGTTCACGAACGAGTTCATGATGCCCATGGCCTTGGAAGAGATGCCGGTGTCGGGGTGGACCTGCTTCAGCACCTTGTACACGTACACCGAGTAGCTCTCCTTGCGGCTGCGCTTGCGCTTCTTGCCGTCCTTCTTCTGGGCCTTGGTCACGGCCTTCTTGGAGCCCTTCTTCGGGGCGGGCGCGGACTTCGCTGGCTCTGGCATCTTCAGATCTCCAAACACAGGAAGCTCAATGTGGGTTGGAAGTAGACATCTCCTACTTATAGGGCGTTTATGCTAATGAAGGATTTCAAAGAAGTCTTAGCTAATTGGAAGAAACAACACCAAAGGGATCGTGGGTGTGATTATGCAAATGAGGTTTTGAGATCCAGATTTTCTATTGGCTATATCGCGGAGAACTCTTGTAACCAATCAAATGAGTTCTTTTACTACCCAGGAACAAAATATAAAAGCAGCCGTGTTTTACAACGCTGAGTAGTTTGTGTTCTGTCGCTGACTTCTTTATATCTTTATTATGTCTGGACGCGGCAAGCAAGGCGGCAAAGCTCGCGCCAAGGCCAAGACCCGCTCCTCCCGGGCCGGCCTGCAGTTCCCCGTGGGCCGCGTGCACCGCCTCCTCCGCAAGGGCAACTACGCGGAGCGGGTGGGCGCCGGCGCCCCGGTGTACCTGGCGGCCGTGCTGGAGTACCTGACGGCCGAGATCCTGGAGCTGGCTGGCAACGCGGCCCGCGACAACAAGAAGACGCGCATCATCCCGCGCCACCTGCAGCTGGCCATCCGCAACGACGAGGAGCTCAACAAGCTGCTGGGTCGCGTGACGATCGCGCAGGGCGGCGTCCTGCCCAACATCCAGGCGGTGCTGCTGCCCAAGAAGACTGAGAGCCACCACAAGGCCAAGGGGAAATGATTTGATAACCATCAGAACTTTCAAAAATTTTACACCCAAAGGCTCTTTTCAGAGCCCCCACGGTTTCAAAGAAAGAGTTGAGCATACTGCAATAATGAACTCTTGTCTTTTGGCGAGCTCTAGTTACTAACAGTTTGAGACTATTGGCCAAATCAGTAGGGCCTCCTGGGATGTAACTAGATAAATAAGGAAGTCTAGAAAGCCAAATGTATCTTCCCAGAACTACTAGTTCTAACCAGGTAATGGAGACTGGTATCCAGTCAAAGGAAGTTGTCTTAAGGGTGTCCATTTTAACTATTAACCTACAGCCTTTAGCATTCAATGAACTGTAATAGATCTATTGAATTTAATTCTATTTCTCAGTTTACAAACAGCCTCTGGCCTCCACAAAACAACAGAAATGAAGGTTATCTGGAACCTTAGGGAAACACCCAACTCCAGGGCTCTTGTTCTTACCAACTTTTTCCTCAGGACAGCATAGGCCACATAATAAAAAGCTCGTAGCCACTCCACTAAAGCACTAAGGGTGAGACCATCAGGTTCCCACAATTCAAATTCACCAGGGTTTCTCAGCCCTTGTATCCCAGGCAGGCCCTCAAACTCAGATTTGCCTGCCTCTACCTTCTGAGTGTTGAGATTAAAGGCTTGGGACACCATGCCCAATTTAGTGCTGTGTTTCTTAATCCAAGCAAAGCTGCTGCTTGTGCTCTTGAGATACTGACAAATGTATGAGGACCTAGGCAACCTCTTACTCGTTCCCTAAAAGACATTCCAAAAAGAAAATAATTGGGTGCCCAGGAGTTTTGAAGATAAGGCAGAGGAAAAACAATTACCTTGACGTCTGTAAGAATTTTCTGTGTATGGCCATACTGCTCTAAACACAAGCTAAGCAGGATCATGCCTGGTTAGTGATGGGATAGGAACCCACCTGTGGATACCAGTGCTCTAGGTTTTTTTAAAAAATAATAATAATTTTCTGAGGTGTTTAGTTTTGAGTGAGGACCAATCTCACGCAACCCAAGAAACCTGAGTGCTAGCTATATAACCCAGGCTGGTCTTGAGCTCCTGAGTTTACTGCCACCATTTCTCAAATGTCAGGAATACAGATGTGCATCAACACACCCTGCTGAGGAAGAATGGTTCTGTTTGTTTACGCAGGGTCCAAGGCTGGCCTCAAACTTGCTAGGTAGCTGAGAATGACTTTGAATTTCTGACCCTGTTAGTTCAAGCTCCTCAGTGCTGGAACACAGTTGAGCATCACTTGCCTGCTTCCAAGGTGTTAAGAGAGTTCTCACAAGCAACTGGTTTGGGGAAATCTGGTCTCACTGTGCACAGCTGCTACTGAGAGGTGAGGCGTCCAGCTCAGCAGTGAAGGCATCCTTCAAATTTGAGAACCTGGAACCTTGGCTCTCACTTCCTACATAGGAGCCTTGGAATCATTTTCAAAATCTTGTCAAGTTCCCTTTGAATCCAAATTTCCCAGAGGTGAGACCTTCAGATTGTATTTAAGCTCTCCCTGCAACAATATTTCTGTATTTTTCTGTATCTTTGTTCACTTTGCTGTGACAGAAACCCAAACTGTGTAGTGCGTGCCCTGAAATTAGAACAGCAAGGCTGGTCAAGACGGCTGGTTAAACACCACTGTATGCCAGTCACATGTGCGCTCCACCATATTCATCCCTGCGAGCCAACAGTCAAAATCCTGTTCCGTTGCTATTATAGATGCTTTGATGAACAGAGGAATAGAGTTGAAAGAAGGTAACTAAGGCCCCAGGCTTATAAAGCCAGCACTCCAAATGTTTGGTTATCCTTGCCTAAGAGAGTATTATGAGAAAAATTGAAATAGCACAAAATAATGAGAAGACTTTGTTATACAGAAGGCAATATAACAAAACAGTTACTTAATGACTTCCTAAAATCTGTGAAGAACTTAAAGAAAAAAGGGGTTTTCCAGAATCTGTACAAAGGGGGCAGGGGTAAAAACTTGATAGTGTATTAACATGATGAAACTTTAGTGGGACCAGCATGACTTTTCTTAAAGGTAGAAAAAAGGGGGGAAAAAGAGGAAAAAAGACTTGCTATTATGGGAGGATGGTTTTCAGGAGGGATGGGACCTGTTTCCACGCAGTGAGTTAGGAGATAAGGTAGAGAGGACTTGAGGTTTGAATTCTTTGCTCCAAGTTCCCGGAACATTTGTATTTGAACGTTTGCTCGCTTGTGAATGGATACATCATGAACATTGTTAACCTTTTTGTTTACATCTTAAAAGACCATAAGGTCAAGGCCTCAACTTGTTAAATTGTAAATACTCCTCTTAAAAGTACAGAGACTTGCTTAAAGGGTACTGAGTGACTGCAGAATCGGATGCACCTGAGACAGGGCGAGCCCTAGGGCGTTTTGTTCTAGACAGTTTACTACCAGGGAAGACAATAAGAACACACCAAACTAAAACTTCTAATAGCACCGTCTTTTCGAGTAGATCGAGCTTTCTAGTGATCTGATTGTGCAGGGGAGCTTGTGTAGGGCACCACAGAGAGACAGGAGTGACACTGTACCACTCTGTGGAGAGGCAGCGAAGAACAGGCTGCAAGGCACAGAGCATCCCACACATCTCTGCCCCAGCTCATCTCTGAAAGGATTCTTTAACTTCTGATTTGCACTCACGAATTATATTGCAGAACCCTGCTTACCGCTGGACAGAATTCTCTAGAGCTCTAAATGCCTGGCAGCTTCAGTTGCCTTTCAGACTTTGAGCAGATATTCACCAATTTTGTCTCAAGGTATTGGGGAAGTCTCTATACTAGGGCACATTGATAATAGTTATTTACCCTGGCTTCCTGGTCAGGGAAGGTTCTCAGGCACCAGAGATAACATTTATCTTAGGGTTTTACTGAGACATAAGACTGAAATGAAGTTATCATTTGTTTTTTTTAACATATCCAAAACAAACATAAAGCAAAAATAAAAAGAAACTTTAATATGGTATCACCAATTGCGCTATCCCTTTACATTGACAAATAATCGGTGGACAGTAATATTTTTTCCCTTGCTCCCTGCCATTGCCACTCGTTTTTGTGGATTTTTTTTCCTGGTATCCATTTGAAGTACTATAGTTTAAAATTATAAGGATGTATTTTAGTTATGCATAGGTTATTTCATTAGAAGTTTATCATCTGATGATCCTAAATTGTAGTTATTCATCTTTATATTTATTCCTTTTAAATATTAAATATAATGCATATGTATAAAAAGATTATCAGGAAGTTAATTATATATTTTCCACTCACACTGGAACCAATGAGTTCATATGTAACAAAAGATTCTAACCTTTCTTTTGTCTCTGCTTTAAAGCAAGAGAGGTTAGTATTGTGACGGTATCTGCTAAAGATATCCATCACCTGTATTTACACTCTTAAATTATTATTAACAAATTGATCTCTGTTTTTAAATAGCAAGTACATAGAATTGCTGTGCCATTCAGAGGAAATAGAATATGTCATGAATACTTCAAAATAAGCTCAGTTGTCAAGCAGTAAAATCAGATTTTCCTTGTTCCCTGCTACATATGAGGACTTTAATAGTAGTTTGGCAATGATGAGGACATCTATATTTTGTAGGATCTAGAACTCATGCACATTGCTGATAGTTCAGGCTATTTCTGCATGAAGCAAGAGTGCTGAATTCCATATTCTTCCGCATATGCTATTTGGCTGTCAAGGCTTAACCCTTACCATACCCACTACAATCCTCTCTCTTCAGGCTACCTTAAGAACACTGATTGGATAGCTGTCTGTTGGTGGTGTTCTTGCTTGATTTTATTTTGGGGAGGATGGAAGTAAGGAATGCCATGACACAAGAGCTCTACCTTAACTGGAATTAGAGATGGTTTATTCTAGAGCCAAATTTGAGTGACCATATACTGAGAACACAAATTTAGGTTACCCCAAATTCCACATCCCAACATGTAAGCATTTTCTTAACATTTTATAGCTCTTACAGAACAATGAGAGTCTTAATTATAAAATGACGGGTGCATCCAAGAGGCAGTTACAAGATTGAGGAGACTTTTCTCTAGGTCTCAGATGTTATTTGATGACATCCTTAACATTTGCAGTGATGAAAACTAGTGGTCTGCTAAGTTGATAGATTTCTAACGCTTTTGAAAGTTAGTTACAAGTTAGTTCAGACTCAGAAGTGGGCAAGGAGTGGCTTTCAGGAGGCTAAGGCTAGCCGAGATGAGGCGATTAGCCTCCGGAATAAAAATATCCGGACCTCTCCACAGCACGGCAGTTCTGATCAGTCAAGCAGTCTTCGCAGACAGTTTCTTTCCAGGAATTCTCTTTTACAGTTCCTCCTTTTGTCCAAGCATCACATTTTGGGCATACTGGGAAGCCACATATTATTATTCATTAAACATTATAATCACCCTGCCCCCTGTAGCAAAGTGTTCATTCCTAGGATCTGATGTAGATAAGGCTAAATATTGGGCAGGACAACAGTCTTCAGAAGAAAAGCATAGCTTGTAAAAGCCATAAGAAACTCCTGGATCATAAGGAAACTATTAGCCATCATGATCTTGATCTTTCTTTCTTTTTTTTTTTTTTAACCTTTTCCTATAGGAAGGCCATGTGTATATAACATAGCATTTACATGTGATGTATAATAGGATTATGTTACCTAAAGTTAAAATAATTAAGAACATGGTTTAACTACTGGAGTGATGAAGGAAACATATGTTTAAAACAATGAAATGTACGCAGCTTTTAAACTAAACAAGCTGTGTGCTTGCCCCTGTATTTGCAATTGTCTGTGCTCTGTGAGCTAGCCTACATTTAGAGGAGTAGAAATGGGACTCTGGAAGGAGTCTCTGTAATGATGTCCTTTTTTTAATTTAGTAAAATACAAATATTGTTTCATTGTTTTTAATCCTGACTAATTGTTATAGCACATCATAGGTATTGATTTAATTAAGAAACATCAATACTTAAGGTATAAAAATCTATGAATGTTGTTAATAGAGGTTGATGGCTTTTACCCAACTCTAGCTAGAGTAAAAGAATTTAAACTTTAATTAAAACCTATATTTTTTATTTACCTAAATATACTCAATAACGAGCAAATCTAAATAATGACATACATACACACACACATATATATGACAGTAAAACATTTGAATCTTTTAAACATGAAAGCTAGTTTTGAATGAGCTATGTGTTTGGGATAAGTAAAAACAATCATAGTAAGAAAAAACTGATTAATTACAATAAGTAATATCTTCATTTTTAACTTCATAAAAACAAAATTAATATTATTTTATCACTTAGAAATATACCATGTAGGATATTAAATATAAACAATTAAACATTTTGAAATTATAAACTATTTAAGAAACATAAAAAGTGAGAGAAATGTTTAGTTGGGGTACTCACCTGTGAGTGACATTGAAGATAAGTGTCTATTATCCAGCATTTCATTCAAGTCTCCATGAAAGTGTTCTTAGACAATGTGAGAAAGTTTACCTCCTCAAATTTTAATAGTTCAGGAGTAAGTGAAAAGTACATGGATAGAGTCCTGATCACTTAATCAGAAAGGAATCTTTTACATGATGTGTTCTTTCTTTTAGTTGATCAAATAGTATTATGGTTATCCTTTGAGGAAGACTCTTAACAATTAGAATTTAAGTTATTATATTATACCTTACAATAATATTTGTTGTTCATCCTAAAGAGCAAATTTTATAAAAGATTTAAATATTTGTCAATTAAAGTAAGTTTTTTAATCACTATACAGTTTATTGGGTATAGGCATAATTAAGAAAGTCCATGAGACTCCAGAATAAAGAATAGCAAATATTTATTTGGGGAAAAACTCACAAAAAGGGTAGAGAACAGCAGTTCTCCGCTCTGTAGAGCCCAGGAAGCTGCAAACAGAGCTCTAACCACATCCCAAAAGAGTGAGCATGTGTCAGTCTGCACTTAGCAGCCACACATAGTGCCTCAGGTCACGCCTGGTACCCAAAAAGCTATAGGATGAATGAATTCCTGCATTTCCCCCTTTTGTCTAAATAAGAAGGTTCTAAATCTCTACTACAACGCTATATACAATAAGAACAAATATCAGGTATTGTTCAGGAGAAAGAAAATACAAAAACAAAACAAAAATAGAACTACAATCAACATGTACAACGTCAAGCGAGAAACACATGCTAAATTTCCAGTCTAAGATAACAAAAAACAGAGATTATTTCAATAGTTGTATTATCCTGAGGAGTCTAAGCCTTATACCAAAATGTTTTAGCTAAGTTATGAAGGAAGTATCTATGACCAATTAGTCTTCAAGCCCATCAAAGACATGAGAAAAAAAATTAATATTTCCTGAGTAAGCAGGAAATGCAAGTAAGTAACTTCCAAATGGAGCAAGAAATGACAGACAGCTGGCTTCCTGAGCAATCAACCAAAGTCTCTTTTACAACACTGGGGCGACCAACTTTGGCTAAGGCCTTGAATAACTGACAGACCATTTTCAGAGGCAGGGAAATCTGAAAGACTGTCCTACCCTAAACCTGGCAAGGTTCAGCAGTCGCTTTTGCTTATATCCTGCATATTATCAGTAGTCTCTTTGCCCAAAAGCCAGTTTTGCCATGAAGACAAGCTCCAAGTGGAGTGTCTTCAATATCCAACATTCTCTCATGATTGCTCTGCCAGGAACAATCATGTCTCACGTCAACAGAATTCTGAATTATTGAAATGCCATATTCTACAATTGGGGATGTCCCAAGTAGGCATAACTCTCCAAACAGAATTTATCCTATTATTAAAGTAATGACTAACCATCCAAAAAGCAAAAATTCTAATGGAGAAGCATACAAATTAAAATCTAATAAAGACTTTAAATGTGTTTTTAGTGAAAGAATGAAACAAAGGGGTTTTTTTGTCTTAAGGATTTTTTTGAGGGGAGAACACAAGTAAGAATAAATCAATACTTAAGAAAATTAAATTTTGATTATAAAAAGTTTTATAACCTTTATATTCTATTCATCTTAATAGCAACCACTTCCATTTTTTTCTATCTTTTCACAACATAAGTTAACCTTAACATTATTATAAATTATTACAAATTGTAGAAAACAACTTTA
This sequence comes from Arvicola amphibius, assembly GCF_903992535.2. Lineage (NCBI taxonomy): Eukaryota > Metazoa > Chordata > Mammalia > Rodentia > Cricetidae > Arvicola > Arvicola amphibius. The sequence continues at coordinate 124,145,771 of NC_052052.2, read as the reverse complement.
ATGGGGAATGGTGTGGGATTTTCTCTGTGTGCTGTAAATATGCTTTATTACCATTGGTTAATAAAAAAGCACAGAACAGGGCAAGGCAAGAATTCCAAGCAGAGACAGAGGAGAAAAGAAGATAGAATCACAGAGAAGCCGTGTAGTTGCCAAAGGAGAAAGACGCACATTGGGCACCAGAACTTTGTTGGTAGGCCACAACCTTGTGGTAATGCATAGATTAATAGAGATGGGTTAATTAATTTAAGATGTAAGCACTAGCTAGAAATATGCATAAACTAATAGGCCAAGCAGTGCTTTAATCAATACAGTTTCTGTGTGATTATTTCGGCTCTGGGTGGCCAGGAAATGAATGAGCAGTCTCCACCTACAGGGTCCTAAGAAAAGAAAATAAAGCCAAGCCCAAAAAGAGAGGGGGAGAAACAAAAACAAACAAACAGAAAAACACCAAACTATAACCAAATAAAAGCCCACACAAAAATCTGCGGAGTCATTCTTTGTTGGTCACCTATTCCTGAAGGAGCGGCCCCTCTGGAGAGGGTGACAGGCTCCACGGCATCCTTCTGCAGAAAGCTGGCTGTCCCTCCTCCTGCAAGTATAAGTGACAGGCTGCATTCACTCATTCATTTTTTAAAAGAATAACAAAATAAGATAAAACTAAAATTATCACATAGAGGTTGGCAAGCCAAATCAACAGAAAGAAAAGAACCTAAGGGAAGGCACAAGAATCAGAGACCCACTCTTTCACACACTCAGGAACCCCATAAAATACTAAACTGGAAGCCATAAAGTAAGTGCAGAGGACTTAGAGCAGACTGCCTCTGTCTCTGAGTTCATGGGAGCTTTGGTCACGTTGATTCTCTTGACCTTGTTTTCTTGGTGCCATTCATTCGCTGGGCCTCTTATACTATGTCTACCTCCTTTCCTGCAGTTCTCTGAGCCATAAGGGCAGGGATTTAATGGAGGCATCCATTTAGGGCTGAGTGTTTCAAGGTCTCTCACTCTGTATGCCTGGCTATAGGTCATCATATCTGTCTCTATCTGCTGCAGGAGAAAGCTTCTCTGATGATAGCTGAACAAGGCAATGATTGGCATCTTAAATAAATTCCTCATTAGTATCTCATTCTAACGCACATGCAGGCTTTTCTTAGAGCTCTCATTATTATAAATTACCAACTTTATTGCTTTTTACAAAAATTTTACATTGTGGTTTTTATTTTATTGCCTAGAAGTTAATTAAGCATACAAAAATGCCAATTTTGGAACATCAAATGTTCCCCTGTGATGCCTATCCTTTGTTGTCAATTTGACTGCATCTGGAATTAACTGAAACCTATGCATCTGGGTCCTCCTGTGAAGGATTGTCTTGATTGTATTATTTTAAGTGCAAAGACTCATCCTAAATCCAGATCTTGTGAGGTGGGAAGATCCACACCTTAAATCTGGGCCACACCTTCTCTGAAATAAAGGACCTAAAAGAAAGGAGGGCTTATGCTCATTCTCACGTCAAGTTCATTCCCAAGGCCATGTTCATTAGAGGACACTTCTTCCAGATTCTGACATACGCTAAAGAGCGGCTGAGACACCCAGCTTTGTGGACTGCAAAGCTTCTGGGTCCCTGGATGTTCACAGGGAGAGAGCCAATGTTGGATAGTCAAATAGTCAATGTTGGATAGTTAGAGCCACTCTAAAACATTCTGTTTTTATATACACAGATTCCTCTATCAGTTGTTTCTCTAGAGAACCCTGACTAATACAACCATCCACCTTCCCAGTGGGGAAATCATAAAACCAAGTTTTCTTTGGTTAGATCTCCCCATTTCTGCAAATATTTGCAAGTTGAAAGTCAAAAATTATCACATGTAAGGACATCTGGAGTACCTGATGGAGGTTTGTCTCCAAGCACTTCTTAAATCTTAGAAACCTTAACCCGCCACCCTATTAAAACAACTCTTTGATGGATTGATTGTCCCTTTTCCTGAAAAAGTGCCTATACATATACTAAGCTAAAGACTTGCCAAGGTCACATGAAATGCAACAGAAAATCACAGAATTAGGTATTTGATAGAGGGTATCATGAGAAAAGGGCCAAGTGGTAATAAAACAGGCCAATGGCAAAACCAATGGCAAACAAAAACAGAAACCAAAATTCCTTCATAGTTCCAAAAGCAAATAAAATTCAAAATGTCTTTAGAGACCTGAAAACAAACAAAACAAAATCAAATTTCTACACCAAAATTTTTTCAAAATAAACCAACTAGACACCTCAAACCAAATACTTTAAAAACTGACCAAAACCTGTATCTATCATATCAGGGTCCTTAATTAGTAAACCAACAGACTATAAGCAAAACGGAGCAAGATCTGAGAACGCTGAAAAAGAACTCACCAACAATTCACCAGCAGAAAGAAATCAGTGGGCCTCGACTCAATGAGTACATCACTTCCATTCAGGGTGTACGAGTGGATCATCCTCAGGGTTCCTTCCAGAGCATAATAATCCTCCCCCTCTCTCTGTCTCTCTCTCTCTCTACATTCTCTCTCTCTCTCTCTCTCTCTCTCTCTCTCTCTCTCTCTCTCTCTCTCTCTAACAACAATAAAAGAAAAAACTAGTTTATTTTTAAATTTTAGTGATCATGGCCTGAGAACCCTAAATTCCATGTCCCAACATGTAAGCATTTTCTTGGTGTTCTATCTTATAGTACAAAGAAAGTCATAAATCAAGGCAAGCTTAAAACAGATTGGTGGGCCCATCAGAGGGGAGGATACAGCAAGAAGGGAGAAGCTTTTCTCTAGGTCTCAGATGTTATTTGATGACATACTTAGCATTTGGGATGATGAAAGCTAGTGGCCTGCTAAGTTAATAGATTTCAAAATGTTTTTTTTAATATATTGATCACAAGATGTTAGTTCAGACTCAGAAGTGGGCAAGGAGTGGCTTTCAGGAGGCTAAGGCTAGCCGAGATGAGGCGATTAGCCTCCTGAGTGAAAACATCCGGACCTCTCCACAGCAAGGCAGTTCTGATCAGTCAAGCAGTCTTCGCAGACACGGTACCTTCCCCAGAATTCTTACTGATAATACTAATTTGTCTATGATGAGGGAATGTATATCTTGTAGGCTTGAACACTTAGGCACATTGCTGTTAGTTGGGCTCTGTCTTCAAGAAGCAAGAGTGCTGAACTCCAGATTCTTCCCTATATTCTATTTGGCTGTCAAGGCTTAGCCCCTTATCACATGCTCCACTGTCCAGGTCTCCTCTGGCTGATGATCGGATAGTTCACTGACTTCTCCCTTTTCTAGAGCCTGGCAGTGTAAGACTAAGGTAGTGTTGTGTCTGGCCTCAGACGATGCTCTCTGCTTGACGTTCATCTCACTGGGTGTTTGTTGATCTTTCCTCAGCAAGACCTATCTCCATATCCCCAATAATAGTCACACTTGGGTTTAGAATTTCAATGTATAGATATTGACTCACAATCCATTCTAAATTTCACCCTTGGCGTGACAAAACCAATGTCATTTCCCTAAGCAAAATACTCTTATCACATCTCCAAAGTCCCCAAAGGCTTAACTCATCCCAGCATTAATTCTAAAGTCCAAAGTGATATGTAGCTCATCTGAATCAGGATCAGACACAAGAAACATTTATCCTGAGTCAAAATTTCTCTCCAGCTGTGAACCAGTGAAACCAGACAAGTCATATGCATCTAAAATACAGCTGTCTGGCTGGAAAGATGACTCAGCCGTTAAGAGTACTGGCTGCTCTTGCCAAAGACCTGGCTTTGACAGCCATCACCTGCATAGTTGCTCACAACCATCTGTAACTCCAGTTTCAATGAATCTGATGCCCTCTTCTGGCCTCTGCAGGCACTGCAGGCACATGGTGCAGAGAAACAACACATATAAAAAGAATAACAAATAAATGACATTAAAATACAGCTGTGACAGGCATAAGACAGACATCTGTGTGCCCAAAGGGAGATATGTGAAAGAATAAAGAGAATTCATCCTAAGAAAGTCCATTAGCTAGGAAGGCCAAGTCAATTAGATCTGGTCATGAGAATACACTCACAGACTCTGTGTTCATCTTTCAGGCCAACTGTGTGATAATGCTACCTGCTTGAATCTCTATGAGGCTGACTCCACCTCTGCACAGAGTCCTGACCCTGTAGTTAAGCAGGGTTCCAATCAAGCAGCTCCCCAAAAAAGACTGGCCCATACATGGCTATTCAAACCAAACTTTGCCCACCCTCAGCTGAATTTGAAAGCATACCCTAAGTGGAAGTGTCAGTCACAATGATCTTGAAACTACTTCTGGAGTACTCTTCTGTTTCTTGGAAGACAGGACTTGTTCACAGTAGAATAGTTTATGGTCTCATCATATAGAATGCAAAAGGCATGACAACTTTCCTTCATTCGGTTCCACTTCTTTATTTTAGATTAAATGTGCAGCATCTCTGCTGAAATGATCCCCACCCCTCTCTATGGGGCTTTCTGCTCAGACAGCTGAGGAAGGTAAGCATGCTCAGAGCTGGCACCCATGATGTGTCTGTTAAAGGGCTACTCATCTGTACATCTTCAACACTGAAGTGTGGTGGCGTGTGTCTGTAAGGCCAGCACTGGGGACATGGACACAGGACAGCTGGGAGTTACCTTCAGAGACATAGTGAGTTCAGGCTAGCCTGGACTACAGGAGACCCTGTCTCAGAAAAAACAGATAGCGAGGAGTCTAAATGTCTCAGCAGCAAGTACCTTTACACTGAAATGTTGAGATGGACAGCCAGAGTTTGAACCCCAGAACTCCCACTAACACGCTCCCCCACACATCACAGGCAAAATAAAACAAATGTAATATGAAAGAAGAATGTGGATATATAGAGAATAGACAGATAGATGATGAAGAAGAAGAAGATAGATAGATAGATAGATAGATAGATAGATAGATAGATAGATAGGTAGGTAGGTAGATAGATACATAGATACATAGATACATAGATACATAGATACATAGATAGATACATAGATAGATGCATAGATGCATAGATGCATAGATACATAGATACATAGATAGATACATAGGTAGATGCATAGATAGATACATTGGTAGATACATGATACATACATAGATTGATTTCCAGTATCCAAGAGCTAGTAGTGTTTGGCTTAACAATTCCTTGATCCAATCACCTCTTTCCTTTGACATTTACTTATACAAAAGGATCAAATCTCTCTTCCGAATTTAGCTTATACAGCTACTCCACTAAATACCTAATTTTGTTACTTGTAAGTGCCACCCTCAACAACACTTGAACTAATGCAGCCAAGTTTGGTGCCATTTCAGAATGGGGATCCCCTTTCCTCCAGTGTGCAAAATGTGAAAGCAGAAGCACCCTACACCACCCTTCACTCAGCCTTCTAAGAGCCCCAGAAATCCCTTTGACAACTCCATTTCTACTGGCGGGCTCTTTGCAGGGAGGTTTTCCAACATGATCCACAGAATATTTTACCCTTTCCTAATTGCTCAGTTATAAAGCCACTTTCATGGTTTGGGGTGCCTGTTACCGCAGCACCCTCTCTCTTGGTTCTCTGATCCGCCAGGCTGCTATCACTCTCATAACAAATGTCACAAACTGGGTGACTCAAATGACGTGACAAATTTATTTTCTCATGATTCTGGAAGGGGAGCTTGATATCAAGGTACAGGCCCAGGCCATTTCTGGTGGCTCCAGGCCTGGCTTACAGGTTACTGGGTACGGCATAAATGAGCATGAGCATCCTTTGCTGTGTTTGCTTATTAAAGCCAGTGAGATTTAACACTTTTCCTGTATTACCAATCCAAACTGTGAGTCACCACAAATGTCAAGACCTGTGCGAATTAATCCTCACATTTCTTATTCTCATCTGAGGATCCTCGCATAACTGTCTCTAGCCTCTCTCACCACACTACCTCTCTGAAGTACTCTCCATTGTTCCTCAAGTCATTCTGGTCTCATCGTCTTCCCCATAGCCTTGCATTCCGGAGCACTAAGGTTTTTGTATTGCTGTTAACTCTGAAACTCTGGTCCACTGACTTTCCTGTCACAGCATTTTCAGCCTTTTGGTCTCGTGTAAAGTAGACCTAAAATAGGAGGAGTTTTCAATTTAAATTATGAGATATCAATATCAATGACATTTTAAAGATCTTTTGTATACCACAATATTAATGCATTTTTGTGTTTATGAATATACTTTGGGCAGGGATGTCATTAAGTAAAAAGGAAATACATACACACATTTTATATATATATATATATATATGTACACACACAAACATATATGCCATATATATCCCATCTATGCCAGAGTTTGGGTTGTCTTGATCTTGTGCAGTTAGATGCAGGTAACCAGTCCTCCTGTGAGTTCATAATTGCAATAAACATGTCATGTTCAGAGATAACAGAAATACATCATGCTGAACAAATTTGTATGCCCTTGTGCAGAGGCCATGCTAGGCTTCTCTATGTTGTGCCAATTTTAGCACATGCTGCCCAAGTGAGCACTTGTTTCGATTCTTTAAAAAAGAGTCTGAGATTATCAGATCCTGTCATTCCCTCTCCAATTAGATGTTGCTCCATTAAGTAGAGAACTGGTCTACCAAGTGTCATGCCCCAGCACCCACTGGGGAGTCTGGCATTCACTGAGCATTCACATATCTGGTCAGTTAACCAGAGAAGGGTGTCTTTGCTCAGACAGCCTTTTATTGTCCAAAGCATGTTTGTCTGGCTTTTGTATAAAAATGTCTGCTGCCGATGTAGGAAATACCCATTCCGTTCCTCCTACCCACCTGCCAGAAACACAGTAACACTGAAAGCAGTTGCTTCCTTTGTTTTCTACTTCCCCCAGTTTGTCCACCACATTTCTGTCTCCCAGTAACAATGAGTTCTTTTAAGGTTCATTCTCTGCTGGCTGAATTGCACTACAGGAGCCGTCTTTAAATGTTGTGGATCTATAGCTAACAGATGTTTGCTTAAAGTCATGGTGGAGAAGGGTCACACAGCTCAAAAGCACAAACCAAAAAAGGCTATTTCATCTATTTTATATGTCTGCTCTGTGGTAGATTTTTTTTCCATCCTAAATGCTGAAATTATATAGTTAGCTATCTCATCTACTGGATGAGTTTGGTGAAGAATGACATCTTCCCTGTGTCTATACTGGCACCTCATACTCATGCCACACAAGAGATTATATTAATTGATGACCAAACCGCATCTGCACAGAATGGATGCTCACAGCCTAAACTTCTGAGAACTGTAAGCATCTTTCCAAGTATGGACCATTTTAGTCACTTCTTGGTCTTAAATTGTATTAGCTAGGTTTGGGAAGAGAACACAGGAAACACTATAGATCTGTGCTTCCCAGCACAGCACAACCACCTGTCACATTTTAAACTTCTGTTCAGTAATTAAAACTTCAGGCTCACAGTCTCATTCATCACATTCCAAGTTTCCAGGAGCTGCTGTATGGGCTGAACAGACTAGAGATGCATGTGTCTTTCCCAAAAGTTCTCTAGGGTAGCTGTGGCATGGGGACTTCTTGTTCCTCTGTGCTAAAGGGCTAGTATATTCAACAGTCTCCCATCAGGTGGCATGTGAAAAATCAGGTCACAAGATACAATGTGGAGCCAGGCAGTGGTAATACCCACGTTTAATCCCATTTAATCTAAGCACTTGGGAGGCAGAGGCAGGCGGATCTCTGTGAGTCTGAGGCCAGCCAGGATTGCTTCATAGAGAAACCTTGTCTTAAAAAAAAATAAAAAAAAAAGGAAAGGGAAAGAAAGAAAGAAGGAAAGAAGAGACGAGAAAAAGATACGCTATGTATACCAGATTAATCTGAGTTTCAGATAAACATGAACGAATTGTTTTGGTTTCTACTGACCCCGTAGTTCATGAGACACACTGTACTCAGAAATTAAATAGAAAGAAAAGTGAAACAAAACCCAAAACCCGGAAATTTGAGTCTAACTGGGACAAGGGAAGTGAGGGACAGATGGGGAACTCTTTCATATTCTACATTATGAAGACACTTTTACTCCGTGCTGTAGAAAGGGATTGGCTCGTGTGAGTCACTACTAGACTAGCATACACACTGCTGTTTATTCATTCTGAGGTACACCCTTTCCAGCCCAGACGCCCCCGGAAGAGTACAAAGTTAATCCAACAGAAACTAGTTAGACTCCCTGTCAAGAAAAGCCTGAACCCCAGCATCCACAGAATGAGAAGAAAGTAGAGGGAGATGACCAGCAAGGCATGGACACCAGCAGACTCAGAAATGTGATTGATCGCCTGATGAGAGGGTAGGACCGAGCTCTGGAATGACTGACAGCCTTGCTGTCATCTGGAGAGGAAATAGGAGACTGATTTCCAAGATTTTAATGCACTGTCCTCTCAAACCGCGGGCTCTCTGAATACACTTGAGTTTTAAAGACTTGACTCCTGTCTCAGTTACAACTAGACATGTTGTATTTTGGTTGCCAACTGGCATCTCTGTAATGGGAAAAGTTAAGAGCATCTATCCTTCCTGGGAGTCTGGGCCCTTTGGCTGTGGGAGTTTCCTATGTGGGGAATTGAGAAAAGCCCCGAGCTAGAGAGAACAAGGAAAGGGGTCTGTGCGTTGATGAAGGCTGAGAGGATTCCAAACACACTTACTGTAGTTCCTTCTCTCCTTTAGGTTCCATAAGGAAGAAATGCTAGGCTATCAGGTGCTTACCAAACCCATCAATTCTCAGAAATGTTTTAATGGTGTCACAGACCAAAAATTATTTTTCCTACCAAAAGCTTAGTCTTTCATGATCTAGTACATAAAGTAATTGCCCATGCTAACGCAAAAAGACCCTAATTAATCTCAGAGAGCAAATGAATATACAGGCATAGTATGACATATCAACAGGGGGATAAGAAGGATAATTTAAAAAGATGACTACTAAGGTGTTCACATGTATTGTGTGCCTTGTATAAGTGCTTTGAATGATCTCTCACGGTGTAACACATTTTCAATGCTAAACAAGTCCTTAAATGTGATTCCATGAGGGATGTTACCTTATTAGAAAACTGGATTTAAGACGGGCAGTGGTGGCGCACGCCTTGAATCCCAGCACTCAGGAGGCAGAGGCAGGCGGATCTCTGTGAGTTTGCAGCCAGTCTGGTCTACAGAATAAATTCCAGGACAGGCTCCAAAACTATAGAAAACCCTATCTTGGAAAAAAATAACAACAACAAAAAAGAATATTGAATTTTAAACTGTTTTTTCATTGTTTTAATATTTCTGCAGGCTACAGGTCTTTTGTAAGTATCGCTGAACTTAGAATGATATTCTTTCAACATGAATTTAGCTATCCAAATCGTAGGATGTGAACACTGTTAAAAGTATGTGGAAAGGAGCTCGCTCTCTTTTCCATCTTCCTTTCAGAGAGGCAGCTTTTGCCTCTCTCCCCACTTCACTTCCGCCCCTGTCCCTCTTCTCCTCCTCCCTTCCTCCCTTCCTCCCTCCCACTCTCCCTCTCCCTCTCCCTCTCCCTCTCCCTCTCCCTCTCCCTCTCTCTCTCTCTCTCTCTGTCTCTCTCCCTCCCTCTCTCTCCCCCCCACCCCTGCCTTCACCCTTCCCCCTTCATAGCCCCCTGAATAAACCTTCAACCTCAAAAAAAAAAAAAAAGTATGTGGAAAACAGTCGGGATTTTGAAATTTCTGATCAATAATCTCTGAATCTCAGAATGTAATATTGCAGTGGATAGCAGAGTTCTTTCCATGAAACTGGAGTCTGGGATGGGGGTTTTCAACCTGAAAAGCTGGGGACCCAAAGAGCATGCAAGAAGCTCTAAGGATGTAAGGTGCCTCTCGTGCTGGGCTTTGCTAGGAGCAACTACATGCAAAAACGCTAAGCAGTCATTACACTGAGCTGACAGGGAGTAGAAGGGTCTGCTTAATAGACTCGCAGGGAACACAAAGATGAGGAAGTGTGGATAGAAAAATATATAGGCTATGACAAGCCCATACAGCTTAAGAAGTAGCACATTCCATGTTCCTGAGCTGGAATATCTGTTACACTGTGGGAGCCCACAGATTTGACTCTCTGTTCCATCATGATCTAAAAACAAAGAGTTCAGCCCTGTTCTTGATCCTCAAAGCCAGATAACTGAATGTTTGATCTAAGGTGTGGTTACTGTATGCTTTGAGAATTAAGGAAGTAATCACACTCATTTGTTCCTTGTACCATGGTATGATGGTCTTTTACCCTCCCCCTTTGTTTGGGGTATGGGAAAAAAATTTGGGCGGATACAGAATTCTCTGGCTGTCCACCCGACTCTATCTTTGGTCTCTTGGCTATTTCTTTCTTTCCTCAATTCTCCCCCTTTCAGTCATGTTCGAACAGTTCTGCTGGTTTCTGACATCGTACAAACTATTCCCTTCTGTCCTTAATGAGTCAAGGGTCAGAAGGTGTTTCTTATACTCAGAAATACTCAAAATGTGTTTCTGTTTTAAACAAGGTTGTTAGCAACATATTATGCCAGGATTGGAAACACTGAGAAACTTGTTTTTCAGTCCCTATATTATGATTCTAATATATGTTATTATTGCCAAAGAAATATGCTTTAAAGCACTCACACAAAGGTAGTCTTGCATGATTCAGAAAATAACCTACCACCCACGTTTATGAAACTAACCCTGATCTCAGGGGGCATGAAAATGCTGGGGCTTGCTTGGGAGGGGGGAGCCTTGTTAAGAAAAAGAAAGGAAGGAAGGGGTTCAACAGGAGTGGGAGGTAAAAGAGAAAAGGGAATGGTAAAATTGATCAAGATACATTGTATACATGCACGAATTTGTCAAAGAATATAAACAGTCTAGGTTTATTCTTCATATGAATGAGGAAGGCCAGGAGAGGAGAATAATAAATCTAGAGGCGCTCCTTTAGGGAGAAATGTGTCTGTCCTAAAATAAGTCATGCAGTGGAAATGTTGAATAACTTGAAATAATAGGATATGTATTGGGGCTGGAGAGGTCTGCAGCTAAAAGCCTTTGCAGCTCCTGAGGGTGATGCAGGTTTGAGTCTCAGCACTTCTCTCCAGCAGGGTCCAGTTCTAGGAGATCTGTCCTCCACAGCATCACACATACGTGGTTCACATGCAGGCAAGCAGGCATACACACATACACATAATTTTAATGAGGTAAATATTAAAAATCTACCTTTTAGCTGGGCATAGCAATGCACACCTTCAATCCCAGCACTTGGGAGGCAGAAACAAGTGGATCTCTTGAATTCAAGACCAGTCTGGTCTACAGAGCCAGTTCCAGGACGTCCAGGGCTACACAAAGAAACCCTGCCAAAAAATAAAAATAAAAAATCCACCTTTCTACATCTCCCCCTTGTGTAATGTTCCAGTGTTGATTTATGTTGGTGACTCTCAAAATGAGCATATTTTATCTCACCCTTTCCTTTTCATCTTAGAGGGAAGAAGCCCGTACATGTGCTCTTTTAATCAGTCTACCTTAGAAAGCCTTCCAGAAGAGAACACATGCTCTTACCATCTGATATTGGATGCTGTTGTAACACGAATGTGTGTCTTAATTTATGAAATTATACCAATATTAGCAAGGTTCTCCAAAGATACAAAAACAGTGTAATATAGAACTAGATAGACAAATAGATCTATCTAAGAGAGGACATCTATTTAGGTAGACATACGGCTGACAGATGCTGAGAAGCTCCGTGGCCACTTGTTTACCAGCTGGAATCCTACAGTACACATAACAAGACTGACTGCAAAGCCAAAGGTCTCAGAACAAGGGAAGCTGATGATGTAACCTTCAGTCCATGGCCTGACAGCAAGGGGGACCTTGTTTAGATCCTGGGCTTAGAAAGGGCAGGAAAACAAATGTCCTAGAGAAAAAGAGGAGTGTTTCCTTGGTCTAGGGGAGAGAGACCAGACTCTTTTCCTGTTCACCCTCCCTCCAGGCCTGAAGGTGACTGGAAGACGCTCAACAAACACTAAGGAGCAAGAATGGCTCTGGTAATTCAGTTCACAGCATGTGAACTTTGGAGGTCACGAGCAAACCCACCGCACAACCCACGGTGTGAGGGGTTTGGGTTGCTTCCAGTTTCACTTAGTGAGACAATTTCCACACAATGAACCCCAAATCACAGCCAAACGACAGCTGTAGTCATGTGTTGCTAGAATGGTGAACATCTGATGTCCAGGTGGCTCTGGGATTGGATTCAAGAGCCTTTCCATTAAAAACTGTACCAACACAGTATTTGGAACCTTAATTTCTTCATCTCTAAATGACTATGAAAATGAAAAATTATCAAGAGGATGAAGTATTTGGTATTCTAAGGAATAACAAAAATGAAAGTGTATTCATTTCTTTTGTGAGAGCTATAAGAGCGAAATGCTTTGATAGAAGCAGATTTCCTAGATTTCAGCCTGGAGAGGACGACATAAAAGTGACAGGGGAGTAAGTCAGTGACTCAGATTACCTGCTTAGGACACCGACTAGTTAAACTTTCATTTCCTACCCTGTCTCTGTAGGAATTAGGAACCACATACCCCTAACTTCCCAGTCCCTCCTAGACAGCATACTTTATCCCCCTCAGCCGTTTGCTCAGATATCACCATGAAGTAAAGCCTTTCCTGACCATCCTATTCCCGGACGGTAAAAGATGCCTTCCCCAGTGACGGTAGGGTGGCTGTGGATGGTGACACTAGCAGCAGGGACTTTCTAGTAGCATGGCCAGAAATGCTATGAGGAGAAACATTGAGTACACAGCAGAGATTGTTACATGCAACCCCAGGGACTCCCTCTGGGTTGCCTGGCAATGAACTAGGAAGAATGGTTGCTTCTTTCCCTGTGGGAGAATTAGCCAGTGTCCCCAGGTGCTACGAAGCTGGCTTTCCCAGCTGACACCCACACAGAAAATATCTGTGCTCTGTATTCAAATCAGTTCTGTCCTTTCTTTAAGCAATGGGGAAAGTATGGGCTGTGGAGCCCAGCCCCCTCTGTGTGAGGCTACCCTACCTGGGTATGCAGCTCTGCCTGATGCAAGAGAAGAGGCTGCACGCATTTTCCCTGAGTTGCAGCTAGCATACAAGGCTCTGGTGCCTCTGAGAGAAGAGACAGAAGCCAGGAGTGGAAAGACCTGTCGGAGGGGGGGGGGGGGGGGCAGTACCTTGCTCCTGATGTGGGAGTCGGTGGAAATGAATAGGTTCCTTAAGAGGTGAGGCTCTAACTTCTCATGAGATCAGAAGATAAAGGGAGATCAGGTAGGGCAGGGACTCCAAAGCAGTCATTCCCAGAATGTCCTTATTGGAGGCCAGGAGGCCAAGAGGACAATCTGGTTTCTATTTCTTTGTTATCTCCCTGTGAGTGCCTTGACCTAAAGACTGCACTGCCTCGGGTGACTGAAAGTGAGACCTGAAAGGCACCTGGACACCTACCTGGGTGTGCCTGCTGGACTCACCAGCTCATCTTCCTTCCTACACCTCACCCCAATTTCTGCAATAAGTTTTCTAAAAGCCCCAGACTAATATCTTACTGGTACCCCATTTCCTGGGCTCCCTCTGCTACATGGAAGCCCGGTACCAACTTCTTTAAGCTTGCAGCGATGGGTCTATAATAAAAAGCCTCTCTGAAACTTGCCCTGTAGGGTCTTGGAATTTCCTTCTTCAAATTCTTGAGACAAGAATTTTGGAAGTTGTGTTTCTGGGACCACTCCCCAAGCTGCCCCCAAGAAAGGCTTCATCCGGCATAAGGTGTCTTCGTTAGGATTTCCATTGCTGTGAAGAAACCACATGACCCCAACTCTTACAAAGAAAATATTTAATTGAGGTGGTTTGTTTGCAATTTCAGAGGTTTCGTCTATTATCATCACGACAGGGAGAATGGCCGCATGCAGGCAGATGTTGTGCTGGTAGCTGAGAGTCCTACATCTGGCAGGACCACATCAGTTGACAGGAAGTCACCTGAGACACTGGGTGGTACCCTAAGCACAGGATCTCAAAGCCTGCTCCCACAGCCACACACTTTCTCCAACAATACCACACCCACTCCAACAATGTCACACCTCCTAATAGTGCTATTCCCTGTGAGATTATGGGAGCAAATTACATGCAAACTATCACAAGTGAAGAAACCTCAGTATTCCCATATCTTTTCTAATCACCTAGATTCCATCTTCTCAAATATTTTCTAACTTTTGGAAGGCCCCGTGTCTTTTATATAATCTTGTCCCACTGTCTTGCTCACTTCTTTCTTTTGATTGGTTGGTTGGTTGGTTGGTTGGTTTTTGAGACAGGGTTTCTCTGTAGCTTTGGAGCCTGTCCTAGAACTAGCTCTTGTAGACCAGGTTGACCTTGAACTCACAGAGATCCCCCTGCCTCTGCCTCCCTAGTACTGGCATGCGCCACCACCACCCAGCTTTTTTTTAAATCTTAGTTTGTTTTGTTGTGTTTTGTGAGACAGAGTCTTGCTTTGTAGCCCTGGCTAGCCAGAACTCACTATGTAGATCAGGTTAGCCTCAACCTCACAGAGCACCACCTGCCTCTGCCTCCGAGATGATAGGATAAAATGTATGTGCCACCACTGTCCTGCTTCAGTGTTGGCCAATAGGAAGCAATGATAGAAGGTGACAGATGGATCAGAATATTTCTCATCTTCCTTTTTTCTTTCTTACAGCTTCTCTATCTCCTCTGGAGCTCCACCTCTGGCTGCACTAAAAGCCAATCTGCTGGTCCTGTTGGCTGGGACTTCACTCACTTCATAAGGTTCAGTTCTGCTCCTGCCTGGCAGCGCCATCTCTTCCTGCCTTGTTTCATTAGCAGGGGAGAGGTAGTACATTTCTTCTCTATGTTGGTTGCCCCCCACCCAGGAGTCTCTCCACTCATCCCCTGTTGGCCTAATGACCTAATTCCCTCTCCCTAAATTTTCTGAACTATTCCCTGAACCACTGTATGAATACACTCGCTAACAGTGGGACTGGATGCAATGATCAACTTCTTTTCGAAGGAGCTGGAAGATGGTGCTGAAGGCCTTGCCTAGTCCTGCAGACTCACTGTCTCATGCTGCTGGAGCCCACAGCGTGTGGCTACTTCATCAGGACTGCCCTCGGCCTGTGCACTAAGTTTCCTGCTTTGTGGATTGAGGAGATTTGCACAGCCTGCAGTCCCGTACATCCAAAGATGTTGATGTGCGGAAGAGTTTGAAGTCAACTTGACACAATCTAGAGTCATCTCAAAGGAAGAAACCTTGATTGAGAAAAGGCCTCCAAAGGATACAACTGTTTGGCATTTTTTAAATTAATAATTAATATGTCAGGCCCAGCCCACTGTGGGTGGTGCCATCCTTGGGCTAGTGGTCCTAGGTTCTGTAAGAAAGTGGGCTGAGCAAGCCATGAGGAACAAGTCAGTAAGCAGCAACCTTCCATAAACTCTGCATAAGCTCCTATTTCTAGGTTCCTGCCCAGTTTGAGTGTCCACCCTGACTTCCTTTAATGATGGACTACAATGGATGAACGTGCAAATGTTAAACCAGATAAACCCTCCCCTCCCCCTACTTGCTTTTGGTCATGGTGTTTCATCATAGCAATAGCAACCCTAACTAAGAGATGTGAAGACTCCTGAATTTCTCCACAAAGAAACTTGAGGGAACATGTTCTAGATGGGAGCACTGCAACTGAGGACAAAGGGTGGGAGCATTGAATGTGAGGACAAAGGAATGAGGGTACAGAGAACAAGAAGACAATTAAAGGGAAATGGGGTGACTCCAAGCATTAAATTGTCCCTACCATACAAAGAGAGTACCCTGATGGAGATTATAGAAAGTCTAACATTTAATCATGCCTCAGCTTTATAAAATAAATTCATTCATCCGTCCTAGTCCCACAGGTTAAAATAACCACAAATCCTGTCCTTGTTGTCTTTAAAACACAGTATAACAGATGTCCCCATGGTATAACATTGAATTATAGTCTAAGTGGTCTAGAGGTGATTTAAAGTATGTGAATGATACAGCTAAGTCATATGTATGCAGTACTATTTATTGTATTTTATATAAGGGATTTGAGCACCCATGGACTGGGGCATCTGTGGCAGGCTTGGAAGCAACCCCCTTAGAATAGCAAAGGACTACTGCTTGCATTCCTACAAATCACATACTATTTTTGATTTTGCCTCTGTATTTCTACCCTACTCCAACAACAAAGAAGAGTTTATAAAAATAAAGATTAGAATGGCATTCTCTCATAATGGGATAACAGTCATTCCCAAAAGATAGTAGAATTGGTCACAATGAAGTAGAACTATCCTTGAGAAGCACACAACTATGATCTTGGGTCTACCTTATTCTTTTTCCAAAAGGGCAGACAGCAAAGCTAGGTTTCTTAGCTGCACACACCTTCTAGATACGTTACATCTTCAGATTCGGTTTTGTCTTCTGTGGAACTGGTGGTAATAGTTCGTGAGGTATGGTGTAGTCTGAGAGCTTTCGCCCTGTTCTTAGAGTAGTTTCAGGCACATAGCATCTACTCTGCTGGAGGCTACAGGTGTCACGCTGTCGGCCTTGCAACTCTTTACCTTTCTGTTGTCACTGATGTAGATTACAGAGAGCTAGGGCTGTTACAGTCCTATGGTGGACGTTCTTAGTTGTAACATGGCTACTTCTGGAAGTAACTAAAAACCCAAGCAGCCAGGCATACCAACGAGGGAATTTTCTTTCTTTTTTTCTGTAGGTTTTAGAACCTATCCTGGAACTAGCTCTTGAAGGCTGACTTCGAACTCACAGAGATCTGCCTGCCTCTGCCTCCCAAGTGCTGGGATTAAAGATGTGTGCCACCACCGTCTAGCAAGGGAATTTTCTTGATTGGGTCATCTGAGGTTGGGAATTCACCCTAAATTTTCTTAAGGCTGCTTAGATAAAAGACATTGGAGACGGGGTGGGGGGTGGGTGCTGTTGCTCACTGGCAAGTCCATGTATCCTGGGACTGACACTTTCCTTCACTAGCTTCTTTGGGATTGAAACTTAAACCGATTATCAACTGACTTGGGGCCTGCCAGCTAATGGATTCGTGGACTTTCTGTTGGGAAACAGCTACCGCTAGACTAGCTGACCACAGCCTGTAAGCCACTCTACTTAATCCCATTATATATTCCATTCTGTTTCTCTAGAACAAAGACCGTGAAGTTCAAGTAAGAGAAACCACGGGTGGAAATGCAAAGGGTTGCTGAGTGCTACTGGAGACACAGCCCAGAACTACCTCGGGAGTCCGAAAACTTCCTTTTCAGAGACCTCTGAATCATGCCAGCTTCTTCAATGCAAAAGAGAATTTCAGGAAAAGCAAGTTTGAAACCGGAGTTGCATTTTATTAAAAAGAGAAGGGGAACAGGTAAGCAAGCTCAGTTGGAAAACTATTTGCTTTACAAAACTGCAGATCTGAATTCAATCCTCAAAATTTATGTAAAAGAAAGCAGGCATGGGAACAGGTGCTTATAATACAGAGCTGCAAGGGAGAGATGGGTAGATCCCTGGAGCTTGCCAGTTTGGCCAGCGGGAGGCCAACTAGAGAACCTATCTCACAAACAAGGTGGCTTCTATGGAATGCCACCCAAAGTCCTCTGGCCCAGACTCACATGTGTACACAAATGTGAATGCACACACACACACACACACACACACACACACACACACACACACACACACACACAAATATGCAGGAGTTGAAGAAAGAATAAGGTAGACCCAAGATCATAGTTGTGATCCTTCTCAAGAATAGTTCCACTTCATTGTCCACTGACAACTGTTTTCAGGACTTAGGAAGCTTTGGGAATCTAACTGTTCAGCCAGTTTGTAAGTCACTCACTCTCCTCTCCTCTTTGCCTATTTCTAATAAGTATGATTAGAGGGTAGGTTGGGGTGGGGGCTCCTTGGATAAGATAATAGTCTGATAATATAGAGCCATATATCATAAAGGTTGCACAAGGGGTTAAGACATGTCTTTCACTGTAAATGGAGTTTCTGGTAAGATTCCTAGAATAATGAAGGCACACAGCTAAGAAACAAGAACTGAGAGCCTTATGTGCTTGGACCCTTCAAAATTTCTAAGTGCAAAAGAAACATTGTCTCCACATTGGCAAACTTCTCAAGTGGTAATTGTGTTGCAATTCTTGACTTTCGGCTGGTGATTTGCTTCAGCCAGACTCAGAAGCAAGGGGATTTCCCCACCCATAGTCTCATGATTTTCCCAGCCTGTCTTCCTGAGCTCATCTAGAAAGAGGAGAGATCACAGGGAGTGACTGGTGCCCTGTAACTACTAGTGTGTAGTTGGTTGTTTTTACTCTTTTTGGGGGGGGGGGGCACCACCCAGCTCCCAAATAAACACATGGAGACTTATTCTTTCTTATGAATGCTCCCTCACGCCCCTCCCCAGGGCTTAATGGCTTATTTCTAGGATTATTTTCATAAATTATCCCATCTCCTTTTAGCCTCTGGGCTTTACCTTTCACTATTCTAGACATCTTTCTTTACTTCTTACTCCTTAGCCGGTTGGGTGGCTGGGTGGCTGGCATCCTTTCTCCTCCTCTTCTCACTCCTTCCCTCTTCTCTTTTCTTCCTATTTAGTCTCTCTGTCTGGCAGCCCCACCTAACCCTCTCCTGCCTAATTCTTAGCCACTCGGTTCTTTATTCGACCAATCAGCTGGTTTAGACAAGCAAAATAACACAGTTTCACAGAGTTAAACAAATACAGGACAAAATAATGTAACACATTTGTGCATCATTAAACAAGCATCCCACATCATAAACAAAAGTAACACATCTCAAACTAATATTCCACAACACTAGTGCCCTTAGAAGTGGTCAGGAAACCTCTTTTCAAAGAATTTTCACTTACCATACATAATTCTATGTTCAAGATTGTCTTCCAATCTGTACTTAGTCTACTGACCAGAAAATAATGCAGTAAGCACACTGATCCACAGTGGTGGCACTACTATGCATCTTAACCATAGAAGGACCTAGACTGAGATAATAGGGCATGCAGGAAAATCACTGAGGTGTAAATCAGACACCTTCCACTTAGGCATCCATCACATGGTGATGAATGACACAGATGTGATAGCAAAAAGAAGTCCTCCCATGGGGAGGGACCTTGCAAGTGTACACTGATGACAACAGATGCTTAGTCTTCCCACAATGAGTAGGAAATGCTGAGAGCAATAGCATAAGCCACTGCAGTATCCTCGCCCAAATTTTAGGACTGGAAATTTGAGAAAGGATTCTGGGTAAAATTCTTAGTCACCTAGTCAATGATAGGCTTGAGATTTGGAGCGAGGAGCTATCTGCAGAACGGTCACTCTCACCTGCCGTTTACACGATGCACAGTTTCCTCCTGAAGTGCACGACTGACCTGTCAGAAGCGCTGAGCAGTGGACCTGTGCTCTTTGCTCTCCTCCATCACTCATTCTGGGGAAGCTAGCCGCCACGATGTAAGTTGCTATGCAACCCTGTGGATGGTCACACGAACTATGAGCAGAGCCTTCTGCCGACAGCCACCACAACTTGCCAGCTTCATCGGAGCCCATTCTCCAGCCCACTGGGATGTCTGAAGGTCCAGCTAACACCTCATGAGAAACCACATCTCAAAACCATGTACTCATCACCTTGAGCATTGTGCATTGTGATAGATATGGGTCTATTTTCATTCTTCTACATGTTTACATCCAGTTATGCAGCACCACTTCTTAAATATGCTTTCTTTTTTTTCCATTTGATATTTTTTGCTTCTTTATCAAAGATCAGGTGTTCAAAGATGTGTGGCTTGATATCCGGGTCTTCTGTTCGGTTCCTTTGGTCCCCCTGTCTGTTCTTATGCTAATGCCAGACAGTTTTCAGTACTGTAGCTCTGTAGTAGAGTTTGAAGTCAGGGATTGTGATACCTCCAGAAGTTCTTTTATTGTACAGGATTGTTTTAGCTATTCTGGGTTTTTTTTCTTTTCCATATAAAGTTGAGTACCATTCTTTCGAGATCGTTGAAGAATTTTGCTGAGATTTTGATGGGTATTGCATTGAATCTGTCCTTAAGTTGCTTTTATCAGGCGTTTTGTCATAGCAACAAGACAAGTAACTTAGACACTCACTATGTGTGCTGGAAAGTTTGTTATGTAGTAATAGATAATAATGCAACAGTTTATCTGCTTAAGCATTTATGCTAATCTATAGACATTTATAAGTTAGTGATCCTGTTTATTAAATAATGCTTAGATTACAAATCCAGCAGTCATATAATAGAGTGTAGAAAATTGATCAAGTAATAGTTAGAAATGTGATATTGCTAGAATATGTATTTGGAAAGTCCTCAAAAGCCAGTGGATTGAAGGCTTAGTCCTACTCTCTAATGCAATGGGAAAAAGTAGAACCTGTGGGAAGCAGGGCCTCCTAGTGAAAGGATACTAAATTGCTGGAGTTTTTATCGGTTCCTGGTCCACTGTCTCTCTCATTCTCTTTGCTTCTCAGCAGCCATGAGATGAGTAGTCTTCCACCATTGTGTACCATGTTACCGTAGTCCCCAAAACAATGAATGTGGCCAATCGAGTCCACACCTAAACAGTCAAAGCAAACCTTTCTTCCTTATAAGTTGAGGTCCTCAGATAACAGTTATCGTATTAGAAAGCAAACTAGAATATAGAGAAACTGAAGAACAAGAAATCCGAAAGTATTCTCTCCTTTATCATGGGAATCACTTTACAGCAAGACCTCTGAATAGATAAGTGATATTAATTAAGAAAATGGTTGCAGAACCAATATTAAAATTGTTGGAAAGAAGTTAGCATCTCTGAAAGCCTAGTTTCATCCAGGCCATCTTTTCCTACAGAGGAGAACATCCTTGTTTCCAGAATTAAGTGCATTGCTTTTAAGAACAAAATGTATGAACGCTTATGCCTTGTAGTCTTAAGATCTCTGGTCCCAAGAAAGCACACACTAAAATCCTCATCCCCATATATAAAACATTGCCCACCTATACTTTTTCCAAAACATGCTAACTTGCTTGCAGATTGCAAAGAATTACCTCCTGGTATCCCATAGTAACTGAGTAACCTCTATCAAGCTTTTTCATTGAATTTAAAATGTAATCCTGGCCAGGCGGTGATGGTGCATGCCTTTAATCCCAACAATTGAGAGGCAGGTGGATCTCTGTGAGTTTGAGGCCAGCCTGGTCTACAAGAGCTAGTTCTAGGACAGGCTCCGAAGCTACACAGAGAAACCCTGTCTCAAAAAAACTAAAGAGAAAACAAATGTATTCCTGGGGCTGGAGAGATGGCTCCCTGGTTAATAGCATTTGATGCTCTTGCAGAAGACTCAGGATGAGTTCCCAGCGCCAGCATTGGATGGCTCACAAATGCCAGTAAATCCAATAAAAGGGGATCCAATCCCTCTTCTGGTCTCTAAAGGCACTGCAGGGATGTGGCATACATACACACAGGCAAAATATTCATATACAAAATAATCCTTTTAAAAAAATAAAAAAGAAGGAGTGGAAAAGAAAAAGTAGTATATAATAAATTTAGAAAAGGTATTAATTACTATTTCAATTTTTTGTCTTAAATGTCGGGGGCCAGCCTCGACAAAATACCCTCTTTATTTTTATTTTATGGGAATTTAGAAATATAATAAAGAATACAAAGACACGAACAAAAATAATAAAATGCAGAATCAATCACATAGGATAGTTTCAGGAGGGACTTTCAGTGAGTACTGAAAATTCGCCCGTGTTTAATTTCCAGCTGGTTAATATACCCCTACCCTAAAACGTAGGAGTAAAACAAAAGACTGCTTTGACGCACAAATTGGAAGTCAAGGCTACATCCAATGCTCATGCCCTAGACCAAACACTTAGTAGGTAAACCACTCCCAGGGTGGAATCCCAAGTTATTTCTATAAAGGGAACTGGAACTTAGTTGGATCCTTAGACTTTTGTTTTAGATAGGAACCAACTACTTCCCTATTTCAGGAGCACTAGATCTGGTAACTAACCACACCTGCTTACAATAGCCTTGAAAGAGCAGAACTCTGCAGCACAACGGTGGGACCTTTGAGTTAGAACCGTAATCATCTCGAAAGAACGAAAAACAAGTTCCAAACTCTCTGACCTTTGGCCTCTTTGGGCCTCCACACTTAAATAAGTCACATACGTGTGAATGTATTTGATACAAAATGTGCTTCATAATGAAGGTTATTAATAAAATGGGTTCCTAAAAAGAATAACAACTAGTCAGGTACTAAACGGCAGTAAGTGTAAACCGCTACTGTTTAGGCTCTCCACAATGTGTAACAAAGAACATCAAAACTCAGCAGCTTAAAGAAACCATTTTCCTTCCTCTGACCACTCAGAGTTTCCATTTGAAAGGTCAGGCCACACACTCACCTACTGGTGCCTTGCAGGCTGATGGTCTCCTGGAAAGTGACTAGACCTAATGAGCTAGTCCCCTGCGGGGTTGACAATGAGGGATGACCAGGAAGTGGTGAAAGTTGAAGGTGGGACTCACCTAGGGGAAATGGGGAGGTAGGAGGGCGCCCTGGGAAGATGGATCTCCTACAGGACTCCTCCTTTCCCTAGTTCCCAGCTACCACGAGACAAGAAGTGTCCTCCACCACACACTCCTGCCACTACGATGTCTGTACCGACAAACTCACACCCGTGGAGCCATCACTGAGCGTTCTAAAGCCATGAGCACAGGCCGATCTCACTTCTCTTAAGTCCCTTCCATTTCGGTCAGTGGCGAAGAGTCTAATGCTCCTACGGAGCTGGTGCACCAGAAGTTCAGATAGGGAACCGAGGAGTTAGTTTATCCTTGCGCCCTGATGTTCAGGGCTACAACTAGGTAGACACGGTGCAGGGAGCGGGAAACCTCCAAGACTCTTTTCATACTTCTGGCCCTTGCTCTAGGGGCATCAAAAGCTTGAATGGCTAAAGAGAGTCGTGAAGTGACCTCCATGTGTGTCTGTCTGTATCATACTTAGCGGTACCAGCAGCACTGCCTAGGACAGCTCAGGAGTCCAAGGCTACAAATTATCGGCATCATAGAACTGTGAGCACATTCATGAGCCTCTGTGAACAGGCATGCTGGGCTACTTTTCTTTCTTTCTTTCTTTCTTTCTTTCTTTCTTTCTTTCTTTCTTTCTTTCTTTCTTTCTTTCTTTTTTAATGAAGCAGCCTCTACACAAGAAAAAGGCAAACTAGACCTGTAGGGGTGGTGTGGATTCAGATGCTCATGCTCCAGCAGGAAGATCAGGACTTCCCTGCTGACAGACCAACCTTCTGCCTCAGAAATAGAACAGCAACTGCCCAATCAAAAACGAAACACTAAAAACAATCCTTGTTGAGAAGAAAGGAAAAGGTGGAAAAAAATCAAGGCACAAAACACTAGTTATACTATTATTACAAATAATTGAAGCAAAGACAATAGAACCATATTGTTCAAGGATACATATACATAATAAATGAAGAGAAAACTAAATGAATGGAAAATCATTTCAACGAAAGTCCAGGTTATGATAAGAGGAACAGTATCTGAATATTTGAGGAAATTAGCACAGAAACAAATCAAAACAAAAGCTTAGTCACATTTTGAAATAAACATGATCTTTGCTCATAAAATGGACACCCTTACAATAGAAATTTAGAAAGCATGAAGATTTAGACACAAGAATGAAAATTCTGCCAGATGGTGGTGGTGCACACCTTTAATCCCAGCGCTCAAGAGGCAGAGGCAAGTAAATCTCTGCAAGTTTGAGGCCAACCTGGTCTACAAAGATAGTTTCAGGACATAACTGTTGTTACACAGATAAACCCTGTCTCAGAAAAAAAAGAAAAGAAAAAAGAAAAACCTACCACAAAAATATCATATTTTTATTATTTTCCCCAGCTGGTGAAATAAGTTTTACTCTGAATTATTTTTAAATCAGTAGAAAAGTTGCAAGAAGCACTCAAGAATTTTCTTCTTTCCCTCAACTGGCTTTCAGTGGTGTTGGTATTTTACATAACTGTTTATCCTTATCAAAAACAGGAAAAGGACATTGATACAATGTTAACTAAACTTCAGATATTTTTCCAAGTTCTGCAGATTTCCCTGCTAGCGTCCTTTGTTGACTCTTGGACATGATTCAGAATATCACAAACTTTAATTTTTATTTTTTCTTTTGTCTCTTCCAGCCTGTAATGGTTCATTCTCATCTTTTGAAGACCGAGCTCAGGTGAGGACTGCACACTATTCCTTGTGTGCTCTAACTACGTACTCCACCATTAGCTCGCATCCCCAGTCATGATCACTCATTTTGAAGACTGCCCTTGGATTGGCATTTGTCTGATGTTTTCACTTTTATGTTATCTTTTGTGTTTTATGTATCATCCTGGCATGTTTCTATTGTCAAATTGACGTAACCCAGAATCACCTGACAAGTTGTGGGGTCTCAACTGAAGTATGACTCAGTGTCTGTCCTGTGACCATGTCTAATGAGAGACCTTCTTGATTGCTGATTGACGTGAGAGGTCCAGTCCACTATAGGGAAGGCCATCCTTGGTGGAAATGGTTCTGGGTTGAATGAGAAAGTTGGCTGAATATGAGCCAATGGGAACAAGCCCGTAAGCAATTTTCCTACATGGTACCTTCAGGTTCCTGCCTTGAGTTGAGTTCGTGGCTTGACTCAACTCAGTGATGGACTTTAAGAAGTAGGATTAAAAAAAAAACAAACAAACAAACTTTTCCTCCCTGTGGTCATTTGAATGAAAATAGCCCCCTTGTGCTCATATATTTGAAGGCTTAGTAGCCAAGGAGTGGAACTCTTTGATAAGATTAGGAGGATTAGGAGGTGTGGCCTTGCTGGAGAAAGTGTTTCTCCAGGCTTTTAAGATTTTAAAAGCCCATGCCAGCCCCAGCCCCACCTCTCTCTCTCTCTCTCTCTCTCTCTCTCTCTCTCTCTCTCTCTCTCTCTCTCTCTCTCTCTCTCTCTCTCTCTGCTTCTCTAGCACCATGCCTGCCATACTTCACTAATACTCTGAAACTGTAAGCAAGCCCCCAGTTAAATACTCTCTTTTATAAGAGTTGTCTTGGTCAGGGTGTCTCTTCACAGTCACAGAATAGTGACTAAGATGCTCCCCAAGTTGCTTTTTTCCCATGGTGTTTATGAGAGCAACAGAAACTCAAACTTGGAGATACATCTTTTTTTTTCCCCCAGGAAACATTACCCAAATGATGAAGCATACTTCTTGATATGAGGCAAGAAAGGCACAGACAGACAGATCTTGTCACTTTGTGAAATTTACCCTACTAGGTCAATATGATGTCTATGGGAATTCTTCACTATGAATGCATTATCTTTTTCTTCAGAGCTAATAGATGTTTCTGGGAAGATATGCAAAACTCTGGGAATCCTGTTCTTCCACATTCATCATAGATTGCATTTATAAGAACATAAGAGGGATTGTATGATAGTCTGCTTCTTTCCTTCCATATCTATTAGACTTAAACCATTTGAACATTTTCAACACCTCTATTTATTTGTAAATATATAGCTATATTTATATATTTTTTATAAAAATATATAAATATAGCTATATATTTATATATCATTCTATTGGTTAAAATCAAATCAAATTATTCTTATTCTTCATTGTATTCTTGTAAAAATACACATATGTATATATGCAATTCTATGAGTTAAAATCAAAATCAAATTCTTCCTTTTATTCTTATCCTTTTGTCAACTAGTACTAACTCTGGCCATTACCAATTCCTTGAGATTACCTGGCTTTCAGGTTTCAGGAAACTTCCATCTTTCTTTTCCTTTCTTTTCTTTTTTCCCCAACTTCATTTTTCTCACCTTGCACATAATCCAGGCCCGTTCTATAGTTCCCCACACCCTAGCCATGGAATTCAACAAACATCAGTAAGGAACACTAGTTCCTTTTGTTGGTGAACAGTGTATAAAAGCCTTGTCAGTGTGGTAATTACCTCCAAGGAGTAGACTACTCTATGCGGTCAGCTGAGAAAGAAGACATTAGATAGACATGTATATATGCTGTCCTGCCAGCATTCACACAAAGACCTGTGTTTAAAGTGACTTCCAGTAATACTGAAATATAAATTAATTCTATTAGTCACTAACATCCACAAGAGAAAACTCTGGTCTCATTGTCTACAACATGGAGTATTATATATGTCCATCTAAGTATAATGAATAGAGACAGGTTTTTTAAAATCCATAACCCATATTCCTGAGGAAGCACTTCCACTAGATCACTGCATGGGGAGTTGTATCTTTGTTTTCCTTCATAATTTAAGTTTATCTTTATCTTTTTTAAGATTTATTTATTTATTATGTACAGCCTGCCTGCATACCTGCACCCCAGAAGAGGGCACCCAATCTCATTATAGATGGTAGTGAGCCATCATATGGTTGCTAGGAATTGAACTCAGGACCTCTGGAAGAACAGTCAGTGCGGTTAAGCGCTGAGCCATCTCTCCAGCCCTATCTTTAGATTTCTTAATTCCCCCAATGTTATCATGGTCTTTGTTTTTTTAAATCTTAACTTTTCATTGATTCTTTGAGAATGTCATAAAATGCACACAGACCCCATTCATTTCCCAGTCCCTCAATACCCTCCCTTGACTCTTGCAGCACACCCCCCAATTTTTTAAAAAAATAACAATATTAATTAGAATAAAACAACAAACAAAAAAGAAAAGCTCACTTTGCTCCATCTTTCCCACCTCTCCATTATTTCTTCATTCATCTTAGTGGCAATGGGAGCTCCCATGTGGTGTGTCATGTGGTGTGTCATGTGGTGTTCAAATAGCTTTACTGGCAAATGCTCATTGCACTGACTTGTTGGTCTGCTTCAAGGCCTCTCTGACTTCTGGTACAACACCAAAACTCATCTTGGATATCCTGAGGTTGCCCCAAGCCGTGGAGAGCATGCACCTCTGGTTCCACAGGGCCAGTACCTTCATGCACTTCAGCAGATCATAGAACCGGCTTGAACCAGTCTTAACTGGTCTGAACCAGTTTGAACTGACAGAACAAGACACGCATGACAAAAACGACACACATACCAAAACCACACGCTAGATACGACACCCGTGCCAGAAACGACATGCATGACAAAAAGCGCCGCGCATGGCGGATATGACACATGTGGTAGGGTCAAAACGTATGACAGAAACGTCACGAAGCGGCACGTGTGGCGGAAATCACACGCGTGACTGAAACGGCACGCATGTCGGGGACGGCACTTGTGTCTGATGCGGCATGCGTGCCGGAAACCACACGCGTGCCATAAACACGACACGTGTGACAGAAACAAAACAGAGTTTTTCAGCATCTTATGACCACCGCCCTCAGGCAAGGGCCATAGCCCCCTCTCCTACATCCACACCTTCAGGTGGTTCACCCACACCTATGGTGAGGAATGAGTTCAGCTCTCCTATGTGGGGTGGGGCCAGCGCTCCAGCTGCCGAGGCCAGTGTTGGGCAGGACCAGATCTCCCAGTGAAGGGTGGGGTCAGCTCAGCGTAGCACTTGGGTTTCGAACGGCATGATTCTTTCAACCCGCATGGCTCGCAAGGTCCCCAGTAGTAATATGGGTCACAGGCATCAACACAGACCCCAGCTATAGTATGGGCTTGGGAGGCAACGTGTGCCACCCAGATCTGCAAGGCCACGAAGGCAGAAGGGCCCTTGAACACCAACATGGCCTCAGATGGCAGTCCAGACCCTCGGCAATCGTGTGGCCTTTGGGGGCAACACGAGCCACAGACATCAACAAAGCCCCTGGCTATGGTAGGACTACAGATCCAGACGTGGTACTGGGCAGAAGCCTGGACCCAGAAATCACCATGGCCACGGGTGGCAAGCAGGCCACCCACATCAGCCTGTGGCTCACCCCCTTGACTTCCTCAGTTTCCCCTCTCTCCACAGCACATGAGCTGCTCTGCTTCTCTTTCTCTGCCATTTCCCCACCTTAGAGTTGCTCATTGTAATGGCGCCAGGTGGTCGTCTTCCACCACCCAGGGCAGAGAGGCGTTGGGCAGGCCTTTCCTGCTCTTCGTTTAATTCAACTTTACTCCTGCATTAGTGTTTGTAGTCTATTGGATTCCTGTTGGTCTTAATTACTTAATTAAGAGCTTGTTTTGCTCAGTTTCAATTTCGTGTTGTATGAAAGAATATATCCTCTCTTCCTGCTACCCTTTCTATTTATTTCTCTTCTACCTCCTATAAATAACAATCACTTCAGCTTTTAATACTTAATTAATACTTAATAAATACTTCCCTGAATTTATTCTATACAGATGAACAAAAAGCATCTTTCTTACTTTGTCTTCTTTATTACAGAGTTTCATAGCATGAATATTCTTTTAGATTTATCTTATTACTTGAATGTCCAGTAATTCAGTTCAAATTAGTTCATAGAGCTCTTCCTCAGACAGCTGTGTATTAGTCTATCAAGTGAACATATCCTTGTTCACTAAATCACCCTCATTCTTATGGGCACAAAAATTGTCTCTGGTTTTTAGAGTTTTGAATGCTACTGTACGGTATAGCTCCAGGTATACAGCCCACAGCTTTATTATTGTTTTTACTTAAATGAAAAGTGATGCCCAAGATAATGAATAAGTACTCTGTTTATTTTTAAAATGTCTCATCCACAAATTCTGTCTTTAATATACTAGCCATAATAGATCACACATAGCAACATATGAAAATTCTGGCAAAGAACTCAGAATTGTGGCGCGAAAGGAATCAAAACTATGCCTCCAATTTATTTCAGCTTTTCTACAAATCACATTGTTCTCCTTACCACATTTGCCTATCCAAAATGAAAATGACCAGAGTATCCTCCGTTTCTAACACTCCCGAATTTCTAGTAACGACTATAAAAGTCAGACAGGAATTGTGGGTTATGCCTGTCACTCTAGTACACAGGAGGCTGAGACAGGAGTGTTGAGGGTAAGTGAAATCCTGAGTAAACGAGTATTGTTTGACACAAGCACGGTTACGTCAAAAAAAAAAAAAAACAAAAAACAAAAAACAGTGCATTAGCCTCGCGGAGGTGGCAGAGCCTTCTTCCTCCAGTGAGCTCAGAAGGATGGCAAAGCTTTCATCTGGTCCCAGTAATGACAGTTTATGCAGGAAACATCCACCACTGCTTTCTTCCCGGTGGCTGCCGCCCCAGAAGTTTCAGCCTGAAGATGGGTCCCCTACAGAGACTGCTCCCGCCAAGATTAACTAAACTCTAACTTTCACCTTGTACCAGTTGCACACCAGCCCCATCTTCCTACCAGAAGCTCACATCCGGCAGCTTTGTCTCGGCCCAGTTGACACACCGGGGAACAGGCAATTGCTCTCATCAGATCGGCCCAGGGGCATGTCTGTGGGGATTTTCTAGATTTCTAATTGATGTGGAAGGGCCCAGTCCACTGTAGGCAGTGCTATTCCTAGGCAAATGGGACTGACCTATATTAAGAAAGTAACAGAGCGTGAGCCAGGAAGTAGCTTTCCTCAATTAGATTATGCTTAGGTTTATGTCTTCATTTTCTTATTGGCTTCCCGGGATGATAGACTATAACCTGTAATCTGAAATAAACTCTTTGCTCCCCAAGTTGCTTTTGGTCAAAGAGTTTAGTACAACAGAAAGCAAACTAGAACAACAGGCAAGCCCAGATTTCCACAGAAATACCCACATGACAAGAAACATGTTTGTTTGCCTCAGTTCGTTCCAGCTAGCAGCGGCTCTCAGACGTGGCTGGGTAGGAGCGTGCTATGCAAACCCTAAAACATTCATATTTTGAGACATAAGAAGAGTCACTAGTCAGAATCACCTGGGGAAAAATTGGAGATTTGAGTTTGGAGATTTGTAGTTGAAATACAAGAATTGCACCCATTCGTGTGCAATTCCGCTGTTGTTAGCCAGACCTGCAGATTAATGTAAAAGAGTGAAACCTTTGATATTGTTTCTATCTCACTATAGAAAAGTATCAATCTGAACATTGAGCGATTTTCATTGGCCAAGCAAAGTTTTAGTCTCAGAAAATGTATTGTATCTGAAAAGCAAGAAATGAAGGACTATATTTGTCTCAAAACTCAGGGAATTTAAGTGCCCCCCCCATCTTGAAGACAATGAGAAATAAAGTAACCAAGATAGATACTGAAGAACAAATATCAATGTTGTGTAAAATCCTACCATTTACAAGAGTGTTTTTGTTTCAACATCAAACACCCACACAGTTTCTCTATTCTAGCTCAGAGCTTTAATGAATACTACAGTTGGCATTTATTAATACATGAAATAGGAGACATATATCATGGAAATACTGATAATATAAATAACGTTCATATCAAACTTAACATTAAAGATAAAACTACAGGATTTTAAAAAACACCTCATTAACAGCATGTTGAACTTCCATGTCCCCTTCATTAGCATTGTTTGTGGAGTTTGGATCAGTGGAATGGATGATAATTGATGTCAGAGCCAATCGTATCACAAAACAACAGCTATCGCATTATACTATTAGCCAACACGGCATCTTATCTCTGTAATGGGAGCCTTATTATTTCTTAAGACAATTTCATCCAAACTTCCAAGAAATGATCATTGTCATTGGGCTTGCATTATCCTCTTAGACATTTCCTTGGTTGAACAGCTGAACCCACTTTTTGAATGTCTTGCAAGGCATGTCTTCAGAAGACAAAGATTCTGCTTAATACCTTCTCAAAGCTGATTCTAAGATTAAACTCTTAACTCCTCAATCACCCTGCATGTCACTTACATTCAGGGAGATCTGGGAAACATTATGCAATGTCTT
Organism: Arvicola amphibius; assembly: GCF_903992535.2. NCBI lineage: Eukaryota > Metazoa > Chordata > Mammalia > Rodentia > Cricetidae > Arvicola > Arvicola amphibius. Next base: position 124,114,894 of record NC_052052.2, on the reverse strand, counting down.
CATGAGGACTAGCCATATATGGAGAGCAGCTGGTCAGTAACAGGTCTGAGTTTCTCTTAAGATGGGAGTAGTGATGTTCTGGGCTACACTTTTCGCTTATTTTTCTTTTGATCAATGGTTCAATTTCAGTTTTATCTAGTTTTAATATAGCATAGTATTAAAACGTATTTCACAACTCTGCAAGACCCAAAAGAAATTCCTCAAAGTAAAGCTCACCTCTACTCCCAAAGACCTCTAGAACATCATTTATTTACTACTTGGAAATTAGTCACTTTCATGCCTACACCATAAGCATGTTTTGGAGTCTCCCGGCACCCTCATACTCTGAATTTAAGGTGCTTCAACCCAAAGGAGTAGTTGTCCAGAGAAATGGAAAAGCAACAGCCCCGCCCCCAACCCTTGGGAGCAGAAAGAAAAGAATTATCCTAAGAAATTAGTTAAAAACTTAGGTGGAACGGGCAGAAATAAAACCATAAATACATAGGCTCATGGTTTAGGAGAGCAGAATTTATCTCAAAATGGTAAATAATCTGCTAAAGATTGAACTAAACCAGTTTGATGAACTCAAATGCCCTCGGCTCAATAGGCAGGACTCTCGGAGGAGCCTGTGTTACTTCCCCCACTTAAGTGCAGATTTGTAATAAAAATCTTAATTCCAGTGGCAAGGTTTTTGGCCACATAAGAAGCTAACCACTTGGAGAATCGACTCTGATGGGTCAGAAAACTGTACAGTCGAAGATCAGTTTATAATTTACGAAGAAAATAGAAAGTTTTGTTTCTCTGAGTTGAAATTTGCTGAGCACCGCGGGAAATATTGCAAGTTTTTAACAGAAGGCTTGATGCTTTGCTTACCATTTGAGATGTGCATGAAGCCCAAGGCTTCAGGGATCATTATTTGAGAAAAATCAAGCAATTCGAAGTAGGGAATTTTGACATTTTTGGCTTTTTTTGAGGTGTAACAAACACAACTCGGCATCCGAGAGGACACTCCGAGGCTGCCAGCGAGGCGGGCTGGACAGCGCACCAATCACGACGCAGCTCCGCCCTATATAAACGGGCGGGCGCAGCGCCGCGGCCCGAGTCCCGGCCAGTGCCTCTGCTTCCGGCTCGAGTCCTCTCTTCTCACACACGCTTCGCCATGTCCGAGACCGCGCCTGCCGCGCCTGCCGCACCGGCCCCCGCCGAGAAGACCCCCGTAAAGAAGAAGGCCCGCAAGGCTGCAGGTGGCGCGAAGCGCAAGGCGTCCGGACCCCCGGTGTCCGAGCTCATCACCAAGGCCGTGGCCGCCTCCAAGGAGCGCAGCGGCGTGTCCCTGGCCGCGCTCAAGAAGGCGCTGGCGGCCGCCGGCTACGATGTGGAGAAGAACAACAGCCGCATCAAGCTGGGGCTCAAGAGCCTGGTGAGCAAGGGCACCCTGGTGCAGACCAAGGGCACCGGCGCCTCCGGCTCCTTCAAGCTCAACAAGAAGGCGGCTTCCGGCGAGTCCAAGCCCAAAGCCAAGAAGTCGGGCGCGGCTAAGGCTAAGAAGCCCGCGGGCGCAGCCAAGAAGCCCAAGAAGGCTGCGGGAGCAGCGACTCCGAAGAAAGCCACCAAGAAGACCCCAAAGAAAGCCAAGAAGCCGGCTGCAGCTGCGGGAGCCAAAAAAGCTAAGAGCCCGAAAAAGGCGAAGGCAGCTAAGCCCAAGAAGGCGCCCAAGAGCCCTGCCAAGGCGAAAGCGGTGAAGCCCAAGGCGGCCAAACCAAAAACCGCCAAGCCGAAGGCAGCTAAGCCAAAGAAAACCGCAGCCAAGAAAAAGTAAAAATTTTCTTTGGCCAACTGCTTAGAGGCCCAACAACCCAAAGGCTCTTTTCAGAGCCACCCACAAATCTCAGGGAAGGAGCTGTTGCACTTTCTGTGGGGGCGTGGCTAAGGTGGGTGGGCTTGGCTTCGCGGTAGCAGAACAGGACCGGGGGATCCGGGTGTAGGCGGATAAGTGGGCTTGGGAGATGTGTAGCAAACCACCTTTTTAAGGACAAATGGTAACCTTCCCAGATCTGTATACAATTCATTTCGTTCAGGGCTATGAATGTAAAGCCAGACAGGTATAGAAATGAAATGGTTTGATCTTAAGCAGAGAACTTTTAAAGGTAAGGTGGGATTGTTAGTATTAAAAAGTTACTCAGATAAAGGGCCTGGCAACCAACGCCTTAATTTTGTTGCAGTTGTCACTGGTGAGTTACCCACACTGAAACAGTATCCCCTTGAAAACTTCCGTACTTCTCATGTTTAACAGCGATCGTACTTGAATATAGGCTTGCTATAGCAGATTTGTGCAGCTCAGTCCGTACTTCCTGATTGGTGACTGCGAAGTGACAAGGCAGCCAATGAAACCCTAGACCTTCAAGTGTCGTTTCCGTTCCCATTCGTGACGAAACACTAAAACTAATCCAATCCTGAAGGAAATCTTATTAACCTTATTTGAATACTGCGTAACGTAAGTGGTTATGGTGTCGCTGGTGGTGGGGTGCTTATTTATCCAAATGTTTGTTTAGTGCTCCTGTTGGAGTTAAAATTTCGTACAATGATGCCTGAGCCGACTAAGTCTGCGCTCGCTCCAAAGAAGGATTTCCTCGGTCATCAGTGCACAGGACAGCAAGGAGTACCGCCAGCTCAGCCACAAGGAGAGCTACTTGGTGTACAAGGTGCTGAAGCAGGTGCACCCAGACACGGGCATCTCTTCCCAGGCCCTTGACATCATGAACTCGTTTGTCAATAGCATCTTCGATCTCATAGCCCGAGAGGAGTCGCACCGCGTTGCAAAAAGCGACCGATCATCACATCTCAGATCCAGACGGCCGTGAGCCTGCGTGGCCCAGGGAGCTGGACAAGTACCAAGGCCGTCACCAAGTAAAACAGCCGAGTAGGCATTTTTCACTCTTGATTTCAAAGACTTTTTTTCAGAGCCGTGCTGTAGTTTCAAGTATCCTCAAACTTTTGCTTTTTTGTTTTCCCCCAGTCTGTTGGGCACGTGGCTAGCCCAAGTTAGCTTGGAATTCCCTTTTTTCCCAAGTGAAAATTATTCATATGCACTAGCATGTCTGCCTTCGGAGGCTGCTTGTGTTTGTGTGAAATCCGTAATGCCCTGGAAATGGCAGTAGCTTCCAGAAACCGCAGATTCACTGGCACGTACAAGGTCCATATAGTTAATTCGCTCTCGCTTAATTAGATACTAAAATTAACTAATGGTGTCGTTTTAAGGGTGCAGCTCTCTGTCCGGGTGCATAGATGTCCAAGTTCCTCTTCTAGAGACTGAATTGGTCATAGACTCCCAAGTTTGCTCTCTCTGAGCACAACTGAGCATGCTCAGACAATTTCCCTTAGCTTGGATCTTTTCCTCTTTTCTCCAAGCTTTTTCCTCCTATAAGGTATGTGCTGCTGAAAGAGGATCTAAGACAAGAGTTCCCACAGAAATGTGGGTGCTTGGGCATGCTTGCTTTGCAAGCGAGCCAGTTTCGGTGTGACTGGGTTTGCCTCTGGCGAAAGGGAAAGCAATCTGGGATGTTCGGGCTCTTTGTTACTGTGTCATTGACAGTTACTTAGTTCATGGTCTTTGAGCAGCTTTCAGCAAGTATGTTCCTGGGTGTCCCGCATGGTGGCGCGCCTGAGATACCCGCGAAGCAAGAAGCAAGCTGAAACCCAGGTCTCCCAGGTGTTCACAAGACAAACCGGCATCTCACAGTCGGGGAAGAGTTGATAGGCACAAAAACAAATCAAGAAAACAGAGAGACTGGGAAGGGGTGTGGCTAGGGAAAAGCAAATACACGTCAAAATCACAATATGGATCAGGATGAATTTGAAATAATTCGGGTGTGATGTAGGAAGCAGTGAACTTAAAGAAACTTCTCACACCCTCATGAACAGGTTCATATTGTGGGGTTAATTTTTGTTTAAGATATGCTTGACACCTGGATGGATAAATAGAAATCCTGATTATGTTTTTCTTTCGCAAAATAGGATGCTGGTCAGCTCAAAGGACTTGGCCTATGTGAAACCAACCCCAAACACTTTTGCCCAACCTAAACGTGGGTACTTAAGGTGCTACGTGGAGCTGTACCATTAAGTGGAGTCTTACCCATAATCTTCAGCAGCTGATGCTGAGACACCAGACAAAAGCCCTTTTCCTCCTCAGAGGCTGACCTGGAAATCCATACTGTCAGGCACAGGTGGCCTATCCCCAGATGACTACACAGAAAAGCCCAAGCTCTGAGCTTGGTTCTGGACCCGGCTTGTTTATTAATTTCCAGCATTTAGACCAACAGATGCAAGTAATTAAACTGCAGATTTAATTCAGGTTTTCTTAAGGTATTCTGTATCTTGGAGCACGAAGTAGATCTGGTACTAAATTATTACTTTGCAGTCTTAGAACTGTGCATCAATGAATGTTGTAGAAATCATGGATGAGAATTTTCTAGGGTTGATAAATTTTGCAATACTAGAAATAAATAAATGAAAAACATTACAAAATGGTCATCATGTCTTGTTGAGTCAAACTATAAGTTTTTTGTTGTTTTTTTTTTGTTTTTTGTTTGTTTGTTTGTTTTTCAAAACAGGGCTTCTCTGTGCCTTTGGAGCCTATTCTGGAACTAGCTCTTGTAGACCAGGTTGGCCTCGCGCTGATAGAGATCCGCCTGCCTCTGCCTCCCAAGTGCTAGCATTAAAAAGGCGTGCGCCACCACGGCCCAGCTTTTTTTTTTTGAAACGTTTATTTGATATATGTATTTTTTTTAACTTGCAGAGCTTCTCCTGACACAGTTTCTTAGGCTTTCGGGCTGTAACTCACTCACAGGCTACCTATTCTTTATGTGTTGAATTTATGAACTTCCTGGGGCCATCGTCTTTCTTAGACCAATTGTTCATTACTATGGTGAAGACAGCTTGGTGAGCTGTGCCCTTTCGATGGGCAACCTACTGTCTTTCTTCTTTAAAAGATGTTGTTTATTTATTAAAATTTATTTTGTAAAGTGACACTTCTTGCTGGAGTCATTGGAGGCGGATTGATACAGTGATCTCAGCATACAAAGTCAGATTTTTATTTTGTGATATGTGTGGGCCATGAATTTTAGTTCATAGCTATATGAATTAAAACAGAAGGTAAGAACATGAAATAAATTACAGCATTATTTTTCAAATGTGAATACTTTAACCAGGCATGGTGATCCATGCCTTTCATCCCAGTGCTCAGAGACAGTGGCAGATGGATCTTTTTGAGCCTGACGCCAACCTGGCCTATATAATGAGTTTTAGGACAGCCAGCAGACATAAAGAGATCATGCCAAAAGAAAGAAGAAAGAAAGAAAGAAAGAAAGAAAGAAAGAAAGAAAGAAAGAAAGAAAAAAAGGGAAAAGGAGCCTGTTTGTTTATCAATGGTTTTGTGGTTCTGCGCTGCTCTTCTTTGGTGATATTTTGAGACTGGAATAAATGAAGAGGATAAAGAATTGAAGTAGAGCTGGACCGTGGTGGCGCACGCCTTTAATCCCATCGCTCAGGAGGCAGAGGCAGGTGGATCTCTGTGAGTTTGAGGCCAGACTGGTCTACAGAGTGAGTTCCAGGACTGGCTCCAAAGAGAAACCCTGTCTCAAAAAAATAAATAAATAAAAAATAAAAAAATAAAATAAAAGTAGAAGCTTCTGCTGGTTAGAAAGACTGCAAAATGCCCTAAGATTTGCCGTGTGTAAGGGGGATAGTAACTGCGGGAACAGAGCCCAAACTATAAGTTCTTAACAAATAAAATTCTCATTGTCTAGAGGCCCTCTTCTGGCTTTCTTAGGCACCAGGCACACATATAATCCACATATATAAATGCAGGCAAGACATTTATACACATAAAAGAAAAATAAATAAATCTCTGAAAGAAAAAAAAGAAGTCCAGTCTATATAGTGGAACCCTATCTTTAAGAAAGAAAGAAAGAAAGAAAGAAAGAAAGAAAGAAAGAAAGAAAGAAAGAAAGGGAAAAGGAGGAAAGAATAGATGGAAGGGGAAACACTGTTTGTTAGTCCCTAGTGAATGAGATCACAGGAAGAGGAAGAGTGGACGGAATAAGCAACACTGGTCTGTGGAGTTGTAGCTCAGTTTCTTGCTTACTTGCCTACCATGCATGAAGTCCCTGCGTATGACTCCTGGCATTGCATAAATGGAGTACAGTAATGAATGCCTTTCTACACAGAGTTCAAAGTTAGCCTATTCTGTCTTTTTAAAAAAATTGAATTAATTAATTTGAGAAATTGCAAACTATAGCAAATCTGTGAAGATTGATTGCTGGAACTGTCTAACAAATAGGCTTGGCCAATATGTGCTTAAGAAATAAAAGGGAGTTAAAGCAAGAAAATACATACTTGTAAGAAATTAAATCTCAGTAATGTAGAGTATGAAATGAATATGAAAATAATCTGGATTAACAAATCAATGGGTCTTAAAGTTAAGCACAAAGATTCTGGGATGGTGGTGCACGCCTTTAACCCCAGAATTTGGGAGGCAGAGGCAGGAGGATGAATGTGAGTTGGAGACCTACTTGCTATGATTTGCATAGAGAGTGCCAAAACAGCAGGGAAATCAAAATAAGAAAACAAAACAAAGCTAGATACAATGTTAAAACACAATTAATATGTAAAGTCTAAGAGTACTAACAAATTTTTAAGTATATTATTAAAAAATATAAGCTAGTAGATTAAGAACTAGAAGGAAAATATAAATGAAGAATAAATGAAATAGAAGATTTGGTCCTGAAGAAGTGCAAAGCAATGAACCTATGATCTCCACACTTGGGAGGTGGGAGCAGGAGAATCAGGAAGTCAGGGTCACATTGAAGTACATCAAAAGGTAGAGTTCACGGAGAACTTGGACTACATACTGAGTACATAGCAAGACCCTATCTCAAATAAATAAGTAAACTACTGTACACAAAGTTATGGAACAGTATAACAAAAATAGCTCACATTAAAATCATCCAAGACAAAGTACAGAATGGAAGATGCTTTCAAGCACACTCTTCTCTTGAGTAATGAGATAAGACGACATACGATGTCCAGGAGAAAGCAGGAGTGCTTGAGACAGAAATGAATGCTCTCGACGAGAATCCATGGTGGACCTTGCCTGATAACTTTGATGTCCCACTAGTGTTCTTCATGGAAGACCACTTGGTTGCCATAGAAACATTTATCGCCTATACATTGAGATAACAGCAACACCTTCATTCAGCTGGATAGACAGTTCCCAGCCTCAGTTCAGACTCAGATCACTGTGGCTGGACCACACGAGGCACAGGAGTGATTAGAGGACATGATTTTAAACATGCATATCCAAGGATCTCACCACCAGGCCTGAGGCCTCTAAGAGATGTTGTAGTGGGTCCAGAACCAAACCTTTGCCAGCAATGGCAGATGCTGATCTCCGTCAGATCACATAGCTGGGGCCTTTCTCCGGTGAACAGCATGAAGTGGGCCTCCTGGTCTGCCCTGGGAAGGTAGGGTGGGAAGAGCTCTTCGCATCTCGCATTGGTGCACCATCCTGTTTCTCTCACACACAGGTCTGAGGGAAGTTTCCTAAGCAGAAGATGGTGCTGAATGTAAGGACAAACTTCCAATAAATTAAACTACCAAGCCAGGCGGTGGTGGCACATGACTTTAATCCCAGCACTTGGGAGGCAAAGGCAGGCGGATCTCTGTGAGTTCGAGGTCAACCTGGTCTAAAGAGCTCCAGTACATGCTCCAAAACTACAGAGAAACCCTGCCTCAAAAAAAAAAAAAAAAAAAAAAAAAAGAAAGAAAGAAAGGTTACCAAACATGAAATACAAAATAAATATAAAGATATGTCAGGTCTTCAAAGAAGGAAAGTCACCCCAGAATGTAATTTTTGGCTCTCTAGCAGCAGGGAGGAACAGTTTCTGGGAACTGAATCTCAAACTTGCATTTAGAAGCATATTTATTGGTTGTACACAAAGGTTGTGTTTGGGGCACAACAAGCTCCTCATACCGAAGTCACTTGATCTATTCTATCTGTTCTCTGAAGGAACCTTTAGTCCTTATTGTGTACCATTTGCAGTACCCAAGAATTCAAGACCTCCAGGTGTGCCTGGATAGTCTCTTGTAACCAAAGTCATACAACGGATGGAAAGCTCCTTCAGAAAAATAATTCTATATGTCATAGAAAACAATCACTGTTTTCTACTATGATTTCTTCAAGGTCTAGGTACCTTCCACAAACACTGATACATTCAGCTGTTACCCTAGTTACAGTGAGAAACAACCCATACATTCTACTGTTTAGCCTAGATACAATGACTCCACTAGGTTCCCACTACAAAGACACACATTGACAACCCAGGAAAAAAAAACCCGGAACCTCGACAATGAGACTTGTTTCTAGACTTCAATCCCATGCACAGGAGTTACTGCTTACCCAGTTCAACTTCAGTTTCTTTCTTTCCAGACACAGATGTGGCTTTGCCAATGTTACCACAAGTGAAACTAGTAGACTGTCCGGAGCAGCTCAGGGTCACTGGGAAGCAACCTATGCTTTAAAGATATGATGATTGGAATGAAAATACCTTCTATAGTCTCATATTGGTACTAGTTGGTGGAACTGTTTGGGAAGGATTAGGAAGTGTGGCCCTGTTGGAGGAAGTATATCATGGAAGGTAGAATTTAAAGTTTCAAAACATTCCTGCCATGCCTAGCTAGCTCTCCCTGACTCTTGCTTGTGGACCAATATGTAAACTCTCAGCTATTCTTGCCACCATGCCTTTACTCCATCATTATGGAATCTCAAACCCTTGAGTTTTGAGTTAAGTTAACTGGTTAAAAATGTCTCGACACACGGGAAACTTTCTGATCAGATGTAACATGTCCTTTCCTGTCCCCATTTTATCTTCCTCTGCTCACATTCATTACAGTTGGCACCAATGCATGTTGACTGATTGTACCCATTTCCCATCACCAAGACTGCACAAGATGAAACAAGCCACAGGGAAGGTGTCTTCATTTTTTTTTCAGCCTTCCTTTTCTTTTCTTTTGTTTGTTTGTTTTTTTGTTTTTGAGACACGTTTCCTCTAAGTAGGAACTCCCTTTGTAGTCTTCGAACTCAGAGATCCACCTGCCTCTGCTTCCTAAGTATTGGGATTAAACACATGTGCCACCACTGCCTAGCTCATCCTATCTTTTTAATAGTTAAGACTCTTCTATAAATATAGACTCAGTATTTGTGGGATGACTTGGTTAATTCATTTAAGGTACACACATGCCTGTGGCCACTAGTCTAGAAGACCAAGATGAGCTACTAAACGGGTTTCAATGTATGGGTAGTCCAAACTGATCAGCTAGAGTTATTTTAAGGATTGAGATAACTCATATAAATCGCTTAAATTAGTGATGGTTACTTATCTACTAGGTAGAGAAAATTAGCAATCTTTATATTTTTCATCCCATTAAATTAAAATGAAGATGGAGAAATCCTTTCAGATCACAAATTAAAGAGAGTAGGCAAGGAGAGTGACCTCTGTAATATTTGAGAGGTAGAGGCAGAAAGATGGCTACGACTTTAAGGTCAACTGGCCTGCACTGTGAATTCCTTATCAGCCTGGGCTACAAAGCAACATCTCATCTCTAAAACAACAAAGGGGCGGGGGAGGTGGCTGTGATGGTGCACATCTGTGTCCCTAGCATGTTCCTATTCAACTCAGAAACAGGAAGATCACGAGTTCAAAGTTTGCTTCAGTTGTGTACAGAGTTCAAGGCCACCTGGGCTCCAGGGAAACTGTCTGAAAACAGAAGAAAAGAAGGAAGAGAGAAGGGGAGGAGTTGTAAGCTATCTGAGTCCAACCCAATGTCAGGAATATTTCCTAAGACAAGCCACTCCAATCAGACCAGCTAAGGCCAATTGAGGGATCTGTAAACAATTCACATCATTCAAGTGTGTGTTGTAGTTAAGTGTGATGGGAGCTATTATCTGCAAGTGTTGGAAGTAAAGTAAAGCAGGAAGCCCTGATGAGCCATTTCACAAGCACACATCAAAACAAATGTTGATGGCGAAGATGATACCTAATAAATATACCCTTTTGCTTTCCTTTTTTTTTTTTTTTTTTTTTTGAGACAGGGCCCCTTTTGCTTTCTTTAATGAGGAGAGAGGTGAATGCAAAGAAGTGCATAAAATAACTGGAAACACAAATCTGTCCTGGGCATTGTGAAGTATGAAGTGTCAGAGCTGCCGGGCAGTGGTGGCGCACACCTTTAATCCCAGCACTCAGGAGGCAGAGGCAAGCAGATCTCTGTAAATTCAAGGCCAACCTGGTCTACAGGAGCTAGTTCCAGGACAGGCTCCAAAGCTACAGAGAAACCCTGTCTCGAAAATAAATAAATAAGTACTCAGAGCTGCCCAAGAACTCCTGACAGACCTCACTACATGATGATCCTTCAAAAGGAGGAAAAGAGAGTAAGCAAGATGGTAGAACTTTTCTGTTTGTTTGATTGATTGATTATTGGTTGATTGATTTGTAAAAATAGAATTTGCTTCTATTATGGGCCTAACTGCTGGGAATTCACTTTATACTAAGGAGTCTTTGAAAGAGAAGTCTGGATGAGAGATGGAGAAAGTCTGTAAATGGAATGTTATGGATAATAATGTCTGTGGAGAAATGAAATTCAGCTTTCATTGGTGGTTGACATCTTTCTTCCGATGGAAGATCTGGGAACAGGAAGAAAGGCAAGAATAAAGGCTGTCTGCATGCAGCTGACTACTTTCCAGGCACCACTGGGACAGATGAGTGTCTGCATCAGCTTCCTCTGACACAAAGGGCATGACAACCTTTCTGGTACAGACAGCAGATCTCCCACATCAAGCAATGTTTTGGGGACACATGAACCACAGCATGACCACAACCTCTGACAGTGTAGAACTTTAAGACAACTCTGAGGCCTCTCAGCCTTAGTGCCTTCCCCCCTCCCCTGAGAACCAGGAATCTAACAATTGCCCACACGTGTACTGAAATGTTGGAAACTTTCCATCTCCCTGAGTCTTTGGGAATGTTCTCCAGATAGAACTCAGTTGTTGAAATTGGGGCAAGATAACCCTTAAGATGTTGACTCAGTTCCTGATGTTTTGACTCAGACCCTGGGAAGGGGTCAACATAACCCTTAAATGTTTCCTCTTACCTCACCTGATCTGGCAACTGCTCTACAGCCAATTATTGGTAATAGCCCTTTAAATAAGCCAATCATAATAGTTGAAGGACAATCCCCAGACTCCCCTCTTGTTTCTGTGGCTTTTTGCTTTAAAAGTAGCCTGTAGCAGCTATCTGGGGTCTTTCTGGCTTCTCGAATGCTGAAAGACCCTGTCGTGAAAGAATTAATTAAATCCTCATACTTTTACATCAAATGAGGCATGAGAGTGTTTTCTTGGGGCGACTCCTCCTTGGTAACTGGACTCCAGGATCCAACAACGGAATAGCACTGCTGACTGACACTCAGTGACCCACCTTTACAAATGCGGACAATGGTACCTTATGATGTAAGACAGCAAATGCTTTCCTGTTTTATGATCCAAGGAAGACCAGACAAAAACAGATGGAAAAATAATCCACCTGAAGACAAGAAGTGAGGAGTAACTGTCCCCTTGAGGAGATATGTACATAAAGAGTCAGGCACGGGCCTATAACCTTAGCAGTCAGGAGGCAGGGGCTGTCACACATCAGCATGCTGAGCCTGCCTGCTTTCTTAACGTCTAGCTCTGAAAAGATGACTTTCTCCTCTCGGCAGCTGCTTAGATCTCCAGCTTGCCTGACCTTCTAACTCTAATGAAACCATCCCAGAGGTCCCTTCTCAGTGCATTTTCTAATTCTTTTATGTAGGAGACTAGGAACATGCTAGAAGCAGAGGGGATAGCCCAATGGAGACAAAGCTAATGGAGCAAGCCTGAGCACTGGAGTTCAGATCCCCAGATCAGCAGGTACAATAAACCTCCTATAATTCCAACAGACCTAAGGGATTCCCCCAGGACAAGCTGAATAACTAGACCAGGCATCAGTAAGCTCTAGGGTCAGTGAGAAACCCTGAACCAATATATAAAATAAAGATGAAGACACCTGAAATCAACTTTGGGGCTCCATACCCACATGACCACTTCTTCCATCCACCCCCCCTACTTCTAGACAGTCTATCTATGTACACATCTGTCCATTCACACACCTACCTAGCTAGCTTCACAATTTCATGAGTGAATGGGTCATCTTGTCTGTGGGGAAAAACTCTGAAGATAAAACTGCTTTCGTGTGAGAGTCATTTGAAAAGTAGCATTCTTATCCAAAGGAGTTGAAGCAGTTGACACATTCTCAACCGTGTTTATGACCCTGAGTCATCTAAAATATTTTTAAAACTAATTGGTAGTGCATACCATCCGGACCTGATGGGTTTCTACTCCTAAATTATCAAAGTGATGCTCTTGGTCTGAGGACCACACACCTTGATTACTTTGTTTGAAGTGAGCCAGGCAGTGGTGGTGCACACCTTTAATCCCAGCACTCAGGAGGCAGAGGCAGGAGGATCTCTGTGAGTTCGAGGACAGCGTGGTCTACAAGAACTAGTCCTAGGACAGGCTCCAAAGCTACAGAGAAACCCTTTCTTGAAAAACACATACTTTGTTTGAACTGCCCTGAAACACTATTACCAAATAACAAATCCAGTTTTAAGGTTCCAAAACTGACAAAGGTTGTCCTCTTGGAGCTGCTATGTGAGGATACAAGGGGAGGAGGGGAGGTCTTTCTCCATAACTGTACCACAAGTCTCTCTTGCAGGCCTGGGTACACGCCTTGCTCAGTGAGGACCCTATGTGAGAATTTTGCTTTCCACTGACCCCACAATTCAGCACTCCAGGGCCCTTTTAGACAACCTGTGCTGAGGGTCCCACCAGCTGCACCCTTGTAAATGTTGTGGTCAAGAACATAAAAGTCTAAACACTCCATTGTAGTCATTTACCCATAAAAAGAGGATGTTTTGCAAGCACTGTAAACTGTTAAGATTCCCAACATTCTGCAAAGAGCTGGGTGTGGTGGCCTATGTAGGAGTCTGAAACAGGAAGATCCCTGGACTCCTTAGCCAGATAGCCTCGTCTCCCTAGTAAATTCTAGGCCAAACGACAGATACTGTCTGGACAAAAAAAGAAAAAAAGAAAAAGAAAAAAAAAGTGCACAGCTGAACAGTGTCTGAGAAATAATGCCTTAGGTTGACCCAGTCAGACCTATAGCTTCGACCTGTCCTGGAACTTAGTAAACCATTCTGGCCTTGAACTCACAAATATCCACCTCTCTCTGCCTCTTAAGTGTTGGGATTAAAAGCATGCATCATCACCACCTGGGTATTTAATTTCTTAATTGAAAATAAAGGAGACCAGGAGTTTGAAGATTTTGGTCTATTACCTGTCTTCCAACTGTTTCTGAAGATTCGGCACTTGGAGAAGGCATAAAGATGCAGGAAAGAAAGGAGTGCATCTGTCTGCTCAAGTCTTCCTGCTTGCCATGGCGGGCAGGGGCCAGGTGAGGAGGAGTATTTTATCCCTGTTATATAACTGTTTCCTCGGAGATTACAAAGCTGTCTCCTGCAGGAAGCTCTTTATACTGGAACGTAGTAACTCAAACTAGCTTCAGGAAGTCCCTGAAACTGACCAGATTCACCAGTCAGTCTCCTGCTGGAGGAAACTGTAAAAAGCCAAGAGTTCCTTTCAGATGGAGAAAATCAAACCACAAAGAAGTATCTCAGACCAGACCACTTGCCTGGCAAGCCAGAAACCAGCTGAACTGCCTACAAGTTTAGGTCACCTGAGGCGCCTGGAAGGGGCAGTCACCAACATGTGGATCTGCCTGCCAGCTGTTCAGTGTGTTTCAGGTTCCCAGCTTTGAGAGCTGTCTGTCGTCTATGCTGGGATGGGCTTTGGTGATGAAGCTCTCTTTGAGTCATTTCTGTTCCTGAAAGAAACCCCTTAGCCATACTCCTATAAGTAACATGGATAAAACTCACTGGTTCGACATGTAGGAGTTTGCTGGTGTCCTTACTTTGTTCCTTCGTGGTTTCCCTACCTGGGCTGAGTAGACATGTGTGTTGTGTTTCCATGTGTGTGTGTTTCCATGTGTGCTGTGTTTCCATGTGTGTTGTGTTTCCATGTGTGCTGTGTTTCCATGTGTGCTGTGATTCCATGTGTGCTGTGTTTCCATGTGTGCTATGATTCCGTGTGTGCTGTGTTTCCGTGTGTGCTGTGATTCCGTGTGTGCTGTGATTCCGTGTGTGCTGTGTTTCCGTGTGTGCTGTGTTTCCGTGTGTGCTGTGTTTCCGTGTGTGCTGTGTTTCCGTGTGTGCTGTGTTTCCGTGTGTGCTGTGTTTCCGTGTGTGCTGTGATTCCGTGTGTGCTGTGTTTCCGTGTGTGCTGTGTTTCCGTGTGTGCTGTGTTTCCGTGTGTGCTGTGTTTCCGTGTGTGCTGTGTTTCCGTGTGTGCTGTGTTTCCGTGTGTGCTGTGTTTTCGTGTGTGCTGTGATTCCGTGTGTGCTGTGTTTCCGTGTGTGCTGTGTTTCCGTGTGTGCTGTGTTTCTGTGTGTGCTGTGTTTCCGTGTGTGCTGTGTTTCCGTGTGTGCTGTGTTTCCGTGTGTGCTGTGTTTCCCTGTGTGCTGTGATTCCCTGTGTGCTGTGTTTCCCTGTGTGCTGTGTTTCCGTGTGTGCTGTGTTTCCGTGTGTGCTGTGTTTCCGTGTGTGCTGTGTTTCCGTGTGTGCTGTGTTTCCGTGTGTGCTGTGTTTCCGTGTGTGCTGTGTTTCCGTGTGTGCTGTGTTTCCGTGTGTGCTGTGTTTCCGTGTGTGCTGTGTTTCCGTGTGTGCTGTGTTTCCCTGTGTGCTGTGATTCCCTGTGTGCTGTGTTTCCCTGTGTGCTGTGTTTCCGTGTGTGCTGTGTTTCCGTGTGTGCTGTGTTTCCGTGTGTGCTGTGTTTCCGTGTGTGCTGTGTTTCCGTGTGTGCTGTGTTTCCGTGTGTGCTGTGTTTCCGTGTGTGCTGTGTTTCCGTGTGTGCTGTGTTTCCGTGTGTGCTGTGTTTCCGTGTGTGCTGTGTTTCCCTGTGTGCTGTGATTCCCTGTGTGCTGTGTTTCCCTGTGTGCTGTGTTTCCGTGTGTGCTGTGTTTCCGTGTGTGCTGTGTTTCCGTGTGTGCTGTGTTTCCGTGTGTGCTGTGTTTTCGTGTGTGCTGTGTTTCCGTGCGTGCTGTGTTTCCGTGTGTGCTGTGTTTCCGTGTGTGCTGTGTTTCCGTGTGTGCTGTGTTTCCGTGTGTGCTGTGTTTCCGTGTGTGCTGTTTCCGTGTGTGCTGTGTTTCCATGTGTGCTAAGTTTCGTCATCACCATCCCTGCTTTTCTCTCCAGCGACTGAAAACCTCATGACCCAGGCACTCTTGTTTATACATTTAGTGTAAAGGAGGAAATTAAAGCAATAAACTTTGACATCATAAAGGACTTAGCAATAAACTTGCCCCTAGCTTGTGACAAGTTGACACAAAACTAACCAGCGCGCGCACACAGAAAGAGAGAGAGAGAATTATTTCCCAGTTCCATGACCATTTTTAAAAATTCATCAGTGATAAGTAAAGGATGCTATTTCACAGTACATCACAATGTTAGGTGTTCCCCTCGAAGTGGGCTGGGATGTGGGTACTGTGCCCATCGTAGGTCTGTTGTATTAAATGAATCCAGGGGCCTCATTTTCCGGTGTGGTTTAATATTCCCACTTACTCATGTGCACACAATATCCTGTGTTAGGTTTATAGGTAGAAGCTGTTCGCTGTTGGGAATAAGTCTGTGCCTCCTGGGTGCTGCTGGACAGACAGCATTCTTCGTTGACTTTACATGCAGCCATCCGGCCTCTCTGTTTAGTTTCCAATATCCTGTAGTTAAGTGGCACAGAGCACGATGATCCAACCTGATTGCCTCTAGAGTCATTATCGTAGCTGTTACACTGAAGACATCATCACTTGGCGGTTCTTCTCAACCTTCCTAATGCTGCAACCTTTAATCCAGTTCCTCACGTGGTGGTGAGCCCCCCATACTAAAACTATTTTCAAGGCCGGGCGGTGGTGGCGCACGCCTTTAATCCCAGCACTCGGGAGGCAGAAGCAGGCGGATCTCTGAGTTCGAGGCCAGCCTGGTCTACAAGAGCTAGTTCCAGGACAGGGTCTAGAAACTACAGGGAAACCCTATCTCGAAAAAAACCAAAAAAAAAAAACTATTTTCGTTGATACTTCATAACTGTAATTCTGCTACTATTATGAACTGTAATGTAAATATCTGATATGCAGGATATCTGATTATGTGACCCCTAAAGGGGTCAAAACCCACAGGTTGAGAACAGGTTGAGAACATTAAGGCCTGGGAAATTAATCCAAATAATGGTTTAAAACAAATAAGGGAAAAAAAAAACCTTTGGGCTGTCAAGATGACTCAACAGATAAGAGTAGTTTCCCACCACTGCTGACTACTGAAGTTCAGACCCTGGAAACCACACAGCGGAAAGAAAGAACAAACCACTGGAGGTTGTCCTCCAACCTCCACCGAAATATACTAAATTAGTAAATGTGATTGTAGAAAAAAAAAAAAAAAAAAAAGACTGGCTTCTCACAAGGTAGGGAAACTTCCACTTTTCTCCCATGAGGCACCCACCCCCATCAGGAATGCTGTAGTTCGGCTCTTTCCTCATAGCAGAGCCCTGGTCATCCCATCCGTCACCGAGCACAGGTAACCTTGACCCAGAAGTCCTGAGGACAAAGTAAACAGCAACACAGTCATCACTAGGCCTAGCGTAATGAGGCAGTGTGTGCTCCCAAATAGGAGGTGGGTACTGGGAGAGGATAGGCCCTCAGCTAAGAATCCAGCCACCTCTCACCTGCCTTCCAGAGTCCATAGGAGACAGAAGGTTAACAGAGGAAGGGACTCCATGATACAGCTCCCAGTGAGGTCCTCCACTATGGTGGTGTGTGATTTCTCAGTGGCGTGGCCGTTTTTTGAGTCAACCACCCACCTGGAAGTATCCTCTCCCTCATCTTCCTGTACCTGAGGCCGGGAGCTCATTGTCTCATTGACCTGTGTGATCCAGCCCAGTGGGTTCACATCTGAGTGAGGGCAAAGTCAAAGTGCAGTCCCCAACAAAGGGGTGAAACAAGATGTGTGTGCAGTAGGCGGGTGAAGCGTAAAAATCATTCCCAGAACCATGGCCTCCGCAAACAAGGGAAGCACAGGGATTTTGTTCAGAGAGCATAGAAATGTTTATATAGGGGTTGACCCATTCCTGAGCATGCTCAGTTTAAGGGCATGACCATTAAAGTGATGGACAAGAATGCTTCTGGGCATGCTCAGTTTACACCACAAAGTTTGTTTGTTTGTTTGATTTTGGTTTTCCAGACAGGGTTTTTCTGTAGCTTTGGAGCCTGTCCTGGAACTAGCTCTTGTAGACCAGGCTGGCCTCGAACTCACAGAGATCCGCCTGCCTCTGCTTCCCAAGTGCTGAGATTAAAGGCGTGTGCCACCACTGCCCGGCGTACCACAAAGTTTTAGCTAAAAATAAAAGTTAGGACACTGGAGCCGGGCGGTGGTGGCTCACGCCTTTAATCCCAGCACTTGGGAGGCAGAGGCAGGCGATCTCTGTGAGTTCGAGGCCAGCCTGGTCTACAAGAGCTAGTTCCAGGACAGGCTCTAAAAAAGCTGCAGAGAAACCCTGTCTCGAAAAACCAAAAAAAAAAAAAAAAAAAAAAAGTTAGGACACTGGAGACGGATTAACACAAATGTGTGGAATTGCTGGTGCCCACCTCCCGGAATGACTAACAATGATACAACCATGTAAACCAAGCCAAGATTCACCTGCCTCCTTTCTTTTTTCTCTCTTCTTTAATTTTATGCATATCTGTACTTGTCTGCCACCTGCATGCAGAGTCCTGCAGGTCATAAAAGGGTATTGGATCTTCTAGAACTAGAATTTTGGAGGGTTGTGAGTCTCCAAGTGGGTGCTGGGAACTGAACACGGTACCCCTGCAAGAACAAGTGTTCTCAACTGCTAAGTACTCTCTTCAGGCCCCTTTTCTTTCTTTTCCTTTGTCTTTTCTTGCTTCCTTCCTCCCCTTCTTTATTTTTTATTTTTGGGTTTCTTTTCTATTATCATCTTGTCCATTTTGGTTTATCAGTAGAAATATCACTGTTTGTACTTTCTACTAAAGGCCTATCATAGTTCAGCATACTATCAACTCTTTGGGTTACTTTGAAAGGTATGGACATGTTAACATGGTCATCACAAAATATAAACCTGGCAGAGTATACCTAGATACGTAAGTAAACAAGTTGTCAGGTGCTGCGTGTGGATCTGGAATGTTTATTCTGGGGACTAGATACCTGCTCATGGTACCTGCTCATGGTACCTGCTCATGGCACCTGCTCATGGCACCTGCTCATGGCACCTGCTCATGGCACCTGCTCATGGTACCTGTTCATGGTACCTGCTCATGGTACCTGCTCACGGTACCTGCTCATGGCACCTGCTCACGGTACCTGCTCATGGCACCTGCTCACGGTACCTGCTCATGGCACCTGCTCATGGTACCTGCTCATGGTACCTGCTCATGGTACCTGCCTTCCATTTTGCTTTCAGACAGCTAAGTTCTCGTGTCCATCCTCACACCATTAACTCAGTGGAGTTTGCGTGAGACCTGCTTGTTTATATATTCTTATTTGCTAACAATGACAACTGTATTATTTTCTAAACTAAATACGGTCAAAATTTAACTCCGTGGTAGAGCTCCTGCCTTACATGTGTGCAGCTCTGAGTTCAGGCCCAGAACAACCAAAGGATTGGCTTTCTTTATGGACTTAACCTCTCATGTCCTCTCCTGTCTCCCGGTGCTAGCCAGGCTCTGCCGGGCCATATCCAGAAGAAATGATGCAAGGACCTCGTCTTCCTTCTCTCCCTTTGAGAAGTCTCCCCACATTGCTCCACTGCTCCTCACCGTATCCTGGGAACCCCCTCCTCTGTGTTCCCAGAAAGGGACTCAGTTCTGCTCCATGGCTTTCTCACGTGGGCCACTTTATGATGTAAGGGGGATCATTTTTTTTGTTTTTTTTTTTGTTTTTCTTAGAACAAATCCTACATGGCATTTTTAAATTGTTTGATTTGTTCATTTCTGTATTCTCTTAAGTAGATCTGCTATAACACATGCATTAGCCATGAGATAATATGCAATTCTCTTTCTTGTCTCCTTCTCTCTTTTTTCCTTTTTGGTTTGTTTGTTTGTTTTCGTGCCCCCTCTCCCCCTCACACACAGTTTTGTTGGTTTGCATAATAATATTGCACGATTAAATAAGGAAATGAGCAATATTACTCTGTGGAAACAAATTCTATTAAATAAGGATCAAGTCTTTGAAAATTACCAAATCTGTCAGCTCTATTGAGGTTTTGTATCACCACGGTGGGTGGGGTACCCTAAGGGTACCCTAACTATATACCCTCATCTCAGATACTTTTTTATTCATTTTTTAATGGTTTCCTTCTTTTCCCAAAAACCACCGTGTTCTATTTTTCATTTTTTGAAGGTTACCCACAGCATTCTCTTGTGTTTTTTGTACTTTCTTTGGGCTTAGCGTGGGGTTGTTATTGTTACTTGCGATGCCAATATTTAGCCCAGGCTGGACTTAAAAGCCCATCTGCCTAACTCAGCCTCCCGGCGCTGAGATGACAGGCTCGTGCCACCACACTCTGTGTCTTCTGGCCCCCTAAAGTTCCTTTCTGGTAGTTATTTTCCCCCTTAATTGCTGTTTTACACACACACACACACATACACACACACGAATCTTTCTCAGAAGACAAGGTTTTGACTTGTGGGCCATCTCTATTTTTTTTATTCAATTAATTCGTGTTCTTTTGAATTCGATTTCTAGCTGGACTAGGCCTGGTGGTACAGACCAGGAATGTTAACGGCTTAGGCACTGAGGCAGAAAGATATAAGGTCAAGACCGGACTGGAGAGTGAGGTCAAGGCCAGCTTGGAAGACTTAGTGAGACCTTGTCTCAAGATTGAAAAGGGAAAGAAGGTTAAGAAGACGGATAAGTGGGAGTATGTGTGTCTAGAGTGTCAGAAGCCCTGGGCTCAATCACCAGCACTAAAAACTAAAGTAGATAAATCAGATTTATTTCTACCGTGTTTTGTTTTCCTCTGTTTTAGCTGCTTTGCTGTACTGTATGGTTTCTGTCTCTGTTGGTGCTGCTCTCTAGATTGTGAGAGAAGAGCCGAGTGTGTGAGTGAAGCTGATTCTTTTCTCTCTACCACGATATATTTTCTGAAATCAAGATTGAATTATTCAAGTTATGCAGTGTGTGCTTCAAAAAAATTTCTATTCTCTGAATCATGGCTTGTCTGTTGTGTTTAATCTTCTCTAACCCTAGACATGGTCCTTTACGTGTTATTTGAATTTCTAAAAATAATATGTTGAAAGATTACCCCACAATTCAAGTATGAAATCACATTTTTCTAACATTTCTTTTGTTTTATTTTGTGTATATGTGCAGGCCTGCATGTGGCAGTCAGAGTAAGGGTGTCTTAGAAGGCAGAAAAGCCAGGCGTGGGCTTCTGAACAGACTTTCCCCCTGGATTGGCTCCTGCACTAACGTTTTGGAAGGAGGCGAAGAAAATGGGAGGGCCCGGGCTTTACACCCATCACAGCCTCTGATTCCCACCTCCACATTTGCCCTCAGACCCTGGCCGAAACTGTCCGCCTGTCTCAACAGCGCGTTTTCAGTCTTTTGCTCTTTTTTGCTTTTTTTCATTCATTCTCCTCCTGTTTTCTTTTGCTCTAACAGCATTTTTATCCGCTGTTTTCCCGAGACAGTTAATAATTTGCGAATCCCACAGAACAAACTCTCCTAACACCGTGCGGGTCCCAGAGATGGCACTCGATCAAGGAGACAAGCTCGGAGGCAAACGCCTTTACCTGCCGGAGCCTTCTCCCCTGCCTCTGAAACCCTCCTTTTACAAACTCTTCCGGTCGCCGCCTTCTGCAGCTCGTGGTTAAGTGTGCATTGCACGTTATTGCTGTATGTTTAGTTTTAAGATCATTTCTGCTTACTCCGTTTCAAATATACTTGACCATCCTTTGCTCCTTGTTTTATTTATTTCCCCCCTTTACATTTACTTAAACCTCTGATAAACCATTATTTTATAGGTTCTATCCTAGAATTTCAGTCTCTGAAATTCTCTGCTTGTCTGGGGAACTCACCGAGAGGCGATGCAAGATGCCTGTCTGATGACTGAGAGCCGCTTCGAGTTGTCTGTTTCTCTCTCCGACAGCATGACACTTGCTTATAAGATTATATTTGAACATCCGAAGTCCTTGATGGTGAGTACACAAAAAATGCACAAAATAAACAATAGCTTAATAAACGACTTGGGTAAACCTAGAAAACCTCCTGCCAACTGAACACTTAAACATGCATGAGAGCGTCTGAAGGTGTTTTGCCTTTGTAAAGCACTAGGTGGCGCTGCGACACTGCATAATTTTAATTCCAGGCCCTTGAGTCACGGTTCTTCCTTCACCCTCTGCCACTTTGGTTTTTTTTTTTTTTTTTTTTCTGTTTGTTTGCTACTGTTGCTGCTGTTGCTGCTGCTCTTCTCGCAGTCCTGAACTTGCTGCTGCTGCTACTGCTGTTATTGTTGTTACTCTTCTCGCACTCCTGAACTTACCCGAGGTCAGAGCCTAGGCATCTTCGTTCTGTTCACGAAACTCTTTACTCCGGGAGGCAGATAAGAAATCCCAAATCTCAGATCAAATTGTGGATTTACCCAAGGAATCCTAGTCGGTATATTCAGTACCATGTTAGATTTTAGGTCTGTGCTGTTCTGTGGAATTTCTAGGATTTCTCCTTTGTAATGTACTTTAAAAAAAAAAAAAAAAAAAAAAGGCAAGGAAGGGCTCATGTGTGGGAAAAGTTTCTCTGGGCCTTAGGGGCCTAGGTGCTTTGCTTAGAGAAGATTTTTAAAGTGTCTGGTCTTCCTCTTATATATATATCCCCGTGTTCCTTTCTATCACTAATATGCTGAGACTTAGAAATTTGTCTGACAGTCAGCTTGCTGTGCGGTGTTCTCCAGTAAGCATTACCCAGGTGCATTTCCCCATTAATAATGTCTAAACCCATGCATGACTAGCATACTTTTCTATTATATGTACTCATATAATGCTTTTAATGCATAATTAATATGCACGTGGATGGCTTATTTTAAAAACCATTATAGAATACCTACACATTCCAGCACTGGTACATTTTTAGAAAGCAAAAGCAAACAAACTTTCTGTCTCTGAGCTCACACATATACAGCAAACCTTGGAATATATTTTTAGTTAATATGATTTTTTTAGTTTATTTGGTAAAGTGTGAAAAGACAATTTGTGTATGTGGAGGGAAATTTCACAAAGGCAAGCTTCACCAGGTCCTTGTGAGCATTCTGCCAACTGCTCTGATTGGCTGAATGACTTTGGGGTTTCCTTTTGTTTTTGAAATGGGGTCTCCTAAACACTGTGCTGGCCTAGAACTCACTATGTAGGCAAAAATAACTTCAAAACCATTGTCCAGGCTGGAGAGATGGCTCAGTGGTTAAAAGCATTGCCTGCTCTTCCAAAGGTCATGAGTTCAATTCCCGGCAACCGCATGGTGGCTCACAACCATCTGTAATGAGGTCTGCTGCCCTCTTCTGGTCTGCCGACACACACAGACAGAATATTGTATACATAATAAACAAACAAATAAATAAATAAATATTTTGAGCCGGGCGGTGGTGGTGCACGCCTTTAATCCCAGCACTTGGGAGGCAGAGGCAGGCGGATCTCTGTGAGTTCGAGGCCAGCCTGGTCTACAAGAGCTAGTTCCAGGCCAGGCTCTAAAAAAAGCTGCAGAGAAACCCGGTCTCGAAAAACCGAAAAAAAAAAAAAAAAAAAAAAAAAAAAAACCATTGTCCACCTGCCTCTGACTCCCAAGCACTGGAAGGACAGCACACGGAACATAGGACCTTCTCCAACTCACTTTTCAAGTTCGCATCTTGTGGTCTAGTACCTGCCTTCAGTGCATCATCATGAGATGGTGAGCTCACCAGACAATGAGCAACTCCCGCCAGTAGAAGTCACTAGATACTTCAGGAAGTCTACACCACACAAACACAGCACCAACTGTGTTTCATAGTCATTCGTATGCATCAGGCCCTGCACATTTTAATTATTACTTTTTGTACCTGACGTCACTGAGATGACCCTGAAAGACAACAGCAATTAAAGGTATCCTGTCTTCTTAAAATGGCTTCCTTCAAGGAACTTGCCTCCTGGGGACAAAGCCGAACAGACCCTCTAAATTCATACTCTTTAAATCATAAATAATAACCTGGCCTGTCTTGCAAACTAATTTAAACAAACTGCTTCTTAACTTTAATTAAAATTTCTCCTTCGTGGAGGCCCTTGGAATTTCTAGCTGAGGCCCTGCTCTCTATCCGGCCTGTATATGTCCCTACCTTCAAGGTCTCTGAGACTAGACTAGCTTCAAACTACAATGTTCTTGGGTCTACTATCCTACCCGGCTACATTTCAGCATGCTATCCAGTAGGAAATGGCATATAAGCATATTTCTAGTCTTCTTCTGGGGGGAGCTTTGGGAAATGAGACGGGATCTCTCACAGCCGTAACTGAAAGAGGAAGCAGAGGCAGGAAGCTGATGTTATAAAGGATTTCCCAATAAGCTTGCTCAGAAAACATTAAGTTGCACAAAAGTTAAATTTAGCCTGAGTCTTCCCTCTGCCAGGTGGTTTGGAGATGATCCTGGCTGACAGGTGTCATTGATCCCTGCACCTCTTCTCAGGAAGAGCAGAATCCCCCCAGGCAGCAGGCTGGCCCTGGTGAGCAGCTGCCTGGAGAAAGCAAGCATCCCTGGTCCATCGCTAGGAAACTATGACCGAACTATGACGATGCTTCACATTACCAATCTTCCAATTTGTCCAAACAACCAAAGCTTGGAATTTCATTCTGGGAAACAGGTTTAACTGCTCAAAGTGAAAGCTGGGGCTGGGAAACTCTCCAAACCGCCAGGGATTTCTGTTTGGGTCAGTTGTGCGTAATCATTTCAAATCTTTTCTTATTGACCTCTAAGTACTTGGAGTGACTGCTCTCTGGGAAGGCAGATTAATTCCACACCAGAACAAGTATGAAACTTCCATCTTCCCACCCCCATCTCCCAACTGCTGCGGTTAGGTGCCCAACACATTTCTGATTCCCCTATGAAAGGCTCTTGCTTAGGAACCGAAGGATAGCAGGAGGCAGACTGAACTTTGTGGTAAAAGTGTTAGAATCTATCTCTCAATGTCCAAAGTCTACAAAATGTAACAGCATCTCAGACCTCAGCACAACTGACTCCCTGATGGAAGTACCATTCCCGCTGTAAAACAGCGCATAGACACCACCACCTGCCAAAAACTAAAACAAAGGCCGACTCCTCAAAGCCCATAGACCTGGGAAAGTCTTGCTTTTCAGCATCTGCAGTTCTGCTTCTGGCCAACTGTTCTTGTTAACAGAAGTGTGTCAGGCCGGGATATGATTTTTGTGCTTAAAAGGTAACTCTGAGACTCAGGGCTACATTGGGGTCCCAAACACCCACTGTCACCTCCCTACTATGAAGACTTTCTGTCGCCTTAAACCAGTGTCTGAGCGGTCTTCTCTGGTGAATACCCCACAACACCAAGTACTATTATGCTAGGACCACACACCGCCACGGTGATTTTTAAGTTGCTTCTGGGTGCTCAGATGTAAAATGGGATTCATATGAGATTACAGGTGACCACATTCAGTTTTATCCATTTATATTGTATTTATGTCTGTCTGGACAACTATTCCAGGAAGGAGAGACAGACATGGGACCCCTACGGCTGCAAGAAATTCTTAATTCCCAAGCCCTCGCCCTTCCCCCACAAGAGTTGAAACCAGGTTTTTCCCTTAGCAGACCCTTCAGTTTCCTCTGGGAGGCTGCACTCCGCCTGCACTGATGTTACTCAGTCCTGTCTGTTGAAGGTCTCTCTCCTAACCCTCTGCCTCCGAAACCTAACAGGAACAGCGTCCAGGTCTACCAGCACCCCAAGCCGTTTGCCTCCTCTTGGTTTGCTGTTCTCTTTTTCTGAAAGCAAGACTGTAGCTCTTCTAGGTGAGAATCTGGTGTTTCTGCTTGGCATACACACAGATCCATTTGTAGTTTCTGGGGAAACAGAAGCAAGGCTTTTCCCAAATGCTAGCACTGTATCTGGCCCGTTTCAGAGTTCCGCAATAGACCGAAGCTGCAGGTCGGGGGCTCTTTTGAGCATAACGTAACTCCATGGCTGTGTGCCCATCCACATTGCAAGAAAAAAAAAAGATTAATCATAGCTACCTATTAAACTTAGAGTAGACAAGAACCCCATGTAGTCATCAACCCTTTTTATTTTTCTAATCAAAGCTTTAGACCGTGCAGTCACTCTACCCTGGTGTGACCCTGGGGGCTGTGAGGGGCCCCTTTCTTTTGAATAATGTTCCATCTTGTACAAAAAGCCCGTAAACGTTACTGACCAGGACTGGGCCGTTATCAGTTTTAATCTCTCTTGGCATCCCCATAAGGAAAACACAATATGGCATGTGAAGCTGATTTACCAGAAAGAGCTTTCCCATGTATAACATAGGAATAAGTATCATGAGAAACATGAACACACCTTCACTTTCCCGAGTCAGGTAGATGGGCAACATCCATCTGTTACCCATTAACTTTAATTTCTCTGGGCTTTAACTATCCATTCCACTCACTGAAGTTGAGGGTACAAAGGGGATGCAAGAATGAATTAGTTATGAAGCTTGTCCTTTGGTAGTAGAAATTTGGTTCTGTAACATCTTAGCAGGTTGATGTCATGGAGCATGTGACTCAATAGCTGTCTCGAATACAGTAGATGCCCATGTATCAACCTCAAAATTACCTTTTTCTAGTCTGGTAAATTCGAATGCTACCTCAGGTGAGTGATTAAGTAAAGGGGGTAGACTCTCTGACTGGTCATTAGTGTAAAGTATGGAACAATTGTAATAACAATGGGTTGGAGATAGTTTTGGTCTGTGCTGTTTCTACTCTTTGAGTAATACCCTCCACATGTTGTGAACCAGAAATGCTGTTGAGGGCTTTGTCACGCTCAGGACTACGTAACAGGTCTTGTTTTATTTCACTAGCTCTCTAATAATGACGCTGACACTTTCTTTAGTTATGAAAGCTCAGCCTTAGCTTAGACTTGTTCCCAACTAGCTCTTCGCACTTAAATTAACCCATTTATATTAATATACATTTTGCCACATAACTTGTTACCTCTCCTCAGTAACCATATGTCCGACTTCCTCTACTTCTGTCTGGCAAATCTCTGGCGTCTCCGACTCTTTCCCAGCGTTCCTCTATCTCCCTGGAAGTTCCAGCCGTCCTCTACTGACTAGCTCTTTGTTAAGCCAAACACAAGGTGCCCAAGGCAGGGTAGATTAAACAGAGACACATCTTCACACATCATACAAAAACATTACCGAACAGGAGTATAGGTGCTAGGTTACTTACAGGAACAGAAATTCAGGAACTCAAAGACAGCTGCATCACCAAAGCCTACCACAGCACAGGTGACAGCTCACAAAGCCTGCGTAACCAGGGTAACCAGGTAACCTGGGTAACGTTACACCCTGGGGCAGCCCAGCAGGATGGAGACTGCCCCTTCCAAGTCCTCCAGCTGAGTTAAGCCTATTCAAGGCAGCTCAGCTGATCTCGGCTGCTTCCTGGTAGCTAGTCTGATCTGTCTTTGCAGTTTGACTTGTTTACTCTTGGGAAGAGGGTCCTGATGAGACTGTTGGATTTCAGGGACTTCCAGAAAGCTTTACCTTCCTGTGCAAGGAGCGTCTCTACAGGATGGGATGATTCCATCCTTCACTTACAGCGATTTATGAAAAGGACAAATTTTTTTTAAAAAATCTAATTTGATAATGAAGATATAAAGGAATGATTTTTTAAAAAAACCTTTAAATCTAAAACAATTATATGCCAATTTTAAGGGACCATACAAGGATCTAAAACAATTATATGCCAGTTTTAAGGGACCATAGAAGGATGAGAGAGACCAGGTGGTAAGGATCCCATAGCTTGCATACTGGTATTAATAACTCATAAATTATTTAATAATCTCCTTTACCAGATTTTTTTCTTAATAGTAAATATAGGTGTATTCCAGGGGATTAATGAAGGCTCAAAATGAAAACCTTGTAACTGTTCATCAATTAATTCCTTAATAGCCAAAGGTTTTCCTGGGGTAGTGGCCACTGATTAACCCAGACCTTCTTATCTGAAAGCCAAGTAATAGGCTCAGCAGTTCTGAGTTAAAGAGACTTTCCAGTGGCCCACTAAAACATGGTTGTTTATTCCCAAGTGCAGTACAATTTTGATTAGTTGTCATGACTACTAATAAAACAATGCCTTGTTGAATTTTCTAGCTCCTTCTCTGGGATATATCCCAAATCAATCATTGTGACTTGAGCATCAGAATGGAAAGCTATCCTCCCTGGGGGCAATGCATCTCTTCCCCCATAAACTTAATGGTAAAAATTTTTATCACATGAGGAATAAATGATCCAGCATGTCATTCTCTATCAGACCAATTAAGCAACTGAACTTGTTCAGGTATGCCAACTCCTGTAATAACCCTACCGGCCAATTGTAGTGGTCAGGCAGCTGGTCACCATTTTCCATTAACTATGGTTACAATAGATAGGCCTCGGACCCAATAATCTTTAAAAGGGTTGTTTTCTATTAATATTTCCAATTTGGGGCTGTTTTCTTAGCTTTGGGGGTCAAAACTGTTCCCCAAAGCATCCAAAACCTTGATCTTCTTGGACACTAGAAGGATTTCTTTCTCCGTCATATATGGTAGAATTAAAAGTTGGACAAGTCTGACAAGATCTCCTGAGTAAACCGGGAGCATGGGGGCCATGGGAGAGAATTGAAGGGGGGGGGGACAGAGAAAACTGTATAGCTCAATAAAATCAATAGAAAAAAAAAGTTGGACAAGTCTGAATTAGTGCAGAGCATAATAAGAACTTAAGAAGAGGAAGAACGCCTCCTATAAAATCTAAATAAATAACTCTGACTCCTGCTTTTGTCTTACTGTTTGTCCTGTCTGGTGGCAATCCTTAGGAGCTCAGTTTTACTCTTCAGGGAAGCAAGGATGATATTCAGTTAGAGTATCTGAGCACTGCACTGAATCCTCCTCGGTGACTTTGACTCTCCTCTCAGCTTCAACATACTATTTAGCAACAACACAGAGTGTTTCTTCACATGTCCTGAGTTTCCCCTGTTCTTGGTCACAAGTCAATGTGTCCCCCAAACTTGCTTCTTGCGTCACCCCCAGTGTTCCTGGAATTGCTGGATGCCCATCAGGCTCCATGTATAGGTACCAATCACACCCCGCCATCAGCGCCACTTGCTGTGTTCAGTTTGGCAAGAGCACCTGGACGAGAAGAGACATGACGTAGGACAAGCTTCACCTGGAGCCTCTAGGTTCCTTGTAGGGAGAAAAGAGAACAACTCTGTTCTGTAGTTTGGTGCATTTGAAGGGCAGAGGGGGCTGCTGTAAGTATCAGGCCTTACCTAGAGTTTCAGAGGTCACGTGGGATCAGAGCTACCTCTCAAGAAGCACGCCCAAAGGCATTTTCTTTCTTTCTATGCAGTTTCCTACAGAGAAACCTGAATGCCAAGGAGAGGATTAACTGGATCACAGGTTGCTCTTGAGTTTAGGTTTGCCCTTGATGAAAACTTTGTAGGCTACCTGCATAGCAACAGTGATTAAATTTAGTGTGTTTTACTTAACCAAATATAGTCAAAATGTCATCAAGATGTAATTAATATAAAACTATTCATAAAATTCTTTATTTCCCTTTTTAATAATAAATCCTTGAGAGTTGATGTGGAATATAGACATAGACCACATCTCAATTTAATAACAAATTAAAATGGGAGGTAGTTGGTCTGTACGGATTCTACAAGTTTTAAAAAAAATTCACGCCCTTTTTTGTTTGTTTGTTTGTTTGTTTGTTTTGATTTGTTTTTCAAGACGGGGATTTCTCTGTAGCTTTTGGAGCCTGTCCTGGAACTAGGCGCACGCCTTTAATCTTAGCACTTTGGGAGGCAGAGGCAGGGGATCTCTGTGAGTTCGAGGCCAGCCTGGTCTACAAGAGCTAGTTCCAGGACAGGCTCTAAAACTACAGTGAAACCCTGTCTCAAGGGAGGGGAAAAAAAGAACATTCTCAGTGCTCCCTACAGAAATACCAAACAAATTGAGAAGGCAATTTCCCTATGAAAGAAGAGGCGTCGGGGAGCTGGGTGTGGTTGCTCACCCCTTTAACCACAGCACTCAGGCGGAGGCAGGCAGTTCTCCGAGTGTAGGTCAGCCCGAATGTAGACATTCTGATGGA
Organism: Arvicola amphibius; assembly: GCF_903992535.2. Taxonomy (NCBI): domain Eukaryota; kingdom Metazoa; phylum Chordata; class Mammalia; order Rodentia; family Cricetidae; genus Arvicola; species Arvicola amphibius. The sequence continues at coordinate 124,085,342 of NC_052052.2, read as the reverse complement.
CAGTAAGTTCCAGGACAGCCAGGGCTACAGAGAGACACCCTGTTGGAAAAACAACAGAATCCCAGCCAGGCTAACTTTAGCACACTGGGGTAATAAGTTCACTTAAAAAATAACCACCTGTGTTTTATCCTGGTGGTGACTGTGTATCATCCCATTGATAGGAGATGTCACAATCTGACATGATTGGCTAATTCATATTTAGCACAAAGGAGATGAAGGAAAAGGGGAGGGGGCTGCCACTCTCGGTCATCGAGTTTCAGAAATGAAGCAGGACCTTTGTATAAACAAAAGACTTGCCAGGTAGAGGAGATTAAAAGGGTGAATGGGAGATTTAGGGAATATAGGCCCTTGGTAGGCTAGCCACCTTTGACAGCAAACACAAAAGCAAAACCTTTCTCAAACAGTGTATGGTGATGCAAACCTGTCGTCCTAGCATCCAGGAGACAGAAAGTCAAGGATTGTTGGAGTTCAAGGTCGGTCTGGACCCCCTGGCAAGTTCCAAACTAGCCAAGGAAATACTCTGATTCTATGTCTTTAAAAAATAATAATACTGGACTTTAGCATCCAAACACCGAGGAGGAGTCACCCCCAGAGACCATCTCTCACACCACAGCCGATGCAAAAGCATGAGGATTTTATTAATTCTGTCATGACAGGGTCCCTCAGCATTCGGGAAGCCAAGAGACCCCGACTAGCTGGTACAGGCTACTTTTAAAGGAGAAGGCCATAGAAGCAAGGGGGGTTGTGATTGGCTTATTCGAAAGGGCTATTACCAATAATTGGCTGGAGAGCTGTTGCCAGATCAGATGAAGTAAGAGGTCATTTTGACCCCGTTTCCCAGGGGACTGAATCAAAACATACGTATATGAGTAATTGTTCAGAAACTGAGTACATGCATGTGTAGCTGTTAGGTCCTTGGTTCCCAGAGGAGGATGGGAAGCACCAAGGCACGGAGGCTGAGAGGGTTCAGAATTGTCAGAAATGGCTTCAGAATTGTCTTAAAGTCTTACAATAATTAACTTAAAATCATTAAGTGCTATTTTGAAATTCATTTCTGCAATAACTGAAGCACACCTAAGTAAACTACACAACTCTAACCTGTATCTAGCATAAATACACTATTATGTTTTAATTTGTTTCTCAAACACCTATGATGTTTTTGCTTTTTTGTTTTGGGGTTTGCTTGGTTGGTTGATTTTGGGTTTTGTTTTGTTTTGTCTTAGTATTCACTAAATGGGCAAATGTTATGGAACAACTATGGAACTTAGACTGTATACAGATAGAGACAAATGTGCAAAAGTACAAGGTCACCCTTGGCTACAGAGTAAGTTCAAGGCTGCCTGGGCTCCGTGAAGGCTTAGATAAGACAAATAACTACTAGGATCTTAAGAATTTTCAGCACTGGCGGGTAGTTCTTGCTATTTAAATTTCTTAAATCATTGTTTTCATTACCTATATATAATCCCCAATCTTGTTTAACAAGACACAAAAATGAAGGAATGTGAAGTCTTTAGCAATAACAATTTGTTTAAAAATCAGAAATAGGTCAACTGTGCACATTGGCTTATTACCATAATCTAAGAATTTGGGCAGCTGAGGCGGCTTTGCCATCCTATTGAAAGACCTGGATAAATCCAGGTCTGCCCAAAGAAAGCCCTGGATAAATCCATGTTCACACACACACACACACACACACACACACACACACACACACACCTCCAGCAGGAAGAAAATAGCCAAAAATCTAAGCAGGAAGAGAAGAATCAGAAATCTAGGATTAGCCAGTTCAGTGACTGTGTTTCAGGAACTAGCTGAAGATAAAGTTAGATTGTAATCTTGAGAATAATCTTGAGAAACAGGGAGTTTCCCCCTTGTGATTATCATTGGTATTTTGGAATACTGTGTTTCAGGAACTAGCTGATTATGACCCTGAGAGTGATCTTGAGAGGCAGGGAATTGCCCCCCTTGTGATCATCACTGGTATTCTCGGAATTTTCTACACCCTCCCTACCACTGGGCTGTGGTTTCTTCCCTAAAAAACTCCTTCTCCCGGCCAGTCAGGGTCGAACTCTTCCCCTGCGTGGGTTACGAGTCTTGGCTCCAGTGCACTGGTTCACCTCTCATCTCATCATTAAAACCTCATGTGATTGCAGCAAGGACGGTCTCTCATGAGTTACTGGGGGGGGGAGGGGGTCCGTATTATCCCGAAGACTTCAGTGAGAGTCTCCCCACACTGGGGGTCTTTCACTATCAAGGCCAATATCAAATACCCAGTGAGTTGTGAATAGCCTGGGATAAGAGATAGGGGTGCAGAGTGAGATCCAGTCAAAAACAAAACACCAAACTCACAAATACCAATGGCATTCTATCATCTTTAAAACTAGCTACTGGTGCCAGTCGTGGTAATGCACACCTTTAATCCCAGCACAAGGGAGGCAAGTGTGGATAGATCTCTGAAAGTTCAAGGCAAGCCTGATCAGAGAGAGCAGCCATATAAGCCAGAGCTACTTAGAGAAACGCTGTCTCAACAACAACAAAGTAGCTACTGGTCTCAGCCCTAGCTCATTTCTAGAAACTTGGGATAAGCAGTCAGTTGCAGTTCCCTGACTCTGTGCTCTTTCATGACCTTTATGGAGCAGCATGTGAATCCCTCCAACCTTCTAGGATTACCTTTGTGCAACATATTTTGTAACTGTAGGAGATTAGCCCATTTGTGTGTAAATATCTTCTTTACAATTATTTGCCTCTGACCTAAACAGAGGACTCTCAACAGAGAAATCTAAAATGGCTGAAAGACACTTAAGGAAATGTTCAACATCCTTAGTGGTCAGAGAAATGCAAATCAAAACAAATCTGAGATTCCCTCTTACAACTGTAAGAATGGCCAAGATCAAAAACACTGATGACAACTTATGCTGGAGAGGTTGTGGGGAAAAGGGAACACTTCTGCATTGCTGGTGGGAATGCAAGCTGGTACAACTCCTTTGGATAGCAGTGTGGCAATTTCTCAGAAAATTAGGAAACAACCTTAATCATCCTTGATTCAGGAATGCTCCAAGAATGCCCCCTTTATTGTGTTCAGAGGCAGCTTATATAGAGATAGCCATGCCCCAGCCAAACCCACCAGAAACCACTCTTCTGCCTTCAGGAGCTCCTGAGAATCTGGTGCTCAGAGCAGCTGTAGGCACTCAGATCAGAGGAAAACAAGTTGTTTGCAAGAAATTCAGGATCTGGAGGCTCAAGGCTCCCAACAAGGCATCACTAGCCTTTCCTTCTTCCATCTATCTATTATAACCTAGAACCCAGACATCCTCCTACCTCTGCCTCCCAAGTGCTAATATCAAAGGCATGTACCACTATGCCTAGCTTTTAAATTTGTTTTTCTAGACAGGGTTTCAAAGTATACCCTTTGCTGTCCTGGAACTCAATAGGCCAGGCTGACCTCAAATTTAGAGATTTCCCCCTACCTCTGCCTCCTGAGTGCTGGGATTAAAGGTGTGCGCCACCACAGCCAGGCTAGATTTTTCTTTTAATGCTTTAACTAAGTTAAAATGTTAGTACTGGTGTTTACTGGGAAAACTGGTGTTCCTTCTTTGAGTCCTTAGTCTCATTAATACAAGAATTTAAAAACAGGTTCAGAAGGTCAAGGCCAGTTTTATTAGTTTGAAAGACAAACAGTACAGGCAAGCAATAGGAAAACCCAAGTAGTCTTGAGGAGAGGAAGAAAAAAAAAAACATACTGTTAGTTATCCAGGGAGGTCAGAAACTGAATGGCCATGAAAACTGTCGTCAGGTTGGCTGAGCAACACACCAAAGTTCACTAAATCCTAGACTCTTGTGTCTCAGGGGAAAGGACTGTACCAGGATTATGTGGTTGAAAAATAGAGGCAGATTGTAAAGGAAAAGCTCCGCAAAGGATAATGGACTGCAGGGCTAAGGAAAAGTTCCCAGAAAACATCTGGCCACCTGATGCCGACCTTTTACTTTGGCACATCGCGGGCTTTTTGTTGTTTGGTTTTTTGTTTGTTTGTTTGTTTGTTTGTATTGGCGCCCGATCTGTGTTCCCAGATGCTAGGATAAAGGATGTCCAACCTTCCCCTGCGATCTAGCTTCTTTCATATGTTAATTTAGATGGTTCCATCGTGTTGAGCTTCCACATGATCTTCCAATACGGCTAAACATTCAATTTATTGTTTTCCAACAGGATTTCATATCCTCTTATCGCTCTACCGTTTGTCATCAGTAGGATTTACTCTAAACCGTTTACTTTCACTGAGTTTTGCTTTCAGGGTACTAAACTGTACGGCCTTGGGAACCAGGGGACGCCTGAGGGTAGGCTATGGATCTCTTCTGTTCTTTTCTCTTTCACTGGACCGAAACCCGAGGTGGAAAAATACAGAACTTTTCAACGCTTTGATATTGAATTGGAAGCGAGCCTTAACTTCTGGAATTTCGAAATAAAGCAAATTCTGCTTTTTTAAAAAAAAAACTAATCTAAAACGTTTAGAAGGAAATAAATTTGATGTAGACTTAAGAAGCAAAATCGCTCGAAAGGTTATTACAAGATTCGGGTTTAACCAATGGGAGAGTAAACCGGGCTGTAACAGCTAACCAATCACACAGGGAGAAAGCAAGTCTTAATTTGCATAAAACTCCCTACAAATATACAAACAACGTGTTCTGAGGCTTCACTTTTTATTTCTTGCGAGGAAAGAGATCTGAAGATGCCTGAACCAGCGAAGTCCGCTCCCGCCCCGAAGAAGGGCTCCAAGAAGGCCGTGACCAAGGCGCAGAAGAAAGACGGCAAGAAGCGCAAGCGCAGCCGCAAGGAGAGCTACTCGGTGTACGTGTACAAGGTGCTGAAGCAGGTCCACCCCGACACCGGCATCTCTTCCAAGGCCATGGGCATCATGAACTCGTTCGTGAACGACATCTTCGAGCGCATCGCGGGCGAGGCGTCGCGCCTGGCGCATTACAACAAGCGCTCGACCATCACGTCCCGGGAGATCCAGACGGCCGTGCGCCTGCTGCTGCCCGGCGAGCTGGCCAAGCACGCCGTGTCCGAGGGCACCAAGGCCGTCACCAAGTACACCAGCTCCAAGTGAGCGCGCCCATCTCTCTTAACCCAAAGGCTCTTTTCAGAGCCACACAACTGTTCACAATTAAGAGCTACGCACGACTCCCTCTTTACACTAACATCCCGAAGGCGACAGTATTGGTATACTCCTTCCTGCAGGCAGAGTCTTAAATAGGCGCTCTTGTATTTCTATGGGTCAGTTTGGACTCATGACTGCTTCCTGTAATTATAGAGGGTATTGGAACAATGAGGCCAGAACGATCGTTTTCAGCACTTTGTGCTATGTAAACGTTAGGTTCCACCCTAGTGTCTGCGGGAGAGGAAGGGACCGCGGAGCGACCTGACCGAACGCCCGTTTTCCGAGCTTCTGTTTTAAGTATTACTGGGAAATTAACACTGTCACGGGAAGGCGGAGTGAAAAACCGGGGGTTTACCACCTGCTCTAGCTAAGCTACATAAATCCACTTTTCTCCTAATGTTCAAAACAAGCTTGTTCGGTGCCTGTTAGCCGGCTCTTGGTGACGCTCAGGTCGCCATTTTCCATGGCGCCGCCCTGGATAGAGTAGCTCGTCTCAGCTCGCCGAAAGCGAAAGTGCCTGAAGCACCGGCGCCGGCTTTTACCTCTTCTTAATGGTTCGGCGCCTCCACCCCCCCCCCCCCCCAAAGAACTGGCCTGGAGCTTTTACATTTTAAGCTTTTACATATGAATTGGATTGTGGGAGAAGCAGCAACAACATATCCATTTTAAAAAGAAAAAAATCGTTTGTTTACTTTTTCAATTACAGGAAGTGGTGGAAAGGCTTTGTTTGTAAAACTAAAAGGAAAATCAAGTAGGCAGGCCTGGGAGCATTTCATTTCCTTCTTCCTTTTCCTAACTGCTGAGTGTCTTTTAAACAGCAAGAAAATTTCCAAACCCCTTTCCTGACTTGTTTTGGAAAGGAGATCTGGAAGAAAAAAAAAATAATAATAATCCTAGCATTCGTAATGTGGCCAGGTTCTGGAGTCTACAGATTATAAATTCAGCAATTTTGGAACTATATGTCCCAGGAGGGAGGGACCCTGACCCAATGTGAGGGAAAAAATATAAAGTACGATGTTGGGGTGCTGGGGATGGAACTAAATCCCCTGTTCCAGTGAGCTACAGTCATGCTGCCTGCTATTCCATGTCTCCTTTCTCAGGCTGGACAAGTACCTTTATCCGACCTCCCTAGGCGCCTTTTTAAAAGTGAGGTAAATACAAGCGGAGCGGTAGGCCTTTAATCCCAGCACTAATAAGGCAGAGGCAGGCAGATCTCTGTGAGTTCGAGACCAGCCTGGTCTACAAGACCAGCCAGGAAGGACAGACTACAAAGCTACAGAGAAACCCTGTCTCGGAAAGAAAAAAAAAGTTACTTTAAAGTAACAAAATTGCAACTGTAATCCAGGAGGCCGCTCTGCGTGTAAAGTCATTTGCCACCATGCCTGACAACCCTATTTCTGTGCACTAAACCCACATGGCATTCTGGTTTTAAAAAAAAAAAAAAATGCCCTTTATGCTACATGGCAAGCAGGGCACACACAGATAAACAAATGTTTGGGTTGGGTTTTTTTTTTCCACTTTAAAAAAAATTGCAATGATTGTGACTTTAGAAACAAGGCTGAAACTACCTGGTGAATTATTTGCTTCTAAGAATTCAAATGTCCATGTTAACATCTTGTTTGTTTAACTTTCTTTTCTTTGTAATGAGATCTCAGTCTTGTAGCCCTGGCTACCCTGGAGCAGCTATGAAGCACAAACTAACCTCAAATTCTCAGCAATCCTCCAACTCACCGTTTCTAAACGCGGATTTATGGGTGGAGGCCACCACACCTTGTAGTGTTTGTTTGTTCCTGTTTGGCTTTTTTGTTTCTTTGTTTTGTTTTGTTTTGTTTTGTTTTTGAGATATAGTCTGGAACTCACAGACCAATCTGTCCCCGTCCCTCCTGTCGCCTCTGCTTGCTGAGTCCTGGGATTAGAGTGAACCTCCACACCTGTTGTCCTGTTCAGATTTAAAGCATTCCTGACTGAACCTGACTGAACCTGCCTTCTTCATTCCCGCACTGACCTTAAGCCCAGAATTGCTCTGGAACGGAGGCCTCACGGAGCACTTCATGGAATGCCAGAAGATTCTTCCCAGGATTTTGTTGTTTAGGTTTTTGGGTTTTTTTTTTTTTTAATTTTTTTCCTACTCTTTGAAATCCCCGTGACTCCCTCCAGTCTCTGAACTTTACAGATTTTTCTCTAGGCCTAACTGGGCTACTTAGCAAGGATCTACTATAAAATAAATAAGAGAACAAAACAAAAAATCTTGACTGCAGGGCAGTGAGTACCACCTGTTGGTCTTATTGAAGGACACATTGATAAATCCAATACCCAAGATTTCTGTTATCTTCAGGGTCTGGGACCTCTTTTTTCCAAAGTTCCCAAAAGGAAGTGTTGGCAGGACAGCTGAATAAATCTAGTGACTTGGGAGCCTGATTATCTGAGTTTCATCCCTGGAATCGCTGTAAAGGTGATAAATACAAACACTCACACACACACTCACACACACACATGCACACGTGCGTACGCGCACACACACACACACATGCACACGCGCGTGCGCGCGCGCACACACACACAATAAAAGAATTAAGTACTGAGGGGAGACTGATGTTCTCTCTCTGGTGATATTTTGGAAACATCTGATTTGCAGATGACAGCTAATAAAGTCCTGGACCCTGTATACTGTTCCTTGAGGGGCAGATGTAAGATTTATATGTCAAACTACTGTGTTGATTTTACAGACTAAGAAATTAGGAAAGATCCTAAGCAGGGAACTAACAAGTTTCAGTTCTTCAGGTTTCCAAGACTGGATTGATTACAGGATTTGGTGTGGTTTGGTTTAGTTTTGAGACCGACTAGCATCCACACCTCATGGGCCTTCAACAGATGGCCTTGACTTACTAGCCCATACTCCTGGTTGCTAACAGTAGAATAAACCACCAGGCCCGCTTCTATGGAGCACTGAGCCAAGCTAACACTATCCCTTGAGCTACATTGTCAGCGCCCACGTCGCTCTTCCCCAGGCATTCGTGCACTCCCAGGGAACCACTATTGATAAAATAAAATATACTCAACTCATACATGTAAAACTTTCATACATACACAGGACTACTAAGTGGGGGAGGGGGCATCCTGGTCAAGAGAACAGAATCTCTGGCCTACTTGGAAATCTAACATTCCTGGGACCAACCTTAGGTAGTTTCACCTTAAAGCACGCTAGAGACACATGGGGTGTATTGAGGTGATTTACTTTTCATTCCCAAACTTCACATCCTAGCACAATTCCTACCAGCTGAGCAGCCACTTGCTGAAACTCCAATTTTTACTTTTTTAAAGTCTTAAGTATGCTTCTTCTGATACTTTGGGCCGCTAAGTCCACAATGCATGTCTGAGATCAGATCAACCAGGAACTGGTGTTAGAGGTCTATGAAAGACAGCAAGTGGCTGCTGAGAACAAAACATGAGTCCTCAGAGCAACTACAGTGCTATCTCCCAGGCCTTTAATTGTTGGCTCAAATATTGGTCAAAAGAAAAAAAAAAACCAAAAACCTGGGACTTAATTCTGAAACCAAGCCGTACCTGATCTAAGGTTGAGGAATAGTGGGATAGTTAAACAAAAAGCTATGCTATTGACTATAAAGCCACTAAAGCAACCTAAACACCAGAAGAAATTGAGTACGCCCTTTTAAGTGAAGGGGTGGGTGGCCCTGAAAAGGGCCTTTTTTGGGGTTAAACAGGACAGGTAGGTGGATGTTTAACCTCCGAAGCCATAGAGGGTGCGGCCCTGGCGCTTGAGAGCGTAGACCACGTCCATGGCGGTGACGGTCTTGCGCTTGGCGTGCTCCGTGTAGGTGACGGCGTCGCGGATCACGTTCTCCAGGAACACCTTCAGCACCCCACGGGTCTCCTCGTAGATGAGGCCGGAGATGCGCTTGACTCCTCCGCGCCGGGCCAGGCGGCGGATGGCGGGCTTGGTGATGCCCTGGATGTTGTCGCGCAGGACCTTGCGGTGGCGCTTGGCGCCTCCTTTACCAAGGCCTTTCCCGCCCTTGCCGCGACCAGACATTGTGTAGCTGAAGCAGGAAACTCAGAACACAATGACTCCAACACACCCGCTTCTTAGCTTTTATAAAGCCAAGGCGGACCTGTTTGAAAACCTCAAGCGCAGGGGCGGAAACCACTGTCAATTACGGCCCTTCTGTGCGTTTATCCAATGAAAGACTGGAGGCGGGACCTGAGGCAACAGCAAAGCCAAGAGTTAAAATTTAACACATTGTATTAAGTATGTCGATACAATTCGTTCAGCCTTCAATAGGGATAACGATATGTATTACCAACAAGTAAGTTTGTCATTTGTTGCTCATTTCCCTAAATAGGAAGTAACATATTATCATTCGTCCAAGTCACCTTGGTTCTCAACCTGGGGGTCGCCACCCCGATCGTATATCAGTTACATCAGATTTTTACATCGTTACAGTAACGAAAAAGCAGGAAAAATAATTTTACGGTTGGGGGTTGAGCACAACATGGGGAACTGTATTAAAGGGTCTCGGCGTTAAAAAAGTTGAGAACCACTGTTAAGTTTTAAGTACAGTTTTAAGAACACATGTATTGTTTCAGGTTCGAAGACTTTGTACTGATTTAGGTATGCTTATGAATCTGCTCAGTGTTCTTTAGCATGCAGACTGACCGAGGGGAAGTAAAAGCTCAGATCGTCACAGGCCTAGCGGTCTAAAAAAATTAAAAGATGTATAGTGGATAGTCATCCCACGGCTGTAAATTTTCTACTTGGTTTACACATAGAAATTAGGAGATCTGGAGATGAGGATCGTGGGGCGGTTCTATTTTTATTTCGCCTTCATTGACTCAGAAATTTCTGTATGTATGTTTTAGTCAACAAACATTACATGCTTGTTGAGGTGAAAATCATGTTGCTAATAATGATTTATTGGAAATAAATGGTTCTACTAATATCTTTGTCCTTCAATTATTCTTACAGAATCTTTTGAAGAGAAATAGTAAAACTAGGTTTCAGACCTTTTAGGAGTAGACTTGAAACTTTATACAGATTAAATCAAGTATATATCTTTAATAATGCAGAGACGTCTATAAGGACATGGGGTGAATATCCTCTAGGTATGAATAGATACGCCTTCTTTTTTTGTTTTGTTTTGTTTTTCGAGACAGGGTTTCCCTGTAGTTTCTAGAGCCTGTCCTGGAACTAGCTCTTGTAGACCAGGCTGGCCTCGAACTCAGAGATCTGCCTGTCTCTGCCTCCCGAGTGCTGGGATTAAAGGCGTACGCCACCGCCGCCTGGCTTAGATACGCCTTCTTAATCAGCTTTGAAATTCTTCAAGATAGACAGGAGAGTGCCAGAGACACTGGTCTTACTGCTCCAGAAGATAGAGTCTCTGTCCATTCTTCCACGCTGCTTTGTGAGGTATGGAAGATTGTTATCCTCCAGGCCAGGCTAGCCTCCAGTTTACTATAGCTGAGGTGGCCTCAAATGCCTGATCCTCCTGTATGTACCTGTTGAGGTCTGAGATTACTGTCATGTGCTGCCATGCTAGGCCCTCTTGCATGTTTATTAATAAAATATATTTATCCTTTTCTTTTAAAAAAAGATTGCTACCCTAATTCATAGTCCCTTTTATTGGTCTTATGACTATATGGATCTCTTTATTTCTCTTCTTTGATAAGCGATGCTCTTTCTTCTGTATGAGTACAGAAGAATCAATCCCATGTCAAAATTGTTTAAATCTATAACATAGAAAGACTATAGGAAATGTCAAATCCTCTCATTTTTTTTATAAGCAGGATTATCTATATCTAAGGACACTGAACAATAGATTGTTTACATTGGTCAACACAAGGGTGTTTCCCAAAGGATTCCACATTTTTGTATTCAGGAGCAAAGAGTTGAGCAGATACACCTAGTTGTGGCAAAAGAAGGAACAGTTTATTAGGATAAGTATACATGCATGGAAGAAGCAGAACAGAGCAAAAAAAAACCGACAGCCCCTCAAAGGCCCACTATACAAAGGGTGGAGGGGTGTATCTCTTCAGTAGCTCTGGGGTCATCTGCAGACGTGGGTTTTCTCGCTGTGCTGTTCTAGTTTTCCAGCTTCCTACATTGCGTGTCTCATTAGTATCCCAAATCAAGGCAGTAGTGCGTTCTTAGGTACCCTGAAGACTTTATAAAGCACCCCCTTCTCCTTCAAGAGTAACAGATGTGGTGAGAACTGTGATATTTTCCAAATATCCTCAGTACCAACCTGAAGTTTTTTGTTTGGGTTTCTTTTACTCGTATGCTAATTTTTCAGATTTGGGCCAAGGTCTTCTCAACTTCTCTCTCTACCATAGCTCCAGTCCCAGCACAACCACAATTCCTAGAAATCCTAAATAATGACAGAGGGACTAAGTGAAAATTCACCAGATGTGACAGATTGCATCTGGTGACAAAAGAAAGCCATTAAGATGACTGTTCTTGTCCAGTAGAATTTTCATATCAAAAGAAATAAGGGGTATCTTTTATTGTAGTGACTGTGTGGAACTAATGAAAAAGCTTGCTTTTTAAAATACAAAGCATGACCCCATTCCTCCTTCCAACCTAGATGGAGGAGAGGGTGTCTGGTCTCACTGCAGCTTAATATCCCATGGCTGACTGATATCTATGGGATGCCTGCCTGTATTTAAATAGAAACAGTGGAGGAGGAATGGATGCAGCACAGGATGAGGTGGGACTGGGAAGAGGGGAGAAAGGGGAAGTTTGGGTTTAAAAAGGAAGGGAAAAAACACAAATAAATAATCATTAAAATAGAAAAAAATATATAAAGCTTAAGGAAAACCCAAATATCTGTTTGGGGTCTGAAAATCCTACAATGTGTTATTGACTGGAGAGCCCACAATTAAAAACACAAGCAGAAATTTTTTTTTTAAACAGTAAGTTGCCTCTTGGTTCTGTGGAAGACTCAAGGACCTTGATAAAGGCTCTATTAGTTTGCTTTCTATTGTTATGATACAACAATGACCAAAACCAATTTGTGGAGGAAAGGGTTTATTTGACTAACAACTCCCCATCACAGTCCCTCATTGAGAGACAAAAGAGCAGGAATGTTGAGACAGAAACAGAATCAGAGATCATGGAGGAAAGCTGTTTATGGGCTTGCTCAGCTGCCATGACCATGTGCCCCGGACATGGCAGCACCTACAGTGAGCTGTGCTGTCCCACATCAATTATTAATCAAGAAAATGTCCTACAGTCTTGCCTACAAAGCCATTCTGATGGTTTTTCTTTTTTATTTGTTTGTTTTGTTGTTGTTGATACTGACTGTTGTTTTGTTTGTTTTTCTGGTTTTCTGAGACAGGGTTTCTCAGTAGCTTTTGGGCCAGTTCTGGAACTGCCCTGTAGAGCGTGCTGGCCGTAAACTCATAGAGATCCGCGTGCCTCTGCATTTATGAAGGTATTTCTTTGGAGGAGCTTCCTTCTCCACAAGTGACATTTGTTTGGGTCAAGGTGAACAAAAATATCCAAAGAACTGTTTAACGCTTGAGAAATAAAACATGAGGCTCTCAATATCAAAACTGCAGCAATCCAGAGTAAAAGCCAGTGTTCATCCTTAGAATTTTCACGCCTTTGAATTTTCTATTGTTTTTATTCTTAATTATGTATAGTTATGTGTCTGTGGTTGGTAATGTGCACGAGAGTACAGGTGCCACAGGATACAAGGCTCACAGGGTCCCCCCAGGAGTGGGAACGATAGGCAACTGGGGATGAACAGACATAAAACTAACCAGAGTCCTCTGCCGGAGCAGAGTGCACTCCTAACACAGCCGTCTCTTTATCCTTTCTTTAGAGAGAAGGTAACTACTCCAAACAAGGGCTAGAATTCATTTTGTATCTTAAATTGGTCTCCAACTTTCAATTTCCCTGCCTCACAGGAGTGGCCAGTGTGCATCTCTATGCCAACATTGTCATTAGCCCGAATTATAACCTATTTCAGAATTGTAACACTGTTGTAGGATTGCAGAGCCTTAAGAATGAAAGGAGCTGGGAGCCTATCTGGAAGCAGAACCCGGAATTCTTGAAGTGCACACTTCCGACTGCCAGCTCAGCAAAGTTATCACCCAAGACAAGGCCTCCAATATCCACAGCTTAAGCTTCCTTCCAGAACTGTAGATTTCAAGAAATGGGGCCTGTATTTAGCCACGACGAAAAGGAACCAGAGTTGAAATATAGAATTGGAACGGTGCATAAATTTGGAGGATAAGGGTATTCATAACCAAGGGCAGAGTCCTGACACTAAACTTAAAAAGGCCAACTAACAATTCAAGAAACTGAATCACAAACGTGGGATCATCGAGGGTAAAATACAAAATGGAATAAGCACAGCAACTCCAATGTTAAAAAAAAAAATATGCAGAGGAAAAGATACTGGGGTGTCTAAAATGTAACCCTTAACAGGCCTTAAGAATGCCCACATAGGCTACCAGCTGATAATGGAGGTCCACTCTTTTACGGAAAATGTGGTGGCTCTGAAAAGAGCCTTTGGGTTCAACTTTACACTGACCAAGAGTTTACGCCCTCTCCCCGCGGATGCGGCGAGCCAGCTGGATGTCCTTGGGCATGATGGTGACGCGCTTGGCGTGGATGGCGCACAGGTTGGTGTCCTCAAACAGACCCACCAGGTAGGCCTCGCAGGCCTCCTGCAGCGCCATGACGGCCGAGCTCTGGAAGCGCAGGTCGGTCTTGAAGTCCTGTGCGATCTCGCGCACCAGCCGCTGGAACGGCAGCTTGCGGATCAGCAGCTCGGTGGACTTCTGGTAGCGCCGGATCTCGCGCAGCGCCACGGTGCCGGGCCGGTAGCGATGCGGCTTCTTCACGCCGCCGGTGGCCGGGGCGCTCTTGCGGGCAGCCTTGGTGGCCAGCTGCTTGCGCGGGGCCTTGCCGCCGGTGGACTTGCGAGCGGTCTGCTTTGTGCGAGCCATGGCTTACAAGAATCAAATGATATTTTGGCAAAGCCTAATGCGCTCTTGCCTGAGTACGTATATATAAGGCGAGCGAGCCCCGTTTTCATTGGCCCACACAGGAAAATTAGCACGGGAACCTTATTGGTAGCTCTGTTCACATCACTGTCCAGGACCCGCCCTGTTCATTTTAATATGTTCCCTTGATTGGTTATCCACTTTAAGTCAATAATGCTCTTATAGCTTGCACAGAAAAAGAAATAGTACTACCCAATTTTCTTCAAAATCATTATTACTTATTAGGATACAGGTTGTTTGCCTCCTAACGTTTTTTTAAGGAGTGGGCTTGAAACGTAATTTTTGGAAAGGAACCGGCTGTGAGTAATTGATCAAGTAATTTGATAGTTTTTCCTTCTACAGAAAGAAAAGATTAACATCAAAATCAAAACCTAATTGAACTTTAAGGGTTTTTATGTCATTGCTAAGGCTTTCTTTTCAATTCCATATGAACATTCACAATGAAGCACGAATTCAAACTTGATTATTAACTTGAATGAGCACTTTTCCATAAAACGATTAGGGGAAGGATTCCAAACTTACATAAACAGGATGGGGGGAGGGAAGGCTCACTATGAACAGATAGAATGCTGCTTAAGTTCATTTTTAGTTTGACATTGCAAAGAATAATATAAATTCATAATTGCCAACGATACTCAGCACAACTATGAATCTTGGTGTCCATCCAGTATGAAAACTGCACAGGGAAGGACTTCCAAAACATTCAGGACACCAAGACAAAAAGCATTATGACAATGTTGATTCTGTATGATGCTGGTGTTGGGATATCACTTGGTACGCTTTAAGGGCTAAAGATATTTTTTGCTACCCTTACTGTGGGCAGTGAACAAGACTACAGTGTATTGACTGAAAGGTCAGTAGAAAAGCTCTCTGAGTGAGAAAGTGGGTGGCTCTGAAAAGAGCCTTTGTTTTTATAGTAAGAATCAGTGGGGAAAATAATCTTATTTCCCCTTGGCCTTGTGGTGGCTCTCGGTCTTCTTGGGCAGCAGCACCGCCTGGATGTTGGGCAGGACGCCGCCCTGCGCGATCGTCACGCGGCCCAGCAGCTTGTTGAGCTCCTCGTCGTTGCGGATGGCCAGTTGCAGGTGGCGCGGGATGATGCGCGTCTTCTTGTTGTCGCGGGCCGCGTTGCCAGCCAGCTCCAGGATCTCGGCCGTCAGGTACTCCAGCACGGCCGCCAGGTACACTGGGGCGCCGGCGCCCACCCGCTCCGCGTAGTTGCCCTTGCGGAGGAGGCGGTGCACGCGGCCCACGGGGAACTGCAGGCCGGCCCGGGAGGAGCGGGTCTTAGCCTTGGCGCGAGCCTTACCGCCCTGCTTGCCGCGTCCAGACATTACAAAAAGAATAAAATAGACTAAAACAGAACAGAAGGCTTTGGAAACCTAATTAAGGGATCCTGATGAGAAGCTACTTATACTAGAAGCTGGAAGTGAAAATGTAAAATGTGATTGGTTAAAATTAGCTTATTCCCTGTAACCAATAAGAGAGGAGCTATAATTCTACCTAATTTACATAATCGTGTCACCAAGACGTTTTCAAATCATAGTTTACTAGTCTTGGAGAGCTCATTTGCATACAAGGTCTATAAAAGCCCAATCACTAGACCGCTACCACACTGACTTTTTCCTCTTTCAGTTTTTGGTGTCGGTTTCTCTAACAATGCCTGAACCTGCGAAATCCGCGCCCGCCCCTAAGAAGGGCTCCAAGAAGGCCGTGACCAAGGCGCAGAAGAAGGACGGCAAGAAGCGCAAGCGCAGCCGCAAGGAGAGCTACTCGGTGTACGTGTACAAGGTGCTGAAGCAGGTCCACCCCGACACCGGCATCTCTTCCAAGGCCATGGGCATCATGAACTCGTTCGTCAACGACATCTTCGAGCGCATCGCGGGCGAGGCGTCGCGCCTGGCGCATTACAACAAGCGCTCGACCATCACGTCCCGGGAGATCCAGACGGCCGTGCGCCTGCTGCTGCCCGGCGAGCTGGCCAAGCACGCCGTGTCCGAGGGCACCAAGGCCGTCACCAAGTACACCAGCTCCAAGTGAGCGCGCCCATCTCTCTCTTAAACCCAAAGGCTCTTTTCAGAGCCACCTATTTTGTCCTTTTGAGTGGTTGTGACACTTGATTTCTACTCACCTTAAACTAAGGCGCAAAATGGCACAGTATTATTTAAGTAGATCCTTTTAAGTCAAAAGAAAATGTACCTCCAGTAGTACATTTACTACAGCTTCTAATCCTACAATATCACAGCTTTCGAGAACTTAGTTCCAATACTTTAAACTGGTTTTCAGGGAATGCATGTGTAAGTTGCCAGGATCCGAAATAATGTGGCCTGTAGTTACATGCACGATTGGTCACTAACACAATTTTCCACACCACTAATGCTAATTATAAAACTACTAATTACATATGTGGTTTTGATAGCACTTCATATATAAATCATGGAACCTGTCATACAAACGCTCATCTTTTTTGCGAAGAATTTTTTCATCACTTTCCTTAAGTTTTAAGGGTATGGCTGAATAGATGCATCCAGAAGGCAAGGGAGCTGCTGACCAGCATCTTCATTCGCAATATGAAATTATGAAATACTTTCTTCTGGAACTACAGAAGATAAAACAGGTTTATATCAACTGACAGTAAACTTAACAAACTCACATAGAGCTCCAGGATAGTAATATACTTCCCTTCTCCGAGGGTATATGTTTATATCAGTTTTCAAGAGAATGATTTAGGACTTTTGACTATACATTTTCTACACTGTGGTGAGTATACCTTTAAATAGGTTTGTGCGCACGTGTGCGTGCTGTAGTTGCTGTCTCGAAACTCGGTTTTAGAAAAGGCTGGCTTCTGCCTCTTGAGTGTAGTGCGAAAATAGCTCTCTCTTTGAGAAGGTGGGTGGCTCTGAAAAGAGCCTTTGAGTTAAGAGGGAGATGGGCGCGCTCACTTGGAGCTGGTGTACTTGGTGACGGCCTTGGTGCCCTCGGACACGGCGTGCTTGGCCAGCTCGCCGGGCAGCAGCAGGCGCACGGCCGTCTGGATCTCCCGGGACGTGATGGTCGAGCGCTTGTTGTAATGCGCCAGGCGCGACGCCTCGCCCGCGATGCGCTCGAAGATGTCGTTGACGAACGAGTTCATGATGCCCATGGCCTTGGAAGAGATGCCGGTGTCGGGGTGGACCTGTTTCAGCACCTTGTACACGTACACCGAGTAGCTCTCCTTGCGGCTGCGCTTGCGCTTCTTGCCATCTTTCTTCTGCGCCTTGGTCACGGCCTTCTTGGAGCCCTTCTTAGGGGCGGGAGCGGACTTCGCTGGTTCAGGCATGGTGCACAAACGGTAATGTCCAAATTAGAGTAAAGAACTGAGACATTTGTACATTTATTTATAGGACTTCTATGCAAATATGGTACGAAATGTGACAGATTCCCATTGGTGAATGGTAAGGGAACCTTCCGTTTATGCAAAATAGGATTTCTGTGTCTGAATTTTAATTGGCTGAGCCTTTTAGGTTACTTTAGCCAATGAGTAACGCAAATTACAATCGACTCTGCAAGTATAACTTGCACATTTTCAGAGACAAACCCATATTGTATTCGCAATCCTTCTAAGTATGTCTGGCCGCGGCAAGCAGGGCGGCAAGGCTCGCGCCAAGGCTAAGACCCGCTCCTCCCGGGCCGGCCTGCAGTTCCCCGTGGGCCGCGTGCACCGCCTCCTCCGCAAGGGCAACTACGCGGAGCGGGTGGGCGCCGGCGCCCCGGTGTACCTGGCGGCCGTGCTGGAGTACCTGACGGCCGAGATCCTGGAGCTGGCTGGCAACGCGGCCCGCGACAACAAGAAGACGCGCATCATCCCGCGCCACCTGCAGCTGGCCATCCGCAACGACGAGGAGCTCAACAAGCTGCTGGGCCGCGTGACGATCGCGCAGGGCGGCGTCCTGCCCAACATCCAGGCGGTGCTGCTGCCCAAGAAGACCGAGAGCCACCACAAGGCCAAGGGGAAATAAGTTTGTCTCTTGGATTGTCCTGGTGGAAGTCACCTTAAAACAAAGGCTCTTTTCAGAGCCACCCACCTTTTCAGTAGAAAGTGCTGGAATACTATTGTAGCATGAAGAAACATTTTTAAATTGTCCTCTGTCTTACCCAATGAGGGGTTGTGATTCAAAGTTGGTAAAACCCGCAGAAACGGCATTTCCTTTATGTGATGTGTGCACTTAAGAACCGTGAGATGCTTTAAGAAAAGATCACCTTAAGACATTTTGGAATTACGATAATTTCACAAGGCAGTTAATATTTTAGGTATGTAATATGCTCATGAAGTTCTGACAGTATAATTAAACCCAAAATATAAAAACAAAGTAAAGCTCTACTAAAAATTTAAGGGGTTTTGCTTCTTTTTGGAAGTTTTCTGTTTTTGTATTGTCAAGACAGGGCCTTACCGTATAGTTCTGGCTATCCTAGAACTCACTTTATAAATAGATCATGTTGGCTCTGACCTCCCTGTTGCTGCAATTAAAGATGTGGACCACTATGTGAGGCCAATGGAGGGTTTGGGTTTTTCTTAATTCAGAAAAAAATTAAGAATTCAAAGCTGGTATTAACTAAAGTGGACTTAGAATTTTAATTATTAAGTCTTGAATAATTCTTTTTCATTACTTTTGAAAGTTGGTTAATTCGAAGACTGGGACTGAAAAATGGTATGCATTAAAAGTATGGTTTGTGATGGCAAAGTACTGTCCAGCTGCTACTTTTTCTTTAATACTCATTGATTTATTTTATATTTATTTATGTGAAAGTGTGTGTGTGTGCCACGTGTTTGGTGCCCTCGTGGGCTGGAAGGAGTTTTCAGATGCCCTAGTGTGTTACTGTGTTAGAGTTGCATGCTCCTGTGAACTGGAATCCAATTCAGGTCCTCCAGAGGAACAGCAAGTGCTCTTAACAACTAAAGCCATCTGTACAGCACCAATGTATAAATCTATTTTATTTATGTATTTACTCATTCAATCGTACATTGATATTATCATTACAGCCCTGGCTGCTCTGGAACTTACCTTTCAAATCAGCTTCAAATTCACAGCAATCCTAGTTCATCTGACTTTGTTCTGTTAAGATCACTAGTGACCCGTTCTCGGGATGGAAATGTGTTTGACTTCAACCATAGCCTTGTATACAAAAATTACTTTGTTTGGGGTTTTTTTGTTTTGTTTGTTTAGTTGTTTTTGTTTGGTTTGGTTTGAAACGGGATTTCTCTGAGTAGCCTTGGCTGTATTGCAACTCATTTTGTAGACCAGGCTATCCTCAAACTCAGAGCTCTGCCTGCCTTTACCTTCCAAGTACTGGGTTTAAAGATGTGCACACCACCACTGCAGGGCTACTTTCTAATTTTCATTCCTGTTTTTGCCTTGACTGTACAGTTATTCACCATTTCTAAGCCTGTACAGTAATCATAGATAACCTTATAATTAATTGATCTCTAAAGTAGAAATTAAAGAGTATATGTATTTAATTTGTTCTTAAATTAATTTTAATAGTATTAGGTCATCCCAGTGACAAATCATTCCTCACACTTAGAGATTACTAAAGGGGAAAAACCCCCCTCCCTAATACATATGCATGTGTCCAGCTCTGGCCATAAACAGAAGATTTTCCTAACTTACATACACGCTAGAGTTATGCATTCCACATGTTGTCATCCCTAGATTTCTTTCATGTCTCAGCCTCAGATTACACTTTGAACAAGTTAAACAGAGGCAGGAGACTACAAATCTGGCCATTTGGGCAGATAGGAGATTTAGAGCAAAGATTTTGCCAGAATTATTTCTGAAGTACACCGCCGTTGTGTTCTTGTTGAATAGTTGTTACCCAGGTTCTTCTTGCCCACCTGGCAGAATTATGCTTTTTCTAGCGAGAGTTGGGGCAGGCAGAAACTGAAGGGTGGTTGTGATTCTGCACTGCCCCCTAGAGCTGCAGGGGGAGCATGATGCCTGGCTGTAAAGTTGCCTTTTGTTATGGAAATGCAAAGGTGAATCTTCATAAATAAACATTAGCATCCTAGTAACTTTCATCTTGATAAACAAACATTAGCATATAAGTAACTTTTGCTTATCTCTAACAGGCCTGGTTAACACATTACTTATCTCTGGAGGCAGTGTTGCCTTAGCTAAATTCTATTTTGTGTGACTTAATGTCTCCCTCCTAAGCAAATCTACTAGGAAATCTATTAGCAAATCCTTTAAGCATCGTTTGTGTCGCTTCGATTTCTTCTACAGCACATCAGTGAAAGGAGTAAAAGCTATGAAGGTCTTAAACCATTTCAAAAAATGAATTGTTGTAAATAATTTTTTAAGCAAGGATAAAATGTTGCTACCATGAAGTGAAACAAAATTATTATTCAGAAGCCAATCATCTTTGAAGTTCTTAGTTTTAGTTGTTACATTTTTGTTTATGCATTTACTGTTGTAACCACCCACAAAAGATGACCATGATATGGTGATCAGGGGACAACCTGCATCATTGTCTTCTCTTGCGATAGGAACCTTGCATAGGCTTAGACTAAACTCCTTGGGTTGGGATGCCGTGGTCCCCCTGATGAATCAGCTTGCCCAGCTATGCTCTTTGGAGTGCTGTCCATTCCACTAATCACAAATAACTTGCATTGCTACACAGTTAAAACACTAGAGTTAAAAATTGATTCAATGTTTGATTGTATCAATAGTAAAGACAAAAATGAGGAAGTATATTTCAATGCAATACAATTGTGGCCTTACTCATTCCATACTATTCAACAGAGCCCTCCACAGTTCCCTGTTTTGAAGTTTTTGTACAAACAGTACATTTGTCCTTCGGGAGGAAGGGGGAGTAACACAAAATGTCTGAATCCTCCTGTAATTGTAACTGGGCGGGGGGTGGGGCAGGGACAAAGTGGAGAGAATTGTGATCTGGTCAATGTCCATATGTGAATCCACAACTTCACAGTCTTCCAGAAGCCTCCTTCCCCTCCCTACACATTTCTGCAATTTTTAGAATTATTGTACTTAGGGTCAACTTTTTGAAGCCACCAAGTCTACATGTATGAGTAAAATGCTCCCTGAAAAAAAAATGATTCAATGTCTGTTTCTCTGATAATCTCATGAATCTAGTTTTAATTCCTGGGCATCGACTTTAGCAATTCATCAAATAGTAGATAATTTTGCTGTTCATTCATCCCAGACCCTGGTTTTCTTATCTCTGAGTTTCTAGATCTTTGCCAAACTTTCGAAAATAAATGGTTCTATGGCTTTTGCCCTATTCAAGAAACAACTATGGTCTTACATACTTATTTCTTCTGTCTATACTCAATGAAACATACAGTGTTTGCATATAAAGAGATACAAAAGACTAGGTGACACCAACTGCTTAAGAATCCATTTTGGGATCCTTTAAGATAGTTTCAGATGGCTAAAAAAAATGGTTCAGTGGTTAAGAGCATGTGTTCTTAGAGATGATCAGTTTGAATGCTACCATCCACATCAGCAAGCTCACAATTGCTACAACTGGAGCCAGTAACTCCAGGGCCAAGAGACCTAACAGCTTCTTCTGGACTACACGGGCACCTTCAAAACATGTACACACACACACACACACACACACACATACACACACACGCTTTAAAAATAAATCTAAAAACTATTACTAATGGTTTTGGCTGCAATCCCACCACACAGAAGAATGAAAGAAGAAGTAAAGGACCTCATAAGTTTGGCAATAAGATTTACAATGAATGTCTATCTTGCTGACATTCTATATTTAAAGAATTAAAATATTAATAAATGTCCTTGATACTACATCTCTTCATGTCTTGATAAACAAATATATGGTTAGGATCTACCTTTCATTTTCTAACAAAATTGGCATACTATGTATATTTAAGAGTACCTACCTAGTGTGTATCTTTAAGAGTATAGACTGCAGAGTCCCCAGCAAGTTTCAGTTCTTTTTTTCATACTATAGCCATGTCAGTTTGATTGAACATGCTCAAGAGACTTTTCAAAGAGAAATCAGGCATCCAAGCATTCCAGGTACACATTTCAAAAACACCATAACACAGAATTACATGAACTTAATCACAAACCTTAGGCAATTCAAATGTTCAAGACACATGTGAGTTTGCTAAGTACAATAGCTTCAGTGCTGGGTTGACCCGAAACCTGTAATACACTAAAGAGGGATGACTCAAATTAGGAAACGGAGCAGGGGATGGAGAGACGATTCAAGAATTAAGAGCACTGACTGCGCTTCCAGGTTAAATTTCCAACACTACATGGCAGTTAACTGCTGTCTATAACCCCATTCCAGGGAATCTGACACCTTCTTTTGGCCTCTCTATAGCATTGCATATAACTGGTGAACATACATGCAACCAAAACACCGTATATATAATAAGCCCATCTCCAGCCTCATCTAGGAGGAGACCACCCCTCCCGCAAGTGGTGCCGAATATGTTCCTGGAGAAAATATCTGGGACGCTATCACCTACAGGTAGTGCTCAGAGCACAAGAACCACATGGCCATAGAATGATCTATGCACTCAAGTTCCAGGACTGCAGGTTCTTTGACTTGGGCAGCCAAGTCTGGCTCTTACAAATTCCAATGGACATTTAACATCCCAGGCTCTTTTCAGAACCTCCTAATCATTTGAATTAGTCTGTATCATCTGAGAGTCTCTTCCAGGGACCATAATGAGTAGTAGAATCTCTTTGCTACTTTGTCATTAGTAAAGAGTAATGTGATTTCCCATTCAGACCTTGTATAAGAAACTGAGACCACTCTGGGAAGTTAATTAATATGATACCTGTGTCATCTCAAAAAAGTAGTCAGTGGGCTTGGTGGCCAATCCCTTTAATCATTCCAGCCTTCAGGAAGAAGGGGCAAGGGGATCTCTGTTAATTCAATGCCAGCTAAGGTTATATGGCAAGACCTGTCAAAAACAAGAGGGTGGAGAAGTTTGGGTATTTTTAAAGTTAAAATAAGCATATGTCCTGAGATAGAAGACCCAGTGGGTTTGAAAGACAATAAAATCTATATTACTTTATTTTATAAAGTGGTGTTTTGTAGCCTCTAAATTGTAAATTGCTGCTAAAGGAACACTTGCCCCCCCCCCAAAAAAAACCATGGACCAAAAGCAAGCCCATGGTTCTAGGAAATCTGCAGTGCAGAACACAGGTAGGCCTCACCACCAGGATCAGTGCCCTGAATTTCAAAAACTAGCTAATTAATTCATCTCCCACCCCACAGATTCAAAAATCAGTTTATTCAGAAAACCGGTTTCTAGGTCTGGTGAAGCCATAAACCTCTGCCCTGAACTACAAACACTGCTATCTGACTCTGAAAATTCTCCTGGACCCTGGATGATGTGCCTCTAGGTACTAGGACCCAGGTCTTAGACCACTGTCACTATTGAGGTCCGGTAGAATTTTTTATTCTATTTGTATCCCTCTGCCGATTTAATTGTTACAATTTTTCCTTACAAATGTTAGAGAATGAGCTTTTGAATTTACTTTGTTTATAAAGTGCTGTAATTAATATCTCAAGACTCTAGCATTTATAATAGTGAATAATTAATTGTCCATTAAGATGTCTCCAAATAGATTTTTTTTTCAGATCACTCTCTCCTTTAGTTCCTTATAAAAAGTTCATTTCAAGGATTTGGGGCTGTTTTTCCAACATGGTCTCACTGTGTTGCACTGGTTGGCCGATTACATCCCAGCCATTGATACACCTAAGTAGACCAGGCTTGTCTGGGGCTCCAGATGTTCCTGCTTCAGTCTTCAGAGTACTGGGATCCCAGGCCTCCACCACATCTAGTTTTTTGGGTTTTGGTTTTTGGTTTTGTTTTGTTCTTTTGTATAGAACAAAAACTAGAGAGGAAACAGGTCAAACGTAATCCTTTGGGGACTCAGTCAAAGCCTTTTTGGTTTTATTACTAGAAAAGTAAAATAAAAATAATTTTAAAAAGTTTTATCCTTAAGTCTGGCTTCACAGAGTGACAGACTATCCAAGCCCCAAATAGGAAATTTGCTACTTTTTTAGTGAACACTTAAAAAGTAAAAGTTGTTGGGCCTGGAAAAACGGCACACTACAGTTAAAATTACTTACTGCCTTTCCTGAGGAAGGGGTTCAATTCCTATAACTGACAGGCAGCTGACAATCATTTATAACTCTAGTCCCAGTCATCTGATGCCCTCTTCTGGCCACTCCAAGGCCACTGCATGCATGTGGTATAACACACACATACACATGCTGGGAAAGCACCGATTCACAAACAGAAAAAGAGAAAAGAAAACAGCAGCTTTAAGAAGCTCACCTTAGCCAGGCTTGTAAATCTTTCCAATAAATTCCCTTTGTTGCCGGGCTGTGGTGGTGCACGCCTTTAATCCCAACAATTGGAAGGCAGGGGCAGGTGGATCTTATGTTCACTTGTAGAGTTCAACAAAGATAAAATGCAAATAATTTAGCACATAAAATTTGTGCAATAACCATCTGACATAGTAAGACCAATTGCCTATTGTTATAAACCTTGAGGTGCCTCCACTTAACACCTTAAAGAAAATGAAACCACTCTTCGAGAATTCTAATCAAACGCAGGCTATCTAGGCATCTTCGGGAAAACAGCTTTAAGGTGCATGCACAGGTTTGGATGAACACAAGCAGATGTAGCAAGAAGCACAGAAAAACAGAGCCTTATGTATGGTTTTTGGTTTGTGTATTCCTCCCATACATAGTCAATTACAATGCTGTTGGATATTTTACATTGTTAGGCAGTGTCTGCTGGAATGAGAGAAAAGAGGAAAGAAGGGGCAACAGGAGAGAGATATCCTCAGCTCCTAATCTAGACAGAAACTGCAAGACATTACACACATATATCAACCAACCCCTGTGGCTGTCTCCCGTTTTTTCTCCTACCTTTCTAAGGCCCTCTCCTACACCTACCACACCAACAGTTCTGGGGGAAAAAGGGGGGGAGAATACCAACTGCATTACTTCACTTAGAATGTGCAAAATGATGTTGTTCCAGTAGATAGGAACCCTCAACCCGGATCCACACATATTCCTACAAAGATCAGGTGAAGCCATACCCAGAGACATAGAAACTAGAAGGCAGTGCATCTGTATGCTTTAAAGCCACTAAATTTTAAGAAGCCTATCATGCAAAATTGATAATTAATATAATGGGCTACCATACTGTCTAAAAAAATTATAAACTTAATGAAATCGCCAGCTAAGTGAAGGAAGGGTTACAGGGAAAAAAGGAAACCATCAACTATTATGTAAAATTTTTATCACACTCCAGGAATATATATTCACTTTGGAACAACTGTTGGTTGGTGGTTATTTTACTCAAGCACAATTTACCAAAGGTCATTCCATCTTGGTTTTTTTTTTTTTTTTTAAGTGCTTTAAAGCAAGCATGTCTTCGAGCACTAGCTGTGGTACACGCTTAGAACGTAAAATCGTAGATATTTGAAAAGGCTAAAGAGGAGTGAGGGGGTGGGGGGGCCGCAGACCAGAGCCCTGACAGCGACCAGACCTTAGTTTCTCTTCATTAGAATGAGACAGAGCTGAGTAAGCAGGTGTCATGAAACCCACAACTTATGGGTGACCCCCATAAGCCCATCTCAGCAGACCCCAAATCCCTTTTGCTAGTTCCGCAAGCCCTCAAAGCCCTTCTGCTAGCTCAGATGTCCCTCCCCCACTCCACCCCACCCCACTCCACCCCATCCCCGCCCCTAGACTTCTGCAGGCTAAAGATTGCTTTCCCTAACCAGTAGGTCCTTCCAACAATCAGCCCCAGATTAATCCCTCCTCTCTGGAATTCCCCTAACTCCGCTTTTTAAAAGGAACTTGTGAGCTTCTCTACGGGTTGCCACGTGCCACCCCCAACGCAAGAATTAACAAAACGCGCTTGTTACTGCTTACGTGGCTGTTGGTGTTCTTTGGGAGCTTCGCTCGGACTCTAACATCTTTGCTTTGTATCTGGTAAACTGAGCAACATGCTACCAAATTGAAAAGTATTGAGACTCTTTCCAAATTTACTGTGCAATGCAGGGATATGTAAACGAGGAGTTACCAATCTAAACTCTGATTGGATCGAAAAAAAACAGTAGACTAAAGAGCGTTAAAAAAAAATTCTAAAACCTTGTGAGGTTGAAAGAAATGACTATTTGAAAGGATCTAGCTTGCTTCACAATTGTAAGTTGTAATTTTGTATCCTAAGGGTTCTTTTTATAATTACCATTACACGTCTATATCGTAATTTGAAAATGAGTTTTAACTCCCTTTTTTACCTGAAATTAAGGAAAGGAACTCTGTAATGTAAGTAGGAGCAAACGATTACATCTGTCCCGGAGCCTCAGACATCCGCGGAAGGAAATTCCGCGGAATTTCTTTATACGGTCACAAAGGACTTACTGAAACACCGCGCCGCCATCTTTTCAGAGATTTTAGACTGGAAATGCTTTCTCACCCCAACACATATTGTAAATTGACAATGACCATGCTGACGTATCTCGAAAGAAATTTAAGTTATATTCTTGTCAGAAGAAAGTACATTCTGACGACTTCTGTGGCGACACCAACACGTGTAAAACGTGGCAAGTTTGTGTTGAGCTGAGCATGGTTCCGGGATCCTAGGGGTAGAAAGCAGAACCTCACGCATGTGATTATCGCCACCAGATAAAGGATATAAGCAATTTTGAAATATGTGTATGAGAAATAACTGGAGATTATTAGACAGAAAAAAATGGCAGAGTTAAGTAGCTAGACTAACTTTATTCTTGGAGCATGTTCTGTGTATCATGTCAAGTTCCCAAACAACAGGGGGGAGGGGAGAGAGAGGGGGGGAGGGAGGGAGGGAGGAAGGGAGGGAGGGAGGGGAGAGAGGCGGGCTTAACATTGGAATTTAGCAATCACAAGAATTGGCCAATCGTCAATCCCTAGAAGCACTTCCGCAAACTCCGACGGAGGCCTGAGAGCTGCTGGACAAGATCCAATCAGAGCAACGCGTTTCCTGTATAAATACCGCGGCCGCGCACTCTTCTTCCCGCTTCTGGTTCATTATGGCTCGTACTAAGCAGACCGCTCGCAAGTCCACCGGCGGCAAGGCCCCGCGCAAGCAGCTGGCCACCAAGGCTGCCCGCAAGAGCGCCCCGGCCACCGGCGGCGTGAAGAAGCCGCACCGCTACCGGCCCGGCACCGTGGCTCTGCGCGAGATCCGGCGCTACCAGAAGTCCACCGAGCTGCTGATCCGCAAGCTGCCGTTCCAGCGGCTGGTGCGCGAGATCGCACAGGACTTCAAGACCGACCTGCGCTTCCAGAGCTCGGCCGTCATGGCGCTGCAGGAGGCCAGCGAGGCCTACCTGGTGGGTCTGTTTGAGGACACCAACCTGTGCGCCATCCACGCCAAGCGCGTCACCATCATGCCCAAGGACATCCAGCTGGCCCGCCGCATCCGCGGGGAGAGGGCTTGAGCACATTTCCCACATTGGCACGTGATCAACTAAAAAGGCTCTTTTAAGAGCCAACTTCCGTTATCTGTAAAAGGTGCTGTAGTGCCTGTAGTAGACAGGACTTAGTCGGATACTTTTCCGTATTTCGTTTGTAGCTTTTTCTTAAGCTACAAAGACACAGGCTGTATACAAAGACTTTGGTAATCAAGATGCTCTGTACCTGCTAAGAAGACGTAAAAAGAGTCAGAAAAGGTGCACACTGCAGTTTTGTGATTTCATTAGTCTTTTATCCTGTATTTGTCTGAGGGTTTGGATATTCAAGTTTCCATTGTTAGATGCCAGGTGGGTCTTGGTCGTCCTGTAGAGAAGTCAGGATTCTGAGTTACTAGGTTATCTGTGCAACGCCTATAACTAATTTCTAAATGCCTCTTGCATTTGGTTTTTGACACTAGGTCTCTTCACCTATCCTGTTCTAGAGCTCAGTTTATACACCAGTATGTCCTTGAACTCGCATCCGACTGCATTTTCCTCTCGAATCTGGGTCCTAAGGCATGCGCCACCACGCCTGTTTTCATTAGGTATTAATATTTTATTAATCACACCTTAAGGAAGGTAAAAGATTTAGCAGGTTTAGTTATGGAATTTTAGCCTCTTATAATTGTAATGTTATAATTATAATTGTTTGCCCCTGGAGTTGGCAAACAGCTGTAAAGGGGAATAAAGGGAGTTCTTTAGAGAAAGCAGAAACCCAGATTATGAAAGGAAAACAAGTTTAGGATTTTGTTCTGAACCCAATAATGATGGATAGAAAAGAAAACCTAGACATAGTGGTTTATGCCTTTAATCCCCAACTTGACTATCAGAGAAGCAGGCCTTGTCTAGATAGCAAGTTCAGGCTAGAACTACATACACAGTAAGACTCTGTCTTGGTGGTGGTGGCAGCACAGGCCTTTAAAAACAGCAATCCAGAGGCTGATGGAGGAGGATCTCATAAGTTTGAGGCCAGCCAGGTTTACAGAGTAAGTTTCAGGACAGCCAGGGCTGTTACACAGAGAAACCATGTCTTTGGGTGGCAGAGTGGGGTGGGGGGGAGCACAGGGAGGGGAGAAGACTGCCTCAAATTGGAAAAAAAGAGAAAAGGACAGGATGAAAATGTATTCTTTTTTAATTAGATCTTAGGAAACTTGTCAGGGAACATCATCTTAAAAGATTCTCCTGGAACATGTAGGTGCATTATCCCATTAAAAGGATAATTATTTTTCTTAGGTCTTTAACACATCTTCAAAAAATTAGCTTTTGGGGGGGGGGTATCTTTTAGCCAAATGATAAACAAGCAATGTTCTAATCTTTAAACCAAAAAAGAATGCCAATGCCATGTTTCTATCCAAGGCCAGATTAGAACACCAACTTCATTCCACTGGCTAAGAGGAGGTAGCTTTCTCCCAATGAGATTCCCTGAAATCCCGACACCTCCGCCTTTTCAGCACCTTTGGAAAATGGACTCTGAAGCTGACCACATAAAGGATGTCGCCCAACTTCAATTTCTTCTAAACCTAGTGCCTATCAAGACAGCCAATAAGAATAGTAGTTGATAACACAAATGCTTTGAAGAACAATGAAATAATTCAGTTAAGATCATACATGTGGATCTTAAAAATTATATATAACTCTTTTTTTTGATTGATCACACTTGATTACTTTATTTTCAACATGTAATATAAAAATGTATTTTTAGAAGTTTTCTCCAGGCTTTCACTCTGTAGGTTTAAATTCTAATTTAAAAATAAAAAATATGAAATGGTTAGTACTTCCAGCTCTCCAGCTCTAAATATTTCCTCCCACTAACACATTGAAACGTGTAAAACTAATAACCATATCTAGGCTGTTGCTCGGTGCACACATCAGTGCATACGATCTGATACTTATCCAAAAGATGACCATCTGTGGGACATTCGCCAAGAAATACGTAATGTTGTAGAGTCACTTCAGGATTGCAGGCATTTTTTTTTTTTAAATACGCCCAAATTAAAGTGTCCGAAGATGTGCAAAATGGAAGATACCTGTAATCCCAGAACCTGAGAAATGGAGGGAGGATAAAAATGCACAGTTATCCTTAGCTGTATAATGAGTTTAGACTAGCATGGGATAAGTAACAAAGACCTGTCTCAGAAACTCAAAACTGGGCTTTGTCATGGTGGAACACACCTTTAAACCCCAGGACTGGTAAGCAAAGGCAAGACAATCTCTATGAGTCAGCCTAGTCTATATCAGGTGACACATACAGGCAAGTCTGGGATACATAGTGAGACCCTGTCTCAAAATAAGAACAAAATTTTTTAAAGCAAAGTGATACAATGAGTTAAGTATAAGCTTCAGAAATAAAAGTTCTTACCTGCGGTTCTCCTCTCTACCTCTTCCCAAGACAAGAGTTAGAAAAAGGATCTACCTTCCCCAGTGTAGGAAAACCAGAGCTAGTTTTCTCAAAGTAAGCAATAATTACTAAAAGTCATCCTCACCAACCTTTTAATCTTGCAGCTAACAATACTAATAACGATGATGATGCTAAATTTAAAAATCCGCAAACCTTGTTTTCCAAAGTCGATCACAACACAGCATCATCCGTTATTGAAGTTCTGCCCAGCCCCAGAAAGAAGGCTGCCACACGGAAGCAAAGAGAGTGAGGAAGAGGCCTTGCCGGGTTTCTTTACATAGCACACCAGAAGCAAGTCATAAATACGCATTCCCTCCGACCGTATTTCTACACAGTGGTGCGTGGTAGTGCGCTTCTCTCCCCTCTGTAGCAGGAGCAGGTGTTCAAAAACACCAAAAGCCCGAGACATTCCTCCTGAGTATGTCATTTGGATGGCACCTAGGTAGCTAAGCAAACAAATCATTAGCCGTGTCTGTGTGTACTTTCCTTCCACCAGAGTAAAGTTTAAAGTGGTCTGAAAACAGAGAATATACAGTTCCATATGATTGTGTCCCTATCAGTAGCTTAGTACTGAAGAATGAAATGTGGAAATCACCCATGGGTTGGACCCAAAGGCTCCTGTGCTATGTGAAACTACAAGCTACTTCATTTTTTGCATCTCCTTTGTTATTAGAGTATTTAATATGGCCAGAGTGGATTTTTTAAAAAAGGCTACTAGGTAATCCATAAGTAGCCAAAAATATTGTCTTACAGAAATGGTAGCCAAAATGCAAGAAAATTCAGAAATACCTTTTAATTATTTTTTTCCACATTCTAATGCATTCACACAATGTAAATATTGACATTTTACATATGGGCATTTCTCTATTTTGTAGATTTCCCTTAAATTTGGAGTTACATGCTTCAGCAGAAAAGGAAGTAGATTATAAATGAGGCCATAAAGAAAAGGGTCAGAAAAATATCCCCATTGTGTTTGCATACATTTTACTATAGATTGATATATGTAATTTAAATCTCTAAATCCACTTTATATCAGACAGTATTCTATTCAGTTCATGGGATTTTATAAATTCAATCAAATGCACATTCACAGAGGGAAACAAGAGTAAAGAAAGATGGGCCTACCTCTGCCTCCTGAGCAGTAGATTAAAGAATATGAACAGGGGCACGGGCATTTCCACTGGGCCTTGTCCCGCTGAATACTTGATCAACAGTCCACAATTTCGAATGGCTGTGAAAAGCGAAGCATACATTCTTTTTGGTTCTTCGAAACAGGGTTTCTCTGTAGCTTTGGAGCCTCATGGAACTAGCTCTTGTAAATCAGGCTGGCCTCGAGCTCACTGAGATCCGCCTGACTCTGAAAGGTGTGCCAAGTGCTGGGATTTGTGGCCTGCTAAACTACGCAGCTAAACAAACATTCTAAAAAACAAAGATTTTTAAGTACTTAAGTATGCAAAATAAGAAAAGTTGTTACTTACTAGCCTTTATTTTAATCAAGTTTGCGAACTTGGTCTTTCTGCAAGTCCAACGTATGGGAATAACCAAAGAGCCCCGAGCTCAATTAAAATTTGGTTTTTATAGTAGTAAAGGTGGGGGTGAGGGGTTTCTGAGGTTCAGGACCTCTGATTGGCTGACATCTGTCTAGGGGTGTCCTGGTAAATGTGCACTGGCAGGTGATCCTTTCCACAACAGTTGGAATGCCAAGCATTTCCTTTGAATGGTCTCTTCTTGGGTGGAGGTCCATAATCTCAGCTTGTGGTTCCTCCTGCAGCCAGGCATTGTCTCAGGGTAAAATACTGAGACACCGACCTCTTATTAAATTTATCAATGGCCGAGTTCTACCTGTCCATTTTTAATAATAATTTAAATAATGACCTGTCCATATTTAGCTTATCATGGCTGGCCCCCACATTAACAACATCAGATAACTCCTGCAGCAGTTAGGGGGAACACCCAGAATAAGAACTTCATTTGGAGACACTATAACTACAGAATATAGTTGGGTCTTTTTGTTTGTTTGTTTGTTTGTTTTGTTTTGCTTTGCTTTGTTTTTTCAAGACAGGGTTTCTCTGTAGCTTTGAAGCCTGTCCTGGAACTAGCTCTTATAGATCAAGTTGGCCTCGAACTCACAGAGAACCTCCTGCCTCCCGAGTGTTGGGATTAAAGGCTTGGGCCACCACCGCCCAGCTTGCAGAGTTTGCAAGCATCTGATTACACAGGCCATGTCACAGGCACTTTAAAATGTAATAGGACTCTACCTATCCTTTAAAAGTAATTTTTAATTACATGAAATTACTCAAATTCAGTGCCTATCACTACAGTTTAACTATATCTGGTGTGTGTGTGTGTGTGTGTGTGTGTGTGTGTGTGTGTGTGTGTGTGTGTGTGTGTGTGTTAGAAGTCAAAGGACATCTTGTAGATGTCTGATTCCATCATATGGGTCCCGGGATTTAACTCAGGTCTTCACTATTGTCTACAAGATCCTTTACCTACTGAACCATCTCTAAGTGGTCCACTATTCATGTAAGGAAATGCTAGGTTGAAATGTAGGCTTATAAGAATACACATGTGATTGTCAGGGACCAGCCTCAACAAAAACACTTCTTGCCAGGGTAGAGGTGTGGGGATTTAGAAAATATTAGTAAAGAATATAAACATGTGAATGAAAATAATAAAATGGAGAAACTGAATAGTAACAGAAGGGAATTCCCATGAGTACTAACAACATGATACAAGGAAATAAACAGACCAACTAAACATTCTGTTGCTAGAACAAAACAAGTCACGCTCGCACCCTAGACCAAAACATTCTGTAGGCAAACCACTCCCTGGGTAAAATCCAAAGTTATCTCCATAAAGGAACTGGACCCTTAGTTGGATCCATAGACTGTTGAGGTGGGAACAGATCTACTTCTCTATTCCTGGAGCACAGGGTCTGGATAAGAGCCACACCTGTTGACTATAACTTTGAGAGAGCAGAATTCTCTGTTCTACCTGTAGGCACAATAACCCTGAAGGAACTGGACGTAAATTCGAACTCTTTGACCTTTTGTCAAAGTTGAAATCGCTCACATTTTCAGACCTCCGCATGTAATAGCTGCAAGGCCTGGGACCCGCACGTAGGAAGAAAACGGCAGCGAGTTGTCTTCCGACCACACGAGTATGTATAATGGAAAAATATTTTTGAAGTATTCAGTAATTTCTGACTACCAGGAGCTCCATTAAAAGCATCTGTAGAATTTTTCACATCATCAGGATGAAAAGAAAGCAGGCTCCCACCCACCGGGGCGGGGGGAGGGGGGGGGAAAGGAAAAGAAGAAAACCTTTACCTACAGTGTTGAAATGGAAAAGACAACCCCAAATTCATTTCAGCTTTCCCCCAACTTTGATAAATCCAGCTGCAAACCAGGCAGTCTACCAAAATGGTTTTTCCTTCTTCACATTGTTGCTCTCGTCACTAAAAAACAGGTAAGCTCAGAACAACACATGAGGAAGCAACGTGGTATATACATTACCAACGGAGCTTCGTTTAACTAGAACCTAGCATCAGGATGTTTAACATAGCTTACACAAATTTAAGCAGTGACATGTGATCAGTCCCTGAAAATTCCGATGGGGAGGCAATGGAGAAATACAAGGTCTTCCACCACTTTCTCGGCAAACAAAAAAAAAAAAAAAAAAAAAAAAACAAAAAACAAAAAAAAAAAACATTTAACATCTCAACCTTTCATACCCTGTGAACAGAATTCCAGAGCTCTGCAACAAGCAGTGGGGCGGGCAATGAAAAAAATCCACCTTAGAGTACACAAAAGAGCTGATTGGTGCAACGCTTGCCACTCATAACTGGCAGGATGTCCCGATTGGGTACTTCTCAAAACCACGGTCTGTAGACCGATTGGGAAGGAAAGCTCAAAGACTCAGCTCCAGCATGTAACCCCATTGTCGGATTGGTTTGCTAAAGATAATTACCACGCCTAGGCGCCAGAAACAAGAGGACTTCCCGCCAACGCTGCGAGTGTTAAAAATGCCCAGAATAAAATGGAGATGAGGAAACCCATCTGCTTTAACATTAAACGAGCACTTATACCCATATAACAGCCCAAAGTATTGACTCGCACAGAATTAACTGCCTTGTTTCAAAATGCATAGCTGGTCTCAGCGGACCCAATGCCACAAGAGGCAATTACCCAGAAAGTGTAGCTCTTTTGAATGACATCTGTGGGTGGCTCTGAAAAGAGCCGTTTGAGATTTTCAAAAGTAGGACGCGCCACTTTTTACTTCTTGCGGGGGGCGGCCTTCTTTGCCTTGGTGGCCTTCGGCTTGGCCGCCTTTGGCTTGGTGGCCTTAGGCTTGGGGGCTTTGGCTTTGGCTGGACTCTTGGCTGCCTTCTTGGGCTTAGCTGCCTTCACCTTTTTCGGGCTCTTGGCAACTTTCTTCGCGCCTGCAGCAGCCGCGGGCTTCTTCGCCTTCTTCGGGGTCTTCTTGGCGGCTTTCTTGGGCGTGGCAGCACCGGTCGCCTTCTTGGGCTTCTTGGCTGCGCCCGCGGGCTTCTTAGCCTTGGCCGCACCCGCCTTCTTGGCTTTGGGCTTGGACTCGCCGGAAGCCGCCTTCTTGTTGAGCTTGAAGGAGCCGGAGGCGCCGGTGCCCTTGGTCTGCACCAGGGTGCCCTTGCTCACCAGGCTCTTGAGCCCCAGCTTGATGCGGCTGTTGTTCTTCTCCACATCGTAGCCGGCGGCCGCCAGCGCCTTCTTGAGCGCGGCCAGGGACACGCCGCTGCGCTCCTTGGAGGCGGCCACGGCCTTGGTGATGAGCTCGGACACCGGGGGTCCGGACGCCTTGCGCTTCCCCGCGGCGGCGCCGGTCTTCTTCGCCTTCTTCTTCACAGGTGTCTTCTCCACAGGTGCGGGGGCAGCAGGCGCTGCAGGAGCGGTCTCAGACATATTTAGTGCCTTTGCTAGAAAAGCAAAAAGTAAGAGCAAACTGTCAGAGAGGGTTGTTCCCACTGCTGAAGGCTCTGGGTTTATATAGAGAGAAGCTGCGTGGTGATTGGTTCCCTGCGCCGTGCGCCGCGCCGCCGGAGAAGGGATCTTCAGCTGTGCCTTGTGACTGTGTTTGTTGCCTCTTAAAAAAGAGTAAAAATATAAGAAATATGAGCACGAAATAATTGGGGACTTGGGGGAAACTGATCCGGGAGCCTGTAGGCTTCATTCTTGCCATAATTTGTACGGCAAAATTGAAAATCGGCAGCCTGAAACATGCCTGATTGCCCCAACTCTCTTTCAAACTTCACGTAAATTGAGACAACTTTAAGGTTTTGCTTAAAAATACTATTACTCTCGCCGTCATTCGCAAACTTTTATTTCAGAACATGGTTCTGCACATTCTTATCGTTTCGAGATTATATAGATTAACTTATCTTTACTCAAATATGTGAGGAAATTCGGGTTTTTCGCGGAAGCAACAACACAGACACTCCCGGGGCTGTCTGCACCAAGCTCTAGGAATTGGCACTAGATGGGAAAGTTGTGCGTGCCTGGGGAATAATTATTGTATAAAATACCGATTGTTTCTTAAGATATTTGAGATACCAATGTGTAATTTTGGCTAGATTTCTATGTTTTACTGATTTGACCATTTTGGGGAGGTGGGATGAGTCTGCGATTCCTGTTCTAGATGAGCAGCTCTAAGCACGTTTCTTCAGATTCCGTGGAGCAGTGAAGAACAATTAACATTTATGGAAAAAATAAACCTAGCTGAAGAAGGAACATAAGTTTACCAACTGGAACCTGAAGAACAGTGGGATATAACCTGACTTGACCACCCATTCCTTGTTTAAAAAACACATGACTTCAGCACACTTGTAAAGCTTTCCACCCCTGCCAAACTTATCACTGCATTTTCTGGATGATTGCTGTGTTTTAAAATAATTTGAATTTCAATATTGAAAAATAAGCAGAATTTGAAAAAGCTATGTTTCTGAATTTTTATACTGGTTAATGATCTTATTACATATATAATACAATCTGTAGCAAGTAACAGTAGCTAGTTGCATCTACCTGAGAACGTGAACAAACATTTCAGTGTAAGCATTAATGACTTGAAAACTCTTATTTCTGTTACTTTACAATGAAATGATATAGTTGGGTTATTATTGGATAATGAAGCAGAAAAGTAATATTCTGCATCAAATACTCATTTCACTGAAGACCCAAGTTTGTCAAGCAAATGAAAAAAAAGTGGTTTTGGTGTTAGATTTTAATAATCCTTATGTTCATCAAATCTCATTATGGTGTAAAGTTAATGATTCAAAGATATCCTTAGGTTGTTAACACAAGACAGACTAGTCAATGCTAAAGATATCTTCTCTTCACACTTACTTACCTAACCACACACATAATGGGGCATAATGAAAAATGATCATTTCTTTAGCAAAAACAAAAATAATCAAGTCTCTGGGCTATAAGAACATGTGATGATAAGTCATTAAAGTATGTATGCTATGTACAGAATTGTTCAGCTGATCAGACTGGATTTAAATCGGTGATTCCATTATGTGGCTTTTCCCGAGGACACAGAAGGAGCTGTCCTGTCATCTCCGGAGTCACTGTCCAGAGCAGAAATCACAGGGAGTGCAGCGGTCCTCGCCTGTTATGTGTACACCTGTGCATTGCCTGCACCTGAAGACACGATTAAAGTTCTAATTTGAAAATTCTTGTAGCTGCAT
This sequence comes from Arvicola amphibius, assembly GCF_903992535.2. Lineage (NCBI taxonomy): Eukaryota > Metazoa > Chordata > Mammalia > Rodentia > Cricetidae > Arvicola > Arvicola amphibius. Next base: position 124,048,526 of record NC_052052.2, on the reverse strand, counting down.
TCATTTCTGTGAACACGGTAGCAGTTGCTCACTACTTGTTGGAGTTGTACACTTGTGTTTATTCACTTAGCATCTGTTACCATTTCATTCTTACACAAGTCTTACTGGGCACCGTGAAGTTTTAAAGTCCCCATATATTGGAGCCACTAAACACGGGTTCCTAATTTTTTGGTAATCTCTGATGTTCCTGGATGTAAGACATTGCATAACACTTGACTGCACCAAGAAAACTTCCACGTCTTTACAGAGAGAGGACATACTACATACAGTTAACTCTGTGACTGCTGTGGCCTGGCTACTTCTCACTACTACAATTAGTAAGAACAAGGTTCATAAACCCTGGCTTAACCACAGGGACTACAAACTGGAACCCACGAGAACCTTCACTCGTTTCTCGTTATTCTGAAGGGCAACATCAAAGAGATGGTTTTGTTGAATTTCCTGAAAGAGCGGGTCATCACATTAGTCCTTAAACTTTTTATAGGGATTAAAAAGAGATAATAAAAAATTCCTAAGCTAAATGACAGCCATGAAACTTACAACTTCATCTTCTATCGATTTCGTGTTAGACAGACACACACAAATGTACACCATTTCCATAGAAACAGCAGAGAGATAACAGTTTCATGATTTATCCTACAGGACAGGTTCTTGGGCATCCTAAAATCTAAAGACTTTCCAAAAGCTGCAGGGAAGGGTGGATGCATAAAATAAGTTTCAGCCAGGTGGTGGGGCTCCCCACACCTTTAATGCCAGCACTCTGGAGGCAGAGGCAGGCAGATCTCTAAATCTGAGACCAGCCTGGTCTACCGAGCAAGCTCCATGACAGTTAGGACTACGCAGAGAAACCCCGTTTCAGAAAATAATCATAAGAATAATATCAAGAAGAGAAAAAATAAGGGGAAGAAGACAGCATTGGTAGAGTCAAATGTGCTCAAAATGTCTATGAAAAATTGGGTCTGTCAGTTTTACATCCCTTTCCATTGACATTACATGAACATAATAGCAACCCGAAACACATCCAAGAACAACCAGTCTGAATTAATTTCATTTTCTGAAATGGGCCCTCTTAAATATTTAAAGAAGTCTTCCAAATATCCAGTTTCCTTGCCCTCACCACACCCTTTCCCCTCATCTGTAATATCTCTTACATTTGGAAGGTGAATAGATTCTCGCATACTTGAACAGTATTCCAGACCCTCCCTGTCTTTAGCGAGACCCAGTCTCCCCTGTGTAATACATTCCCATCCACAATCTGCATAACTGAAACTGTGTGCTTAACAGGTTTCACAGGAAGGTCAACAGAGCTGGGATAGTGCTGCCTCGCTGGGAAACTAGGCCACGGCTGGGGATATGCTGAGCTGATGCCACATCCGACCCCTCGCCCAAAGTTAGTCTCCGCTTAAGTGGCCTTTGAGTGTTTTGGGTGGGGGAGAGGATGCTACTTTGTTGTTTAACCCTGGCGTCCCCACAGTTTGGGCATTCTGGCATTTACAGTCAATGGATTGTAAAACGGTGCCTTAAGAGATCTCTGCGGATAATTGGGGTAAGGTAAATTCCAAGTACCTTCTGAGTGTTTGGGCCTTTTTTTTTAAATACTTTTTAATCTTCCATCATCATAGAAGTTTCTCAGGCAAGCCCTAGCTAAAGCACATCTTCACGATGACCTCTCCAGACAAGGTTGAGGCTCATACCAGCACTTACAGACGTAAGAAGGAAACTTGATTCAGGTTTGATTTCATTCTGGCTAGTGTGTATTGCAAGACTCCACTGCCTCAAAAAAAAAAAATCAAGAAATTATAATTATTTCTGTAGTGCAAAAAAGACACTTTCCCAAATTGTGTGATGTGAGAAAACATAGAAACTCATATAGCAGACATAGCAGTGATGTGTGTGTACTGCCTTACTTCAGCCACATCTTACTGAATGTCACTTTACAGAATTTCGGTGTTCCTTTTGTTTAATTTGCAAGTGTTGTTCACTGTTTCCTTGGCACAGACAAGGCCATGAGACACAGTATCCTCCCCAGCCAGCAATAGCTTTTATTAAAGGAGGAATAGATCTCCAGCCAGGGAAAGTCTTCATCTTTCCAGTTCAAACAGCATTTCATGAGATAGAAAACTGTGTGTGTATGTGTGTGTGTTGAATATATATTATATATCTATATGTATATGTATTATTCAATCAATACCAGCTCCCTCCGTACATATTTGAAAACGGAGCTTGTACAGGCAAGCAGGCCTCTAACGAAGGCAAATCTTCATGACCGGTCAGATTTAATACTTGCAAAAATTGAAACTTCATTTTTTTCCAAATCTTTCATTTAAAAAGGTAATCTTATAGTGTGTGCTATGTCTGATTTTGTAGGCAAGTGTATGGCCACAACCTCCTTTTTTACAAATGATAAATGTTCAAGCACAAGCACACTCCTGAAGGACACAGACTAGTGACTGAGAACTGCACGAGGAAACCAGGACTCACATTGCCCCCTCCCACATCACAGCGCCTGCGTCTTCCTCTGGGCAACAGGAGTCAGCCAGTGAGGTAGAGGGGCAGATACTGAAGCACCTTCCCGCCCGCGCCTTTTCAGTTTCCTAAAAGGTCCGCAGTCCTCGTATATATAACAGCTGTAGAGGGCGCCTGGGCAGCTTGAGTTTCATTCTCACAGCTAAATCGCAATGTCTGGTCGCGGCAAGGGCGGGAAAGGCCTGGGCAAAGGCGGCGCCAAGCGCCACCGCAAGGTCCTGCGCGACAACATCCAGGGCATCACCAAGCCCGCCATCCGCCGCCTGGCCCGGCGCGGCGGAGTCAAGCGCATCTCCGGCCTCATCTACGAGGAGACCCGCGGGGTGCTGAAGGTGTTCCTGGAGAACGTGATCCGCGACGCGGTCACCTACACGGAGCACGCCAAGCGCAAGACCGTCACCGCCATGGACGTGGTCTACGCGCTCAAGCGGCAGGGCCGCACCCTCTACGGCTTTGGCGGCTGAACTATTGCAGGTTCGCTTCCAATAAAGGCCCTTTTCAGGGCCACCCACTTTGTCCAGGAAAGAGCTTGCTGCATTTCTCATCGGAAAAAGTTCCTGACAAGTTAAATGGCTTAACCAGTTTTATTTACAAACAAGCTGGGACTTTGACTCACAGTATGGTTAGACTGCTCAAGCTGCAGGTGGGATGAGTTTTTTAATGCCAAGGTACTCATAAGGGAACTAAGCTTAAGACGGTGGAGTATTGCTCTCTGTAATGTAAAATTTGTCTCAACCTAAGGCCCCTGCACATCAGTTCTGCATAAATTAACCCAGTGGAAAAACTGGGTCCAAATGCACACTTTTGACTCTTAGCAATGTCAAGATTGCTTAGTGGCACACTTCCTGTGTTTCCCGTTTTTATTTGGGCTCTGATTTCTTTGTCATCTTTCCACAATGAGGTAGGTAAGACATCCAAGCCACAAAAGAAAAGACATCCGCCTTTCAGCCTTTTAATCAGTACAGTAGTGTCCACAGAGGCCTTAAAATTGTACTCCTGGCTAAACTGAACAACACGTTTCTATATTTTTTAATGAAGTTACCATATGTACATTTGTGGTTTTGTCTGTTTTCTTAAGAACATAGAAGTGTTTTAGAGTCTATCCCTTGCTACCTGGACCAAGTAATGCCAGTGCCCGTTAAAGAACCTAACACACAAGTACTCAGACCCAATAAGATTAAAGGATGTAAAGACAAAACTGGCTTCCCTCTTGATCTCTTTGGCCCATGTAGAATTAAAATTAAGAGTAAAACCTTGGGTTTGAAGAAAAATGCTTTTTGAATTCTATTAGCCTGGTGGGATTTTAAGACACTCTATGAACAACCCACCATCTAGTCATTCTTCCTAGAAAGAGCTTTCTCTCAGAAAACCTCAACTTCAGTTCTAAGTAGCAAGGTGACCCCATACAAAAACACGTGCTTTCTTTCTAGCTTTTGACTTTGCGTCCACATTCTTGCCATAACATACAATTTTATATTTAATATATATTCCTGTTTATAAATCCAATATAGTGTGGCGAAACTCAGTCTGTACCCCAGGAGCCAGAACGGTTGTATAGTCACAGAAGAAAGCCTGAAAGTAATAGGCACACGTAGTTAACTGAGAGTCTGAGAAGGCGGAAGGGCGGGACCTTGTAAAAAGTGAGTGCTGGGCCCTGTCCTCTGGTCTGGGTGTCAGTGCCTGAAGAGTCTCGCATGTCTAAGCCTCTGTGGTTGGTGAGCTGTAGCTTTGACACTCCTGGGTCATTCCACACCTCACTCCAATAGACCGGGAGGCATAAAATTAGCTCTGAATTTCTCAATTTCTGAGAAACCTTCCTTGTTCAATACTTCCAGGTCTCTACGCCTCCCTCCCTACATACATACATACCTGTTCTCCACAGCACAGTACCAAACTGTTCACTGCCCCTTGTTTCATCGTAATCTGACATCCCTACAAACTTTTGCTAGTATTGCCTGGAATGCCCCCTTTGTACATCCTCCAACTCACTTCAGAATCAAGCCCCAGGACAAGGAAAATAATGTTCATGGCCACAGTTAGCACCTTGGAGCAGTGAACCATGCAGCTTCTAGAGTTTCATCAGAGGTAGGTAGGCCTTTTCTACTTACCTACTAAGAGGACCTTGCTCTCTTTTATGGGATAGCACTAAAGAGTTTTATCACCCATTTAATTTCCAAAATTTTTAATAAAAATAGTGAATGAAATCAGATACATAATTTTATCATCTACCACCAGCAACTATTCTCTCTCTCTCTCTCCTCTCTCTCTCTCTCTCTCTCTCTCTCTCTCTCTCTGTGTGTGTGTGTGTGTGTGTGTGTGTGTATGTGTCTGTGTCTGTGTGTCTGTCTGTCTGTCTGTCTGTCTGTGTCTATGTGAATTACTGGTCCGAAGCATTTGAAAGTAAACTTCAGACATGAAATTTTATCCCTGAATATTTCAACATTAAACTCCATAATTGTCATCTATAATGAAAAACAAAAGTAAGGTTTAAAAAAGAAAAAGTCCCCAAATATACCATGCAATTCACATCTGTTTTCTCTATTTAAGTGTGACTACTCTTGGGAACCATACATCAATTAAGTATTTTTGCCTGGCTACTATATTGTTCAAGTCTGTTTCAAACTTGAACTATAACTCCCTACCAACTCAGAGATCAGCCTGCCTCTTCCTCTGCCTCTGCCTCGGCCTCCAAAGTGCTGGAATTAAAGGCGTGGGTCACCACACCTGACAAGGATCTATCTTTTTAAGAAGTGCTTAAAGTGCTTGTTAGTGCTTAGTGCTGCTAAATTGCATTACCTGAACAAAAGCAAGGAAAGTTACATTTGACGGACTTACTAGCAAAATGTAGTACTTTACATGTGCGGTATACTGTCCTAACATTTATTCTAAAACAGTCATCCCAGTGCGTGGGGAAATAAGGAGCATCGCTATAGATTAAAACAAGGCAGCTGGAGTATGACGCTATTAACAACAAAAAAAAAATCCGAATATAGATTAATTAAACGATTAACCATCTTTGACTGGGTTGTTGATAAAGAAGATGCAAGTTTGTGACAAGCAGACGCGGGATTAGCGAGTCACCAGGAGTGAGGTGTGAGTTCCTAAAAGTGCATATCCCTGAAAAGAGCCTGTGAAAGATACTGGGCCCAAAGCACCAGCTGTAGCGCATCTCCTGTCTGCCTGTGAGTCTTTTGCTTGGCATCCTCTGCGTAGGTGCACACATTCCACGAACACCTTCAGCACCCGCCTCCTCCTAGAGATGAGGCTGATCTGCGCTTGACGCCACCCAAACGGGCCAGGAGGTAGACGGCCCTATTCGTGATACAATGGATGGGCTTTGCTGAGGCGCTTGCACAGACTCTTCTCGTGCTAGCCCCGACCGCACACGAGTACAGGAGGAAAATTCACTAGGCTGATACATAGGGTTAACTCCTCAGTGGAAAACTGTAAGGAAGGACCTCACTGAAAACAGAAGATAAACGAAGGGCGGAAACTAGGTTTAGGCACATACGCAGCTCAAGTGAGTAAATCCCTTAGTTTATAAACCTGCGTAAAGGATTATTTAATACACGTACTCTTGAGATTGTTTGCAGTATTTGGACATGCACTGAGAAATTAATTTGGGAAAATTGGATGCAAAAACGTCAAAAAACAAGGGGTGAGGACCATCCTATTATAGTGATTTAAATACTTGAGCACAGCCTGCTGCAAACCTGCTGACTCCACCTACAAAGTGCTCTACCGGCAAAATTCCGTTTATGGTGGCCTCAGGGCCTTCCTAAGAGGCGGGAAGCGGGGGGTGGGGGGGGGGCGGGACAAGAGTTCAAAAACTTAGAGTACCAACACAGAAAATTGGGTTACAAGTCTCTGGGGGTGAAAGTCCTTAGTTTAACGAATTGGTTAGAACAATCGAATGAGAATAACAAAGACATGGCTAATACCAATTTATGGAACAATGAAATGAAAAAACTACGGATGGGAAGTTTGTAACGTAAACGCAAAAAATGTGACAGCTCTCATCAGAAAGGTGAAGGTGGCTCTTAAAAGAGCCTTTGGGTTTGTTCTGTTGGGCAATACTGAATTAGGCCCTCTCCCCGCGGATGCGGCGGGCCAGCTGGATGTCCTTGGGCATGATGGTGACGCGCTTGGCGTGGATGGCGCACAGGTTGGTGTCCTCAAACAGACCCACCAGGTAGGCCTCGCTGGCCTCCTGCAGCGCCATGACGGCCGAGCTCTGGAAGCGCAGGTCGGTCTTGAAGTCCTGCGCGATCTCGCGCACCAGCCGCTGGAACGGCAGCTTGCGGATCAGCAGCTCGGTGGACTTCTGGTAGCGCCGGATCTCGCGCAGAGCCACGGTGCCGGGCCGGTAGCGGTGCGGCTTCTTCACGCCGCCGGTGGCCGGGGCGCTCTTGCGGGCAGCCTTGGTGGCCAGCTGCTTGCGCGGGGCCTTGCCGCCGGTGGACTTGCGAGCGGTCTGCTTTGTACGAGCCATGGTTGGAAAAGAAAGGGAAATGGAGGTTTAAAATGTGCTGGTTCAAATTTATAAAGACAAGATATTTCTGATTGGTTGGAACCTTCAAAGGCCACGCCATGAATGACGATTGCGGAAATGGTCGATAATTGGATAACAGACCTCAATTTTAAAATTTGTAACCAATAGAAATTTTCTACATTATATGGCGCCTGGTTCTTTGTCATTGATTACTTCCTTATGTATACCATACATATGTAACAATACGGATATATATTATCACTAAGTACCTTAATTTTTAATTTTGCTTGCCAACAAATTAGTAAGAGATACTGATATTTTTGGCGACGCCTGAGAATCTTAAAGGAGTATTCGTAGAACTTGGTTGCCATTGCTTAATTTTGTATTTTTCCTTATATTATAGTTGCAGGAAGGAAAGGGAACATCTTCCTCTCCAGACGAAAATGTGGTCTAACAGACAGGCACAAACACTCTATTTTGTCTACCTTTCAATAAATTCATGAGCTTTGTAATTGATTTAGCCTCAGAAAAGCGAATTAAGTATGTATCTTCAAAGTAAACGGTAGAATGGTGAACCGTTTGTCATCAGTAGGATTTACTCTAAACCGTTTACTTTCACTGAGTTTTGCTTTCAGGGTACTAAACTGTACGGCCTTGGGAACCAGGGGACGCCTGAGGGTAGGCTATGGATCTCTTCTGTTCTGTTCTCTTTCACTGGACCGAAACCCGAGGTGGAAAAATACAGAACTTTTCAACGCTTTGATATTGAATTGGAAGCGAGCCTTAACTTCTGGAATTTCGAAATAAAGCAAATTCTGCTTTTTTAAAAAAAATCTAATCTAAAACGTTTAGAAGGAAATGAATTTGATGTACACTTAAGAAGCAAAATCGCTCGAAAGGTTATTACAAGATTCGGGTTTAACCAATGGGAGAGTAAACCGGGCTGTAGCAGCTAACCAATCACACAGTGAGAAAGCAAGTCTTAATTTGCATGAAACTCCCTACAAATAAACAAACGTGTTCTGAGGCTTCACTTTCTTTTTCTTGCGTAGGAAGAGGTCTGAAGATGCCTGAACCTGCAAAGTCCGCGCCCGCCCCAAAGAAGGGCTCCAAGAAGGCCGTGACCAAGGCCCAGAAGAAGGACGGCAAGAAGCGCAAGCGCAGCCGCAAGGAGAGCTACTCGGTGTACGTGTACAAGGTGCTGAAGCAGGTCCACCCCGACACCGGCATCTCTTCCAAGGCCATGGGCATCATGAACTCGTTCGTCAACGACATCTTCGAGCGCATCGCGGGCGAGGCGTCGCGCCTGGCGCATTACAACAAGCGCTCGACCATCACGTCCCGGGAGATCCAGACGGCCGTGCGCCTGCTGCTGCCCGGCGAGCTGGCCAAGCACGCTGTGTCCGAGGGCACCAAGGCTGTCACCAAGTACACCAGCTCCAAGTGAGCGCGCCCATCTCGCTCTTAACCCAAAGGCTCTTTTCAGAGCCACCCACAATGTCTTATGAAATAGCTGTTACATGTATTAGTCTTTTATGTTGAATATGCTGATGTCGCAGCATAAGATAAAATGCCACATAGCATGAACTATGGAAGGTCAGTTATGTAAGTGCTTTGAAATTATGTTGATACATTTGTGTACGTGACTAATCTGTACTCATACCTCCATGTATGGTGTCCCGTTAGTGGATGTTTTGAGCATTGAAAAGATTCTTTTTCATTGTTTTCAGTCCTTGGTTTTGAAAAGACCAAATACCGGGGCTGGAGAGGTGGCTCAGTGGTTAAGAGCATTGCCAAAAGCTCTTCCAAAGGTAGGTCCTAAGTTCAATTCCCAGCAACCACATGGTGGCTCAACCATCTGTAATGAGGTCTGTTGTCCTCTTCTGGCCTACAGACATACACACAGACAATATTCTATACGTAATAAATATTTTTTAAAAAAAGACCAAATACCCAAGAGGTTCATGATCAACCACTAACATTTATTTCTGAACGTGGTAGTTACAGTATAATAATGAAACTTCAAAATTACCTTAGTATGCTGTAATGTAACATTTTGGGAGTTTGTAAAATTCAGTCATAAGCACAGTGGAGTCATGAATCAGTTCTTTAGAATTACCTTTTAAAAGCTGTATTGTCGATGTCTTTAAAGGCCGAAATTAAAAACATTAGGGCAAGCCACCTGTAGTAGTATCTCACCAGAACATTTAAATGCACACCCATTGGGATCTGCCTCATCTAAGACACTCATGGCTTGATGAGGGAAGGTCAAGAAAGATTCAAATCTTAGATCTGCACCTTGTGTTACACACCTTTAATCCCATCATTTGGGAGCAGTACCAGACCAGCCTGGTCACACAATCCCATCATTCTGTGTTACACATTGAGGTACGTGATAGATAGATAGATAGATAGATAGATAGATAGATAGATAGATAGACAGATAGATAATAGATACTCAATCCTGAAGCTGTTGCACCAAATTTTCTAACTAACTGAATGCAACTGGAGGCAAAATATTCAATTACCAAGTCTGCTGAATTTTTAAAAACTGCTTAATGGAGAAACACTGATTTAAAAAAAAAAAAAAGGAGAGGAAACAATATTTTGCCTGTGGAAAAATCATTGGCTTTTTACAAAGAAAAAGTTTATGCAGACGGCACATAAGCGTTGGAGTGAAGGCTCCAGTAAATAATAAAGCTGACCAAAGGGTATTTACGGGATAAAATCAGACTGCTCTCGAGTGGAGAAAGTTGATTACAAACAAAAGTTAACCAGTCTTCATGGCCCTTCATAGAACAGTGTTCAGAAAGTGTTTTGAGCATCATCTAGGTGGAGATTGTAGCTTCCAAATATCAGCCTTCTCCCATCACAGGCACTGGCACAGTTCCTTAAAAGCCAGCCTTGAGGTCCTACAACAAAAACAGCTATCATAACCTGTAGGATAAATCCAGTGACCAGGTGGATGGCTTCCTAAATAACTAGATAACTGAACACAAGTAACTAAAGAAAAACGTGAAGTATCAGAATCTCAGAAATAAAAAGCACAAAAAGCCTGGGACAATGCTAATGCTGTACATCTTTAGTTTAATCCAAGGACTTGGCAGAAGGGGCAGAGATCTCCCAGTTCCAGACCATACTAGGATACAAAGCTAGAGAACCGTTTTTAAAACGAGGGGGACACCAAAAGGGTTTGCTAAGGAATTTACTGGTGGGTAGGAGGCTAGGGAAGATGAAGTGATTGGTAAATACTAGTTACCATTTGAAATCTGGTAAAAAGATTCAGTTACAACTTTACTGGTTCTTGTCCTTTAGAGACAAGATGTACACACGTACATTTATCAGTCTTACTTTACGTTCTGTAGTTGCTTGGTTTCACTGTGCACATCCAGAGTGTTCTAAAGCCAGTATTTAGTAACTATGGAGGAAATTTAAGACCGCAAGGAAGGTGCAGGAGCCTTTTCCAAAAAGTTTAAGCTGTTCGTCACTTATGGAAAAACAATTGACGGCGACATAACACTTCTCAAAGTAACCTGTGGTTTTAAAACTATCCTGGCAAAATGGAAAGGACATTACAGCTCCTTTTTTGTAAGTTGGGTGGCTCTAAGAAGAGCCTTTAAAAGTAGTTATATAGAAAAAGGATTTATGCCCTCTCCCCTCGGATGCGGCGAGCGAGCTGGATGTCCTTGGGCATGATGGTGACGCGCTTGGCGTGGATGGCGCACAGGTTGGTGTCCTCAAACAGACCCACCAGGTAGGCCTCACAGGCCTCCTGCAGCGCCATGACGGCCGAGCTCTGGAAGCGCAGGTCGGTCTTGAAGTCCTGCGCGATCTCGCGCACCAGCCGCTGGAACGGCAGCTTGCGGATCAGCAGCTCGGTGGACTTCTGGTAGCGCCGGATCTCGCGCAGCGCCACGGTGCCGGGCCGGTAGCGGTGCGGCTTCTTCACGCCGCCGGTGGCCGGGGCGCTCTTGCGGGCAGCCTTGGTGGCCAGCTGCTTGCGCGGGGCCTTGCCGCCGGTGGACTTGCGAGCGGTCTGCTTTGTACGAGCCATGGCAGTAAATAGTAGCAGAAATGGGATAACTAAACTGAACAAGGGTTGCTTTTATATAGGGTTACGTTCGCACACGCGCAAGCGCACGCAACCACTTTGGTTTCCCCTCCTCCCCACAGAGAAACAATCTGATAGGATTGTATATTTTTCAAAAGTCCCGCGCAATATTACTATTGGCGGAGGACGTCGGGCGGTGATTGGTTATCTCTTGCACACTTATTAGAATACTAAAAAATGTTTTAGCAGCCTAAAGCCATTTATCACGCCCGATCATTCTTAAATTTACTCCATGCCTGTCTTGTAGAATTTGAGGACAAGAAATCCCGACTTTAAAATAGGACGTTCTAGATGCCAAAAACATTCCGGAAAAACAGGTTCGCCACCCTCTCGGCATTTATTTTTCCATTCTAGTGGCTGGTCTGCAGTGTAGCCACAAACTGCAATGTAGCCACAAACAGGAGTATTTGGAATGTGCCCAGTAAACAGACCTGCATGAAAATAAGGGTAAGACGTGAGCTGCCCTGAGTGTTGCCTTGGTCACTTTAAATAATGCCTTATCCTAATGGTTTCCATAAAATCCTTAGGGTTGACAGTAACTTCTCCAATCCTAGGAGCCTCCTAACCTCAATTATTTTGAAAGACACTAGTGCGCTGAATAAGTATACCAGCATGTTAGTGCGATATCCGGAGATTTTCTTCTCTGCCTGACCCTCAACTCAATGTAACTACCTTGATATTTGGTTTTACCAATCGGGATATGGTTCGACACTCCACAATGGCATAATGGGCTTAAGTTGGAAGTGGTTCTGGTTACCAAACTCTCAATATGAAAAGGTGGTGGCTCTGAAAAGAGCCTTTGGTTTAAAGAAAAAATGCCACGCTCAATTGTCTTATTTCCCCTTGGCCTTATGGTGGCTCTCGGTTTTCTTGGGCAGCAGCACCGCCTGGATGTTGGGCAGGACGCCGCCCTGCGCGATCGTCACGCGGCCCAGCAGCTTGTTGAGCTCCTCGTCGTTGCGGATGGCCAGTTGCAGGTGGCGCGGGATGATGCGCGTCTTCTTGTTGTCGCGGGCCGCGTTGCCAGCCAGCTCCAGGATCTCGGCCGTCAGGTACTCCAGCACGGCTGCCAGGTACACCGGGGCGCCGGCGCCAACCCGCTCCGAGTAGTTGCCCTTGCGGAGGAGGCGGTGCACGCGGCCCACGGGGAACTGCAGGCCGGCCCGGGAGGAGCGGGTCTTGGCCTTGGCGCGAGCCTTGCCGCCCTGTTTGCCGCGTCCAGACATGTTAAAGATCTGCTGTTAAAATCAGCTAAAGGCAAGACAGCGACAACAGAGAACTTATAGTCATCGTCCGGAGCGAAAATAGAGTGATTTCATTGGCTACACATTCCGTTTCACCCCAACCAATGGTTCCGTGGTTTTGAACTCTGCTTGCTCTTATTGGGCAGGTAATGTATGACGTTTGCACATTCGATAGCAAGAATAGCCACAGTTTTGTTTAAATAACACGGAGCGCATAGGTCACGTTACAACTTTTTTCTGTGGTTTTACACAAATTTTGCTCTTTTCATCATGCCTGAACCTGCAAAGTCCGCGCCCGCCCCGAAGAAGGGCTCCAAGAAGGCCGTGACCAAGGCCCAGAAGAAGGACGGCAAGAAGCGCAAGCGCAGCCGCAAGGAGAGCTACTCGGTGTACGTGTACAAGGTGCTGAAGCAGGTCCACCCCGACACCGGCATCTCTTCCAAGGCCATGGGTATCATGAACTCGTTCGTCAACGACATCTTCGAGCGCATCGCGGGCGAGGCGTCGCGCTTGGCGCATTACAACAAGCGCTCGACCATCACGTCCCGAGAGATCCAGACGGCCGTGCGCCTGCTGCTGCCCGGGGAGCTGGCCAAGCACGCCGTGTCCGAGGGCACCAAGGCCGTCACCAAGTACACCAGCTCCAAGTGAGCGCGCCTACCTCGCTCTTAACCCAAAGGCTCTTTTCAGAGCCACCACATAGTCTTAATGAGACCTGTAATTCTATCTGGACATGACGGCTACTTAATAGTGGGTGTGAGTCAAGTGTTTAGCATCAGGTTTGGGGATGGGTAACTTCTTAACAGCTCACTTTTCAATATGTCTATATTGAGCTTCCTATAGTGGCAAAGATGATTTTTTTCATATGAAGTAAGTCATACATCTGCTTGTGTTTCACTAGTTCTGAGGTTGGAACTGCCACAACCGCCTGTCCCTCTTTTGTTTCTGAGGTGATTTCACCATCTAGTTCTGGCCCGGATTTCACTATATCAGGCTGGCCTACAGCTCAGTTCTTCCTACAGTCTTCCCAGTTGCTGGGATGCATCTTTGCCACCACACAATAACTTTTCTATAAATGTTATGGGAGGAATATGGCAATTCATCTGAAGTCAGTAATTTCTTATTGCCTTCGTCATTTATCTGCAAGTGTCCACTAGACAAATATGAACGTTAAGTGACCCAATAACATAGAGACTCGTAAAATAAGTTTTTCAAGCACTATATTTAGGCATTAATTTTTTTCAAAACTGTTTGATAAGTTTAAGCATCTCTAAACAATTTACCTAGAGGTATTCAAACGCGGTTTAATACATCCCTCCAGACAAAAGTAAGTTTTAAATACATAGAATTGGGGATTGAGGCAATTAACTGGAGCATTTTCTAATCCTAAATAGAGGGTACTTAGGAACGCCTTCATGACATTCTGGAGATGAGTAAAAGCAACTGAGGCTGGACAGTGAGTGACTGCACCAAGGGAAGTGCCTGTTGTGCTCAAGCCTGTGGCTTGAAGGGAGCTGAGGTCTAACAGTTTCGCTAATCCTCTGTGTCAGAGTTCTTCAGCTGGTCCTATACTTTGCTATTCTAACAATACAGCTCTCTCTAGTATTATTGGGACAGCCAAGATCTAAATATTGCCACGCCTCAGCCTCCATCTCAAGCAATGTAAGGCTTTCATGTGACTTCACAAACTCACTAGAGCTCACAAAAAATAATTAGGAAAAGAACAGATAAAAAGAGAAACTTGCTAGGTATCATGTCTCACCCCTGTCTAGCCCCTGGGTAGGCTGAAGAAGATGCTAAACAATATACAGAGCACTGTTTATATTAGCTTTAATACTTTTTCCTGAAGAGTTAATTTATTTTAAACTATATGTATATGTCTCTGTACATAAGGAATTTCCCCTGGAACAGGAGTTACATGTGGTTGTTTTAATCAACCAACATAGATGGTAGGCACTAAACTCTGACTCATCTTTAGCCCAAACCTTCAATATCTTTATTTACTTTTTAAGGATTTATTTATTTATTTATTATGCATACAGTGTTCTGCCTGCATGTCTGCCTGCATGCCAGAAGTGGGCACCAGATTTTATTGTGGATGATTGTGAGCCACCATATGGTTGCCGGAAATTGAACTCAGGACCTTTGGAAGAGCAGCCAGTGCTCTTAACCATTGAGCCATCTTTCCAGTCCCCTTCAATATTTTTAATATTGTCAGTATTTCCATTTTTGCTAAAAATAAAAACTGGAAATATAAATGTTTAAGGGTAGGCCTTTAACCTACAAAACCATACACAGACTCTAAACACTTTTCATAGCCTAGGCCACTGATCCAAACCAACTTCCTCCACGAACTAAATTGTTGTTGTAGCCTCCTTACTAGTTTCCTTAGCAATACTTTTGAATCAAACTTGAAATATAAATCAGACCTTGCCTGCTCTCAGGTAAAACTCCTGCAATGGCTCCCACATCACCCACCTCAATGAGAGCAAAACCCAGAGTCGTTCCAAAAGCCCACAAAAGGACCCAAGAGCCACTCCGTTCCCTTTGGGTTTCAGCCTGTCTCTTCTCAGCAGGCTTTTCTGATCTGGCAGGAACCCCCCTTCACTTTCACCCTGTCTGTTTTTCCCTGGTCGTCACTTCATTACTAAAGCTTCACTATCACCCCATTATCTAAATATCACCTCCTCCCAGCACACCTTGTGCCCTTTCGGCTTCTGCCATCAACATAACACTTAGCACTCTGCGACTTGATTTCTCTGCATTCCCACACCCAATCAACACCAAGTCCTGGAAGATTGAAAATGTTTTGTCCTGGGCTACAGAGACTGCTCCAGCACTGGATGCTCTTGCTAAGGACCAAGAAATGACTCCCAGCACCCACAAGGTGGTTCACTCCTGTTTTGAACCCCAGTTCCAGGGGATCTGAAACCCTCTTCTGGCCTCTTTGAGCACATGGTGCACTAACACCCATGCATACATGTTTAGATTGTTCATACCTATGATCCACATAAGCACAGGACCGTTCCTGATCTGGGCGTGTTCCGATCATTTTTTTAAGCCTCAGATACTTTTTTCTTCCTAAAACATGTTTTTAACCTCCAATAGTGTCTGATTCCCGCCCCCCTCCCCAAAGAAACTCTCACCTTTAAAATTAAAAATGAAAGCCGGGCAGTGGTGACCCAGGCCTTTAATCCCAGCACTCGAGATTAAAGGCAAAAGCAGCAGCAGACGCAAACTGATCTGTGAATCAAAGCCAGCCTAGTCTACAGTGAGTTCCAGGACCATCAGCGCTAAACAAAGAACCCATCTCGAAAAACAAAAACCAAAAATATAATAATTAATAAAAATAAAGAAGCAGGGAGACAGCCAAAAAGGCTCAGCGAGTTAAAGTGATTGCTTCAAAACCTGTTAAACTGAGTTGGATCCTTAGGTGGAAGGAGACCCAAGTCCCATAGAATTGCCCTGATTTACAGAAAGTAAAGTCAAATGACAACCACATGAACTACACTAGTTTTGATTTCAGAGGATAACCACACAAGTTACTTGCTGGCCACGAAGAGCACCTTTTCTGTTGTTTTTAAACAAGGCATCAGGACATTTAACCTCAAAGTGTTTGCTGTACAGTACTGTCAATCTTACTTAGCACTTCGAGCTGAAATCAGATTCTGAAGGTACAAACTTAGACCACATCGAAAATATCCGAAATGTGCTTTTATTGTCTTAGGTTGTTTATTCACACGCCCAACCGACCAGTCCAAAGTTCAGAGGTCTGCATAAAGTTGCACAGAAAACTACCCAGTTTTATATTGTATACGTAAATTGTAATGTCCAGTTGTGATAATCCTTCCCGTAAGCGAACACAAGTCCACCACAGGTGTGCGGGAGAAAAGCTGCCTAAACGTCGCGTGGATCTCCAGTACACTTCAAGCAGCCTTTGTAGCCTGGTTTCATAACTCACCGGAGGTTAAGGCCAACCAGTCCTGGCTGTGTGCTCAGCCACGGCGCAGCGTCTTTGTCCCTGGCTACGCCTCCAAGCGCCACTGGCTTTGTCCCTGGCACCTCGCGCCATCTAAATAGAGGAAGGATACCAAATAAGATTCTTCGTGTGCCTGACGCATGGACGTTTTTCACAATTTCTAATAGTAGCCAACCTAGCAACGACAGGAAGACTAAATTAACTGTATTACAAGCAGGACTATTCCTCACGTTAATAAAAATCCAACAATATTAAGTAAAACATAAATGTTAGCCCTTTTTCAGAGAACGTGGGCGGCCCTGAAAAGGGCCTTTGGGTTTTTGGGAAGTCAGCAGCCGCCAAGAGTTCAGCCGCCGAAGCCATAGAGGGTGCGGCCCTGCCGCTTGAGCGCGTAGACCACGTCCATGGCGGTGACGGTCTTGCGCTTGGCGTGCTCCGTGTAGGTGACGGCGTCGCGGATCACGTTCTCCAGGAACACCTTCAGCACCCCGCGGGTCTCCTCGTAGATGAGGCCGGAGATGCGCTTGACTCCCCCGCGCCGGGCCAGGCGGCGGATGGCGGGCTTGGTGATGCCCTGGATGTTGTCGCGCAGGACCTTGCGGTGGCGCTTGGCGCCGCCTTTGCCCAGGCCTTTACCCCCTTTGCCTCGTCCAGACATAGCTAAGCTGTTGGCGACCAGACCAAAGTGCCTGAAGAAGCGCAGGGACTTCCCTTATATGCAAGGGTTTCGGACCTAATTGAAGACTGAAACCTCGAGCGCGTTCACCCCGCCCCTGACAAGGCAATAGCTGGTGACGTCACCAACGCTCGAGACTCCCACTCCCTGAGCTGGGTCCTTTGTCTCAAAACAGGACTTCCCGGCCATTTTAACTACTTCAGACTAAAGAATGTCTTTAACGGTGCACATTGGCCACTTGCCACCTGGTACGTATTAGGGCGACAGCGGAGCTTTGGTCATTCAAACGATCAGAAATGCAGATGGGGGCTGTGTGTGAGTCGCTTTTATCCCCTTTTCTAAAGGTTCAAACACTGGAGAAAACACAGCACCATTTCCTCCACCATCTCGACCACAGAACAAATCTGACCCCAAAGCCTTGCTTCCCGCAGATAAATGCGTGGTTTTTCACTAAGACTGTTACCAACTGCCGTGCTGAGGACAGTATCTATATTGTCTGGTTTTCTCCATTGGCGAAAATTCGTTGATTCTCGTTTGAATATCTACCTGGCTTTTTCATACACATCGAGTCACTTATTAGTATGTTGATATTTGCTACTCTTGTCAGATTTTGCTTTGTCTTTGATTCAGTAGCGACATTATTCCCAACAAGTAGCACCTTTAAGACAAACTTAAAAGGTGACTTCCAGCAGGTCTTTGTATAAAGGAGTACGACACCAACTGCAAACAAAGGTAAGGATGTTATTAAGATTTGGTCACTGTGCAGCAGAGTGGCGCAGCGGAAGCGTGCTGGGCCCATAACCCAGAGGTCGATGGATCGAAACCATCCTCTGCTAGCTAAAACTGAAAATTTTTCATGGGTATTTAAATGACAACTAAAAGGTCTTTTTCTAGTAAACCGTATTTATTCTGGTTATTTTGCCATTTAACGCTTAAAATGGCTAAACAAAAGCGAACACAAGGGTAAGAACGAAAGACCAGTTCAGTTCCTTTCATTACATAATATATAAGGCCTTATTTGCCGAGTCTGACTGAGAAAACCACTTCTGCCAACGCTGGTCCTGTGTCTTTAATCGCCACATTCCTGACAAGTCTTTTGGGAAGCCATTGCTATTCTCTACGCTGATTTTTTAAGCTGTGTATTCATTGTCTTATATTTCTCTCCCAGAAAGGATTCCTGTCTAAATTTTATGTGTCAAATGCCGTCATAGAAATTAGTAATAAAAAAATACATTAAGTAGCCTATAATCTATGTAAGTATTTTGTTTTGATTGACCATGAACTGCTCCTTTAGCCTCTACCAACAGGGTTTACCATGTCTTTTAAAAATAATTCTTTACTGAATTAGAAAACAGAAGTTTAAAGGCCTCTCTCCCGTTAGGCCGCGAGAGGATGGAGGTTTAAATATCAAAACCAGCCCTTGAGAATAATCGACAGAACCACCAAGCACCTGGTAGCCTTGTTTTCTTGGCTCAGACATTAAAAAAAATAATTACTTTTAAAAAAGGGGGGGGACTACTTGGGAGGTGGTGGCATATGTCTTTAATCCCAACACTCAAGAGTCAGAGGCAGATGGATCTCTGAGTTCCCAGGTCAGCCCCGTTTACATAGCGAGTTCCAGGACAGTCAGGGCAACAAAGAAACGCTGTCTCCAAAAATTATTATTATTATTATTATTATTATTATTATTATTACCACCACCACCATCATCAATTACTACTACTATTATGATTAATTATTATGAGACTACTTTTCAAGCTGTGAGAACAAAACCAATTGCTGATTACAGCCCCTAACCACCCGCTAGTTGAGTGACTTGGGGGAAGTCCTCACCTGACGCAGCGTGCAGTTTAAAGATTACAGCGAAGATTACAATACAGGAAAAGACTGTCACAAAGATGCCAGACTGAGAAGGCTTTCTTGTCCTCTCTTTCTTGGTGACAGACACTATTCTCTCCAGCTGGGGGCGGAGGGGGGAAGGGTATAAAAAGAATCAGCAAAAGTGCCAGAAGAAGGTGGAAAAGTAGCTTTGTCACCGGAGGGTCACACCCACGCACACGCACGTAGAACTGAGTCTGTAAATGATCTGTGCCGGGGAGCATGAGCGGGGAATCAGGGTCTGAGTACACGCAAACGACTTTTCTCTCCGTGAACCAGCCATGTTCTGTATTAATAGCGAAGTAATTTAGTCTCAAATTTTTCTAAATCCGATACTGTGGTCCCAAATAAAATCCGCGGTGTGGACCTAATTGCTTTTTATGCTGTACCTACCGCAAGAGCGCCGCAGAAAGTTCCTTTTACTTCCTAAATTTTAGAGACACATCTCAAGGCAGTGACCACGTGGCCTAATGGATAAGGCGTCTGACTTCGGATCAGAAGATTGAGGGTTCGAATCCCTTCGTGGTTACTCGGGAGCTTCCTTTTCTTTTTTTCTCCTTTAGAGTCCTACAATTTAAATTGTAACATCTGGTCAAAAAAAAAAAAAAAAAAAGTTGCCGCCCCACCACCCACATTTTCTGGGTTTTTCCAAACTTTCTTCTTCCTGTTAAAGGAAAAAGGAAGAACTTATGGTAGGCCTTCCTTAAGCAATCTTTCTCAACCTTCCTAATGCTGTGACCATTTAATACAATTCCTCATGTTGTGGTGATGACCCTTGTGAAAGCGTTGTTCGAACACCCAAAGGGCTCGTGACCCACAGGTTGAGAATATCTTCAAAGACCTGGGCGCTGGAAGGACGAGAATGGAAACCGGAATGAGGCCTTCGGGTATCTTGGGCTGTCCGATTCTCCCAAGCTTAGACTCTGGGCCTCTGGGCCTCTGGGCCTCTGGGCCTCAATTTTGCCGGGTTAAATTATCCCGAATAATCCCCTCCCCTGCTTTCTTTTTGTCTCATGCAAAGGATACAGAAGGTAAAAGCCTGTCCCCGCCAGGAAGGACGACAGAGTAAAACAATATTGGACACCCTACGTCTTCAGTGGTCACTGGACGCTAGAAATGTGTCACAAATTCAGAAAATATAATATCTACACCCTTTGATAAACATGTGAGACTTGCCGCCTTAAAGTGTGTGGGGGGGGGGGTGTCAAAAAAGCATGCCCTGAAGCTTTAGAGATGAATGGAGATAAATGGAAACGGATGGGAAGGGAAGAACAGAAACAAAGGGGAAAGAAGGGAAGGCAGCAAAAGGAAAGGAGAGAGGTGAGGAAAACGGGGAGGGAGAATATAGTGGTATTTCACTTGTGTTTTAATAAATAAAGCTTCCTCGGTGAATCACAAAACAGCCACACTGGTCAGCCTTACAGAACAGCCTTTAATCCTAGTAGCCACACTAGTTGCCATAGAAACCTGGCGGGGCTTTAATGACTTTAATTCCAGGACTAGAGAAGATTATAGAACGGGAGGAAACAGCTCTGAGACACAGTCCCATTCTGAGATTCTTGGAGGCAGGAACGCCATTTCGGGCTGAGGTCGAGGTAAAAGCTGGGCTGGCTGCTTTGCTTTTCAAGTCTTCGCATTGAACCCCAATTTCTCTCTGAGTTTTTATTACTCGTGCTTCAGGGAAGAGAGGTAAGGGGAAGGGAGGGAGGGATCAGGATGGCAGACATGCCATTATCAACTGATAATACTAACCTAAATAGGAATACTAAGAGCTAAAAGTCCTAAACACAGACAGACCATCCCATACCTCCCACGCCTACTTCTTTCCCACCAATAGCTACAATCCTACTTTATTATTTTATTTAGATAAAAATGATAGGCTATCCAAGAATAGTTACTAAGTCTATTGAGTCACCATGACATTTTGCCTTCTTCATTGTAATAAACCAATAAGTTCCAATTTGCTTAACTGAGGGTATGTTTCTGTTGGTCTTTGGACAGAGACAACCACCAGTTTCATTATTATATATTGAATATATATTATATTGAATATACTATATATTGAATGTGTTGGATATATTATATATTGTATATATAATATATATTGAATTCAATATAATATACATTCAATATATTATATGTTTAATACTATATATGAGGAAAATAATTAGATCAAGTAAAATGTGGTGGCGTCCTTTAATCCCAGCACTCGGGAGGCAGAGGCAGGAGGATCTCTGTGAGTTCGAGACCAGCCTGGTCTACAAGAGCTAGTTCCAGGACAGGCTCCAAAGCCACAGAGAAACTCTGTCTCGAAAAACAAAAAAACAAAAAAACAAAAAAAACAAACAAAAAAAAAAAAAAAAAAAAAAATTCAGTAAAACGTCGGAGAATGAGTAACTCGGTTGCCTAACACCTGCTTAGGACAGACAGGCCCTAGGTTCTGTCTGCAACTCCATAGAATCCTCCAACTACATACCTTGCAAAAGAGTTGGAAACCCGCGGCTCACAGGAACTTACATGTGAATATCTATGAAGTTCATCCATAGCTTCCAAAATGTAAATCTGCTGTCAGGCTTTTGAGGGCCCTGGGCTTAGGTCCCACTGTTCCCACAGCCAACCAATACTTCAGCGCGGTCACCTGAGAGCGCTAGAGAGCCACCAAATCCTTATTCACAACCAACATTTTTGAACTTTTCCTGGCCCGCTCTGCCTTGCACATGCTAAGCGAGCGCTCTTGAATGTTGGAAGTAATGATGAAGACGCGGGCGGCTGCCTTCCACGGAGCACGCTCTTCCCTTTGATCCACTACCACACCAGACCAAGAGCCGGTGGCTAAACATCTCAACGCACTCTTCACAAGACTCAGCTGGATCCGTTTCTTCCAATTTATCATCTTTTAATATTGCTGTATTTTCATTTATTTGGGGGACATTCTGAACTAAAGAACAGTGTTCAATGTTCTTTAAAGATAAATGGGAAACTATAAAGTATTTACTGACTAGCTTTATCAGCCTTTTCTTTGCAGTTTCTCTATAGAGTTTGGATACTGTTATACAACACACATTTTGCACATTTTTTATACTATAAATTTCCCACACACAAAAAGTGAGAGGCTGTGGATTCACTCCTTTTTTTGGACTTTTTTATTGATATTTATTGAGCTCTACATTTTTCTCTGCTCCCCCTCCCTGCCTCTCCCCTCCCCCCTTCAACCCTCCCCCAAGGTCCCCATGCTCCCAATTTACTCAGGAGATCTTGTCTTTTTCTACTTTCTACTTACCATGTAGATTAGATCTATGTAAGTCTCTCTTAGTGTCCGCATTGTTGTCTAAGTTCTCTGGGATTGTGGTTTGTAGTCCGGCTTTCTTTGCTTTATGTTTAAAAACCACCTATGAGTGAGTACATGTGATAATTGTCTTTCTGTGTCTGGGTTACCTCACTCAAAATAATGTTTTCTAGCTCCATCCGTTTTTCTGCAAAATTCAAGCTGTTGTTATTTTTTCTGCTGTGTAGTACTCCACTGTGTAAATGTACCACATTTTCCTTATCCATTCTTCAGTCGAGGGGCATTTCAGTTGAGGGTTGTTTCCAGGTTCTGGCTGGCTATGACAAACAAAGCTGCTATGAACATAGTTGGGCACATGTCCTTGTGACACGATTGAGCATCCTTTGTATATATACCCAAAAGTGGTTTTACTGGGTGTTGAGGAAGGTTATTTCCTGATTTTCTGAGAAACCACCGTACTGATATCCAAAGGGGCTGTACCAGCTTGCACTCCCACCAGCAATGCAGGAGTGTTCCCTTTTCCCCACAACCTCTCCAGTATAAATTGTCATCAGTGTTTTTGTTCTTGACCATTCTTTCAGGTATAAGATGGAATCTCAGAGTTGCTTTGATTTGAATTTCTCTGATGACTAAGGATGTTGAACATTTCCTTAAGTGTCTTTCAGCCATTTTAGATTCCTCTGTTGAGAGTTCTCTGTTTAGGTCTGTACTCCATTTTTTTATTGAATTATGTGATATTTTGGTGTCCAATTTCTTGAGTTCTTTGTATATTTTAGAGATTAGACCTCTGTCTGATGTGGGGTTAGTGAAGATCTTTACCCATTCTGTAGGCTGTCGTTTTCTCTTGTTGACCAGGTTCTTTGCTTTACAGAAGCTTTTCAGTTTCAGGAGGTCCCATTTGTTAATTGTTTCTCTCAGTGTCTGTGCTACTGGGGTTATATTTAGGAAGTGGTCTCCTGTGCCAATGCATTCATGTGTACTTTCCACTTTCTCTTCTATAAGGTTCAGTGTGGCTGGCTTTATGTTGAGGTCTTTGATCCACTGGACTTGAGTTTTGTGCATGGTGATAGATATGGATCTATTTTCATTCTTCTACATGTTGATATCCAGTTATGCCAGCACCACTTGTTAGATATGCTTTCTTTTTTCCATTTGATATTTTTTGATTCCTTGTCAAATATCAGGTGTTCAAAGATGTGTGGATTGATATCCGTGTCTTCTATTCAGTTCCATTGGTCCTCCTGTCTGTTCTTATGCCAATACCAGGCTGTTTTCAGTGCTGTAGTTCTGTAGTAGAGTTTGAAGTCAGGAATTGTGATGCCTCCAGAAGTTCTTTTATTGTACAGGATTGTTTCGGCGATTCTGGGTTTTTTGCTTCCCATATAAAGTTGAGTACCGTTCTTCTGAAGTCTTTGAAGAATTTTGCTGGGATTTTGATGGGCATTGCGTTGAATCTGTAGATCGCTTTTGGTAAGATTGCCATTTTTACTATGTTAATTCTGCCTACCCAAGAGCATGAAAGATCTTTCCACTTTCTGGTGTCTTCTTCAATGTCTTTCTTCAAAGATTTAAATTTCTTGTCATACAAGTCTTCCACTTGTTTGGTTAGAGTTACTCTGAGATATTTTATGTTATTTGTGGCTATTGTGAAGGGTGTTGATTCTCTGATTTCTTCCCCAGCCCTTTTATCATCTGTGTACAGGAGGCTACTGATTTTTTTTTAGTCTTGTATCCTGCTACATTGCTGAAAGTGTTTATGAGTTATAGAAGTTCCTTGGTAGAATTTTTGGGATTACTTATGTAAACTATCATATCATCAGCAGAGTCTGACTTCTTCTTTTCCAATTTGTATCCCCTTGATCTCCTTTTCATGTCTTATTGCTCTAGCTAGGACCTCAAGAACTATATTGAATAGATATAGAGAGAGTGGACAACCTTGTCTTGTTCCCAATTTTAGTGGAATTGCTGGGAGTTTCTCTCCATTTAGTTTGATGTTGGCTGTTGGCTTGCTGTATATTGCCTTAATTATGTTTAGGTATGTTCCTTGTATCCCTGCTCTCTCCATGACCTTTATCATGAAGGGATATTGTATTTTGTCGAACACTTTTTCGGCATCTAATGAGATGATCATGTGGTTTTATTTTTCAGCTTGTTTATATGCTGGATTGTGTTGACAGATTTTCGTATGTTGAACCATCTCTGCATCTGTGGGATGAAGCCGACTGGGTCATGGTGGATGATGGTTCTGATGTGTTCTTGGATTCTATTTGCTAGTATTTTGTTGAGTATTTTTGCATCAATGTTGATGAATGAGATTGTTCTATAATTCTCTTTATTAGTAATGTCTTTCTGTGGTTTGGGTATCAGGGTGATTGTAACCTCATAAAAAGAGTTTGGCAATGTTCCTTCTGTTTCTATTTGTGGAATAATTTGAGGAGTTCTAGTATTAGTTCTTTAAAAGTATTGTAGAATTCTGAGCTGAAACCATCTGGTCCTGGGTTTTTTGTTTTTTTTTTTTTTTTGGTTGGGAGACTTTTGATGACTGTTTTTATTTCTTCAGCAGTTATAGATCGGTTTAATTTGCTTATCTAATCTTGATTTAATTTTGGTAAGTGATATTTATGCAGAAAGTTGTTCATTTCCTTTAAGTTTTCCAATTTTGTGGAGTACAGGTTTTCAGAATATGACCTGATGATTCTCTCTATTTCCTCCATGTCTGTTGTTATGCCCCCCTTTTTATTTCTGATTTTGTTAATTTGGATATTCTCTCTCTCTGCCTTGTGGTAAGTTTGGATAAATGTTTGTCTACTTTGTTGATTTTCTCGAAGAACCAACTCTTTGTCTCATTTGATTCTTCATATTGTTTTGTTTCTATTTTATTGATTTCAGCTCTCACTTTGATTATTTCCTGCCATCTAGTTCTCTTAGGTGAGTTTGCTTCTTTTTGTTCTAAAGTTTTCAAACATTCTGTTAATTCACTAGTGTGGGATTTTTTCCAGCATCTTTATGTAGGCGTTTAGTGCTATGAACTTTCCTCTTAACACTGCTTTCATTGTGTCCCATAAGTATGTTGTGTGGTCATTTTCACTGAATTTTAGGAAGTCTTTAATTGCTCCCTTTATTTCTTCCTTGACCCATTGATGATTCAGGTGAACATTGTTTAACTTCCATGTATTTGTGGGTTTTCTGGAATTAATATTGCTGTTGACTTCTAGTTTTATACCATGGTGATCTCCCCAGTGCTGGGATTGTGAGTGGTAGCTAACAAAGCAGGCTCTAAACTTCTGATGGAATCTGGAAAAGGTCTTCTGAAAAAATATTTCTAATTTATAGTCTCTCAAAGAATGAAATTCACTTTTGGGCAGGTAAATGGGAAACTATCATACTCATTTCTATTTTTAGAAATAATTTGGGATCTGGGTGTTTCTCTCAGTGGTAAAGCACTTACCCATCATTAAATGAAGCCCTAAGCTTGATACTCAGTAATAACAAAAGAAGGAAACAGAGAAACAAGTTATTCGGACATGGTTTATTATGTATATCGCATGCATGTGCTGACACCATAAGCACTCAGCAGTGTCCACTGGTAACAGAAGACACTTCTGGTGTGTGTGTCTCAGTGATGCATCTTCAGGGCCCGAACTAAACCGGGTACTGAGTGTAAGATATTCAATCCTCTGTTGAAAGGCTAATGGGTGTTACTGTTGCCCGAGTTCTATTTGGTTCTTGCTTTAGGAATACAAACACAGACACAGAGAGTTGTAGCAAGCAAGGTTTATTGAAGATGAAAGCAGGTACAGTCCCAAAGGCAAAACTGGACCATCACAAAGGGGTGGGGTGGCCCACAGGGCCTAAGGTCTTAGGTTTTACCTAACTTGTTCACTCTATTCTCTAAGTCTTGAACAGGTTGAAATATCTTCCACATGTTTGTTCAGAACTGATTTATTCTCTCTCTCCCTCTCTCTCTCTCTCTCTCTCTCTCTCCCTCTCTGTCTCCTCCCCTCTCTCTCTCTCTCCCCCTCCCTCCCTCCCTCTCCCTCCCCCCCCCTCCCTCCCCCGCGCTCTCCCCCCCCCCCTCCCTCCCGGCCGCACGCTCTCTCTCTCCCCCTCCCTCTCTCCTTCTTTATGTAACCTGAGCTGGCCTAGAATTCCATGTGTAGCCAAGGACATACTCGAACTTCTGCCCCACCGCCTTCAACCCACCAAGCACCAGGATTACAGGCAGGCGCTACTGCACCTGTTTTCTTCTCTTTGATTTTTTGAAATCATGATGGAAAGCTCAGAAAACCAAAACAGTCCCCACATCTATCTCACCACTTTATAACAGGACAACACAGTTGGGTACAATTAAAACCATCACTCAGGTATTACTATAAGTATGATTACACTCTGGATATATTCCACCTAGAGATTTCAATCCCTTCAGTCCCTCCATTAACATGTGAACACACACACACACACACACACACACGTGCGCACGCGCACACACACAAGCATGCAGTTAGTATAAGCATTTATTGTATAAAATATCTGTTGCATGTTTGATGTGTGCAAAGTTTAAAGATAAAGAGAAATAAGTCAAGTCCCATCGTGCCTCCTTCTCCATGTAAAGTTCAAGTAGAGGCCAGGATGTGACTGCTGGGATGTCCCCTGACATGGAACATCTCTGGGAAAAGGCATAGCATCCACTCTCTGGAGGATCCAGACTGCCCTCTGGTCACAACAGTCACCTCCTATGCACTCATTTACAATTAAAATCAATCGGGACAAAGTTTATAAACTGACTCTAAGCAACATATAATGTACATAAAACCGGGCGGGGGAAGAGTATTTCTACTCAATACCCAGTTTTTGTGAGCCTCTGAAATCCCCTGGGAACCTGCCCAGTCCAGTGGCTGCATTGGAACTTGTTGGGAAGATTTCAGCAACTCTACCTCAATGTCCGTCTCTGTAAAAGAGACAAATGACAAAGAGAAGAAAATTTTCAGAGACCGTCTGTCTTTATTAGTGAACCCATCAGTTTTTTGTGTTTCTGTTATGGGTGGGAAATCTTTTGCTTTGAAAGTAGGTGGGTGGATGTTTTTCCGGGATGGTGTGCTAAAATCAAGACAAAAGTTGTAAGCAGATGGATGGGAAAGACAGACTGGAATACCTAAAGCGATCTCCGGTTAAAATACAGCATTTATTTCTGTCGGTGGAAAGTCAAGGCAGAGGGTTACCACTGATTGAAAAGCAAAAACTACCGACCCGTAGAAGGAATGCCATGCTCAGAAACAGGAGGGGAAGGAAACCGCTCCTACCACTCCTAAAATGCAAAGTCAGTCAGGAAACAGTGGAAGTGCGCGGCAGACGCGAGGGCGGATCAAAGGTGAGATAACTTTGCCACAAGCGTCCTGAAGTCTCAAAAATGTGAGTTTGAGCAAAAACACACATGAAGGAAGTGGGAGAAGAGAGAGGTCCGGGAATCACGCGGTTCACAATCAGTTTTGGAAGAGAAACTTGAAGGTTTAAAATGGCCATGGGGTTCTTCATCACGCCGGGGATAAAATCACAAGCCCACACAACTGTGTGAGAACCAGTCGACGAGGATGGGATTCGAACCCACGCGTGCAGAGCACAATGGATTAGCAGTCCATCGCCTTAACCACTCGGCCACCTCGTCACACCTGCAGAGGCACTATGACAGATAGCATGTTGTATCTTCTTCTATGATTTGGTGTTTGGGTATCTTGGGGAAGGGAGCTGATATTGTTTCTTTGGTTTGGGTTTTTTTTTGGGGGGGGGGATCCATTAGTTTCATTTGGCCCTTTAATTAGACTGTTTAAATTTACAATCTCTGTCACTTCATTACATGTCATTATTGAAACCAAAGCCTTTACTATCTGTAAATGGCCCCCTTAATTTGATAAAAGAAAAAGAAACAAACTGCTGGGAAGAAGTGGCTCTGAATATAACCACAGCAGGAGAAATGAATTAGTCAGACTATTTACGATGACTCACGTTTTAAAACTCACATTGGATTTTTGTCATTTCTATGTGTCCATGCATTGGGCCTCTTGATGATGCAGCTCTCCTTGCTCCCAAGTACGCTTTTAATATAAATAAATGCCTATCACATGACATAATACCTTACTCCGAGGAGTCCAGGTAGGATATGTGTGAAGAACCGGGGAGCTCAGGCAAAGATCACCAGGGACACATTTGCTGTCGGACGGTTTGGACCTGATGCTTTGTGGGTAGGAAGATCATGAGAAACCTTGGAAGACTGAGCAACACGGTGTAGTAAATAGGCTTTGTAGCTTTGTGTGTGGAATTGATGATTTGGGGGAAGGCCCGAGCAAGGTGCTTCATTCTACATTGTTACTGCCAGGCAAAGAGTTCAGATACATAATCACTGAAGTTCTGTAACTGATACACTAAGAAAAGACATTATTTCGTTTAAAAACAATGGTGTTTGTGTGTCTGAATAGATGAGGTGTAGGAGGTGAGAGCGGAAAGCTGTAGAAACTGTGATCTCTACGAATTGTCAGGAGACACCTAGTGCCTGATCGTCCATGCTCAGTCACTATAGGGAAAGGTTCTGCTATTGTATGGTTTCTGCCTCATTTCATCAAAACCAGACAAGCCAGTGTGCTGCAGAGGTGCCGTTAAGTTGCAGAGGTTCAGAAGACAAACCTTAGGGCCTAACCGCGTGTGTCAGGCTAGTTCCGGACATCCAGGACCAGTAAACAATGATACCTGTCTCTGGACACCTGAGAATGTTTCTCTTTTTCTATACGTAAAATCATTATTCTTAAAATAAGTAAATAAATAAAATAGATGGGTTAACATGACCTCCTAATGCAGAATAAATGGAGATGGGACTAGGGCTTCATTGACCCCGAAGGAAGAGCAAGGATCTAGGATTTGTTCCTGAGAAGACGAAGTGTGTGTCTGAGGGCACATCTATGTAAGCATACCGGGTATACTCCCGGTTTGGATGAAAATTAAAAGCAAGGACACCAAAAAAGACAGACTCACTGAGAGTTGAAGTTCAGGTGCTAAACAGTATATACCGAGACTCTTGAGTTGGATAATTACTGAAAGCCTTGAAGAAAAGGAAAAACTGAAATGTGAAAACCAGAAACACTTGCGGCTAGTGCATACATCCTGAAGGTGAACTCATGGATAATTCAAGAGACTAGAAATGTGGGACAAAGGGTGGAGAAATAAGCAATGGGCGAGACACATTTTAGAGTCTAGCGTAATAGCCACTATACCATATAATTTTTACTTATATGTTGGAGAAGTTTGTTGCTACAATTTTTTTTTTTTTTTTTTGCATTTGAAAATATACCTCGAAGAGGTTCCAATTAGATCCCTTATCACACATACACTTTACATAGGCCGGAAATGAGTGTAAGGGAGGGTTAATTCACCCACTGGAAGAAGTAGGCAGATTCATCATGGAAGAAACTCAAAATGTAAAGAAGGTCCCACCGAGATTTGAACTCGGATCGCTGGATTCAAAGTCCAGAGTGCTAACCATTACACCATGGGGCCCTACATAGGATTTTTGCTTCTTAATAAACTACCTGAAGTATCTTTAAATACATTTTAGTTTCAAAAGTTAAATAGAATTATTTATTTATACCAAGTTTACTCAGATAGAAAATGCACCGAATAACTCAGGTGCTCTGTTTTGTAAGAACCAAATTTATACATAAAATCTACTTAGGCCAAACAATACTGAGTTAGTCTTTTATATAGGAATTCAGTCAGCTCCGTATCCCTAATCCTCGGGTCTGCGCACAATTTCGCCAGATTAGGGTAATTCTAGTTTCCAACCCCCCCCCCCCCCCAAAAAAAAAGAAAGAAAAAAAGAGGCACAGGAGACACGTGGATTCTTGGTTTATCTCAGATGTTGGGACAGAGTAGTTCTAGAAGCTTCTGATGTTGCAGACTGGGCAAGTTTTGCATACTGGGCGAGTTTTTAGATGAAATGAAAAAGATGTCTAGATACTTTAATTTCCGGGAGTTGGGGGAGCGGCTCAGAATGTGTTCAGAACACATTAGTAAACTTGTGTGAGAGAAGCGACAAAATTCACATGAGGTCCCACCGAGATTTGAACTCGGATCGCTGGATTCAAAGTCCAGAGTGCTAACCATTACACCATGGGGCCCATATCAGCTGATCCTCTTAGCAAAATTTAGACAGAGAATGAGGAGACTAAATTCATATTTTCATACTTTTATGATCTGGATTTACAGCCTGTTTCTGCACTGCTAGATAATAACGTATGTATAGCTGCTCCTTGAGAAATATGAGCTATGTGTTTGCCAGACCTGACATTTACTGCACTGGAATTTACAGAGAAAAAAGTGCCTGCGCCTAGGAATCTCTTGGCATAAACAGGCGTATGGAAAACGCAAGAAAGGAGCTAAACATAAACTGAGAAAAACTTTTTTGTAATTAGGGAGATAAAATAAGTTGCTTTACCTATACATTTACTTCTTTCTCTTTATC
The DNA here is from genome assembly GCF_903992535.2 of Arvicola amphibius. Lineage (NCBI taxonomy): Eukaryota > Metazoa > Chordata > Mammalia > Rodentia > Cricetidae > Arvicola > Arvicola amphibius. The sequence continues at coordinate 124,017,828 of NC_052052.2, read as the reverse complement.
CGCATTTCACAATTGAAGCACGATTAGTAAAAACTCAAGAGAATGAAATTGGGGTTCAACATGAAGATCCGAAAAGGAAAACAGCCAGCCACTGTTTTCGGACCTCAGTCCGAAATGGCAATCCTGCCTCCACGAATCTCAGAATGAGACTGTGTCTGAGAGTTGTTTTCTCCCGTTTTGTAATCCTCTCTAGGGCTGGGATTAAAGGCGTGCACAGCCCGGTCTCTACGGCAAACTAGTGTGGCTACTGGGGTTAAAGACGCTATCATAGCTGCCTGGTCTAAGGCGGCTAGCCAGTGTGATTGTTTTACTTTCCCGACCCTCAAGCAAACATTATTTATTAAAATACAATTGAAATGCAAGTGCACACAATGAATCGATTGCTAACGTAATACTAATATATTTTATTATGTTTACTTTTCTGTACGACAACAAATATCTGTATGCATTAGATATTGAGCGTTTTAAATAGCAATAGATGTATTTTTAAATCAAATTTTAGCCAAAGACAGTCTTGAAAATTGTCTTGTATTTTGACTCAGAAATTTGTCCTTCGAAACAATCTAGAGGCAGACCAAACTAGAAATTTGTTTGAAATATTGATTTCAAAACTTTAAATATACTCTGGAGTACAGCCGCAATCTGCTGCGTGTGGCCAAGGTGTAAAACGATTAAAGTGGAAATAGATGAGTACGCAGAAGTTTGAGGATTAAAACTTTTTTCTTTTATTTCACTATCAATCCTGTCCTAGATTGTGTTTTGTTAAATTCAAAAGAAGACAAGGAAATTAGAATTATGTTTCGAACCAAAGTTGGTAGGGACCGTTCCTGCCAAGAAAACACAACTACGTAGTCGGCAGGATTCGAACCTGCGCGGGGAGTCCCCAATGGATTTCAAGTCCATCGCCTTAACCACTCGGCCACGACTACGAAAGCAACTAACTGTATAGGATATATTCCCATGAGAAGTACTTTTCTTGTTTTATAAATTTTTTTTGAGATGTTTCTACAGTGTAATAGAGATAAACGAGTTGTCATCATGCTTTAAAAAAAAAGGCTAAATTTGAAGATTGGCACACAGTAATTGTACCCTTCTGATGGGGGACGTCCTCAGCAGCATGCAGAGACGCAGGCCAAAGTGACCCCGAATCTAGGAAGCTGAGTGACAGACTCTCCAAGGCGCTGAATACAGGAAATAGTTATTTATGACATTACTCAAAAGTCTATTCTAGGCGTCTGGGACACGCCTTGCAGAAGGTTTTTACGGAAACTTTGCCTACCTCTTTTCAAAAGGTCATAGCAGAGGATGGTTTCGATCCATCGACCTCTGGGTTATGGGCCCAGCACGCTTCCGCTGCGCCACTCTGCTTACGCACAGCAGCTTGTTCCTTGGGCGTCTTTATTCAAGACAAAAAGTGTTCAGCCTACTAGATTTGGGGTGGTTTTGTCTTGCTTTTTTTTTTTTAATCATTTGTTTATTGTCGGACATAAAATGTAATTCCAAATCTCTACATGACTGCGCTGCCCAGTGCCCAATTCATCGGTTTAAGATTCTTCCCTATGAAAATCAGTCAGCTGAGCTCAGGAGCTCGTTAACAATTGTTTCCGGTTAGAAAACCAAAGGTACACTAAATGTCAAAATTTTAAATATTAATCTTTCAAAAACTTTGATTTTGCTAAAGTTCTCACCTTTAGTACCCGTAATTACTGTTGTTTCTTTTCGTGTTTTCTTAGAATAAGAAATTCTCAAAAAGTTCAAATGTGCATTGGCCGGGAATCGAACCCGGGCCTCCCGCGTGGCAGGCGAGAATTCTACCACTGAACCACCAATGCAACCGTATGTGCGTCCTTGTTTTTTCTCCTTATAAATGTATTTTTGTACCGTCTTACCCTCTTTGTTGTATGGAAAGAGTAAACATACCTAGAAAATCACTTCCCCAACAATTTTTAAAGAATTATTTAAAAATAGAGAATATCTCTTCTAAAAAAAGAGATTTTTATTACATGAAAAAAAACACTCTGAAATTATACAGACTTAAATTAAATTAAAGCCAGTCATTTCTGTGATCTCTGTGAAACCCATCCCATACCTACCCCAGACCCCTGAGCCCGGACCGTAACCCATCCCCGGTTAAGAGAGAGATAGAGACACGCACACACAGAGCAGGGGAAGAGTCAGAGAAAATCAATTTATGTGCGTCAGATATTGAGGGGTTTATCTGGATGGAGGCTCTCATAGGACGAAGTTGTGTGAGTAGCTGTGGCCATCGGAAGACATCCATGGGCTGAAACTTTTCTCTTCGAAGTTATTCATTCGACTCTTGGATAGAAGCCTGTTACCGAACATGTACAAAATATTTTAAAGCCACCCCAAAGACTGCATGCAAAGCAGTCATTCAGAGACTTCCACCGACATTCTAATGGGTATTTCAAGGAAGTCCTGGAATAAACAAACACTTACTTGCAACATCTTGGTTCCTGAGCAAATATCTGAAGGATGGAACGCCAGGTTGATGGAAATGGGGAAATAAACTCATGTTAATAAGGAGAGTAAACCAGTGGGATATTTTCAGTCCTCACATTCTCCAGCTCCCAGAAAATATAGGAGGAAAAATAAAATTACTTTTAAAAAGTGTGTAGAAAAACTAGTAGGTAATCTTACAGCTGTCTTACAATGAAGTTAAAATACTAGTAGTTGGATGTGTTGGGGCAAGCCCTTAATCCCATCCCCTGGAAGGTGAAGGCAACAGGTCAGGAGTTCACGGTAATTCTTACCTATCAAGAAGCCCCAGGTCACAACTGACCTAAACTATATATACAGACCCTACCTCAAATCCCCCATGATTAAAAGTGACTGCCAAACTGGCAGGCTCTGAAATCACTGAATGGGGAAGTTTCTAGGAATGTCTGCGAGGGATTATCTAGATTAGGAAGGTTCCATCCCTAAGGATGGAACCATTCCTTGGGTTGGGGTTCTGGACTGAGTAAGACAGAAAAGCAAACTAAACACATGAATTCATCACTTTCTGATCCCTTATCAGTTACTTTGCCTGCCGTCAAGTCTCTTCACCGTGATGCAATCTCTGGTCTAGAATAAACCCTCCTCCTTGAAACTGATTTTTTTTTTTTTTGTGGTGTTCTATCACATCAATAAAAAAAAAGTACACCTTGACTTTAAAATACACTCCTTCGCCTACTGAAAACTAAAGCCTATGTTCTGGTCTGAATTTTGTTAGTTTGGGGTTGCTGCTGTTTGGTTCGTTTTGTGTTCTCAGTCTTTGAATTGACACACTAGGAGAATACATTAGGTAGAACCTAACATTTTCTTCCCAAACGTTGGAGTCATTGAGGCCAGTTAACACACACTGTCACTAGAAGACACGCTCAGTCAGAATGGGAACCGAGACACAACTGCTGCACTCAAGAAAACCGAGTCGAAGCAAAGCAGAAGCACACACAACGGACTGAAAACTGATGGGTCGCTGTAAGGTAAAATAAAAACATTCACAGAAGCCATCAACCTCCACGCCGTAAGTTTCAAGCCCTGGGACAAATGGCTGAGGGGCCATATCAAAGCTGACGCTGGCCTGGCTGCCAGGCTCTCCCTGCATCCCTCAGTCCCTACCTAGTGCAGGGCCATCATAACAGGCAGGCCCGGTCCCCTACCCTAAACTTCTCCAGCCCAGACACTGGGCTGCCCATCTGCCAAATGCACTTCCCTCCATTAATCCAACCATTTTGTTTACCCGTCCTCTTTGGGCCTCCTGACTCCTGCACCTGGTTCTCCTCTCTTGGTCAATTTCTTGGCTTAGACTGCCCCTTCCCCCCTCCCCTTCTCCTCACTTGGCTCAGGGTCATGTCCACTCTGGACTCTCCCAGATGTCTCTGCCTCTGGCTATGCTCTCCCTCCTGTCTACAGTAAAGTTTCTCCTCCACCACACCCAGGAGCGGTCACGTCCTTTCCTTTTATTTCTTTTTCTTTTTTCTTTTTTTCATTTGCAAACATGAGCTCCTTTTCTAGGATTTAGACCTCAACTACATCAGCAAAACAAAGCAGTAACCTTGTTACCTGAAGTAACTAGGCTCTAAGGACAGATTCTTTTTTATATATATTAAAAATCAAAATCAGTGTTCTGATGTTAAAAAATGAAAATGTCACCGAGTAGTGGTGGCACAGGCCTTTAATCCCAGAAGGAGGCAGATCTTAGAGTCTGTGGCCAGCCTGGTCTACAGAGTATTCTGGGACAGACGGGACCACACAGAGAAACCCTGTCTCAAAAATAGATGATAGATTAGATAGATAGATGATAGATAGATGATAGATAGATAGATAGATAGATAGATAGATAGATAGATGATAGATAGATAGACAGACAGATAGATAATGCCATTTCTTAGCTTGCAGGGGAATGTATTAAACTAGAATGCTCGCTATGGTAGTCAATGCCTGTAAACCTGAGGCAAGAGATTCAGAGGTTTAAGTTCACCCATCGCCATACAGCGAGCTTAGGCCAGCTTGGGCTACATGACACCAGGTCTCGGCTGCCTCCTGACCTTTGCCCCCCGACCCAAATCTTCATTAACCGTGGGTTCTCCAGAGCGAGCTAGTGATGAGGAGTTCCACAGCACCCACAAGGATGTCCCCAGTGGCCACACTTTAGTCAGGCTTCTTGGGGTCTCTTGGCATCATGGCCTCCACCTTGTCCTGTCCAACCCAGTTTTAGTAAGAATCCTGCCAAGCCATGCCACTTAGTGAGGATCCTTCCTAACGGTCTCTTCTCAGTACTTTACCATCTTTGCCCTGCCCTCACCCAGGCACTGTCTATAAACGCTCAGGAGCCCTTGCGGTTTGGAGTTGAGGTCAGCTGTATATGGCCGTCTCTTTCTCTCCTGTACGCACTCGAATTGAATCTTCCCTGACAGCTGTTTAAAGGTTAATCATGTATTTGGGTGTAAGGGCACATAAATGGACAGAATTAGAGTACAGGCAGTTGTGAACTGACTGATGGGAGCGCTGGAAGACTGCCCTCTGGTTCTGGGAAGCTAGTACCCAGCTACAATCACCCTTGACCACTGAGCCGTCTCTCTGAACCCGTCCTGCCATTTTATCAAATGTTAACAAATGCACTTTAACAACATCAGAAGAAAGGACCATAGGTGGTGGAGGGAAATTTCGTTCAAGTTGCAATACAGTCTAATGAATTGCCCAAGTGGTTTTTATTATTATTATTATTATTATTATTATTATTATTATTATCTTCTTAATTCTTAGGTGCTCTTCTGCACTGTGCTGCAGTACACAACAGCAGCAACTGAAATTCTCACTGCTACTTTCTTGAGTTAGAGAAACCTGTTTTTTCTGCAGTACCATTCCCTACACATAAACCTTTATCTAGACTGTAATCAGGGTATGGTTGCCAGCCTTCCCACCCACCCCTCGTTCTTCAATAGCTCCCATTTTTTTATAGCACACACTTTTGTCCTCCCACCTTTATGCCGCACATTTTGGCTCACACACTCTCTGGACTCCGGCGCTCTGGCTATCACACTGCCAGCCAGAGGCTGTCGTCAGTCCTACAGCTCGGGGCTAGACCTGGGTGGGGTATGGCCAGAGTCTATCCTAGTCACCAACTCACATTGTCTCTTCTCAACACCGAACAGCCAAAGCCCTGGATGGGATTCATTTTCCTAAGAAACTAGCACAAGATATCTGCTGATCATTTTCTAACAGAATTCATATTTTCTACTCTTCAAGAAAAGATTTTATCATATAGATCTGAAAAATACAGGTGAGAACTCACACAAAAAAAAGCAAACAAAATACTGCTTAATCTTCTACCAACAGGTAGATGCTGTGAGTATTAACAGGAATCATTAGTTATTCACATAGAACACAAGGTGTAAAATAACTACACACATCTTTCAAGTTTCTTTGTCTGCTTTTCTTTTGCTTACTTGGCTTTTGGTGTTGTTGGTTCTGTTTTGTGACAGGATTTTGCTATATAGCCATGGCTGCTCTGGAACTCACTATGTGGGCAGATCGGAATGGCCAAGCCCTCACAGAGATCTGCCTGCCTCTGCTTCATGTACCACCATGCTCAGCCATTCTTTTTCAGAACACCTTGTCAGAGACTACAGGCACAAAAGTCCTGTGGAGAGAAAGCACAAAATGCACTTTGGGGCCTGAAAGGCCAGTGTGACAAGGGGGCTAACAGGCGCAGATGCCTTCCAGGATAAGATTTATAATTATAAATTTATTATAACCAACATAATTAGAAGTCAAGTGCATGTCTGTAATCCCAACACATTGGAAACTGAGGAAGGAGTATTTAAGACCAGCTTCAGCTACATGCTCAAAAAGCATAATACAAGCATAACATTAAAATACCATAGTGGCTCCACAAATGTGCACAGTGTTGATTTGTCTCTTAAAACGATCTTAATTTTAAAGCAAGCATAATAAAGACACTGATCTAATTGAGCAAAAGAAAAAAATGGGAAGATAAGTGAATAGATTCATGACTGTATCCTTCTGACTTACACATCAGACAGGCAGCTAGGTAGTTTTCAAATGTATGATTTATAGTTCACAAAAAAGGGGAGAACAATTTATAATAAATGGATCTATAACCTAACAAGCCAGCCCTAAGTGATATCTCTGATAACTGGAGGTAGAGTTCACCCATGCACAGTAGGTGGTGGACCAGTCTGACTACATCCTAAGGATGGAAGCCATTTTGCTATAAGGTCAGAACAAGTTCATTTCTGTTTGCTGCAAAGTTCAAGCTGATGGTGCATTAACCTGTTTCTGGAATTCAACATGCTCCTCATCCTATGGAGTTTGACTCACACTTTGAATATGCCCTGATAAGATGTTCTGCCAAATAATTTTAAAATGTTCCTCCAATGGCCAGATGGTGGAGGTGCACACCTTTAATCCCAGCATTTGGGAGAAAGAGGCAGGCAGATCTCTGTGAGTTTGAGGCCGGCCTTGTCTACAATAGCTAGTCCCAGGACAGCTAGGGCTGTTACACAGAGAAACCCTGTCTTGAAAAAAACGACAAAACAAAACAAAAAAAAAAAAATGTTCAGCCAAATTTCTATGAAACCAAAATTTCTCTGGAAATTTCTCAATCCCTAGTCTTACAGGGTTTTTATTTTTGTTTTTGACTATATAAACCCTACCTCCTCCTATGTTCAATGATATTTTTTCAAGCCCTGGTTTAGGGAGATAGCCCTGTCTGACAGAAAATAAAGCTTGCTTAATCTGACCAAAGAATTTTGGTAATTGTCTTTATTCTTCTTTGGAGGGATTAACATATGTAAAGGTAAAACAAAACTGATTGCAAGTCCAATAACCCAGGGCACAGCAAGCCACCACATCCGCTGCTGGGAGGGTCAGTGAATAGGATGCTGGTTCTGCAGTATCCTTAGGAGCGATGGTTCTTGAAAGCGGCAGAGACTAACCAGATCAACCAGGGTGCCGAGATCCAGATGCGCAGTCTGATGTTGCTAGTACTTGAGTCTTGAGTTGAGAGGCACTCTGGCGACTAGCTCTTCAGAGTTGTCTTAGTTAGGGTTTCTATTGCTGTGACGAAATACCATGCCCAAAAATCAAGTTGGGGATGAAAGGTTTATTTACACTTCTACGTTGTGGTCCATTATTGAAGGAAGTCAGGACAGGAGCTCAAAGAGGGCAGAAACCTGGAGGTAGGAGCTGATGTAGAGCCCATGGAGGGTGCTGCTTACTGGCTCACTCCTCGTGGCTTTTATAGACCCCAGGACCAACTGCCCAGGGAGGGAACCACCCACAAGGGGCTAAGCCTTCCCGCGTCAATCACTCATTAAAAAAATGTCCTGCGGTCAGATTTTAAGGAAGCATTTTCCCAGTTGAAGGTCCCTCCTTTCAGATTACTGTATCTTGTGTCAAATTCCATATTAGCCAGCACAGAGGTTTATCCTATCCTTGCTGATTTTTGGTCCTTCCTCCTGATTACTGCTGCTTCAGGCTCCCAGACCTTACTGGTTGGTTACTCAGGCGCAGTCTTCTGCGGTTAGCTGGGTCTGATGTCAGGAGTGCTCCATCCTGTGAACCACCACATTTAGTTTTATTTGTTCTAAGCGTTCTCTACAAACCCTTGAGAGAGTATCAAAAGATTGGGATTCCACTTCCGAAGAGGGAAGACACATCAGACACTGTACAGTCCTCAAACTACATCTTACAAGAGGTTGTTAGAATTTTCTTAAACCCACCCTGACCAAAACACTTGACCCCGACGTGATTTGAACACGCAACCTTCTGATCTGGAGTCAGACGCGCTACCGTTGCGCCACGAGGTCACAGCCTCACATTGCTTTCAGGCTAATTTAAGGGTCCTAACAGACTTCTCACCTGTGCTAAAATAGTTACTGTTATTTTGAAGTTTGATCTACTGTGTCTTCACAGTGCACAGTTTCATTACGGTCTTTCCTGACAGAGTAAGGAATTCCCCTACTTTAACCGTAACTCCCAAACGCGCTTGCGTCCTACACACGGTTTTCTCATTTGGTTTCTATTTTTTAGAAAAAAAAAGTTGTATGGAGATTAGATTCGCAGCAAACAGGACCAAGAAACATCTCTTCCTTCCCCTAGACCAGTGTGGCTAAGCTTTGCAATGCGCCACGAGAACCTTGGAGGGCCACAAAGTAGGGTCCCCAAAGCCTCGCCTCCAGGTCAGAGTTCACCGGCTTCCCGGCACTCGTAAAGACTCCACGGCTCGCTCAGTTCACATTAATAACCCCCAAGCAAATCAGCCTTACTGAGATAGTGCTCAGTTCCGTGAGTCTCAGAAATCCCTCCCAGGATCAGCGGCAGCACGGATCTATTATTGCTGTTCTTCCTGGGGTAGGGGGAGGGAGTACTGAGTTTTTGCAAAGAAGCAAAGGATTGTATTTGAAGCAAAGCGGCCGGCTACTTGAGCTTGAGTGCCCAAGAGCCTTTTACTACGAGTTTTAAGACAAGATCTTGCCTTAACCTTCAAACTCCCAGTCCTCTTCCTGCAACTGCAGTGTTGGGACTCTAGGCCTGTACCATCATTACAAGGCTAATATTCTCCTGAAAAGGAAGGCAAATCTGAACAATCCCTTTGTTCCTTATTCTCAAATAACCTCTACACGCCAACTGTTCTTCGTTGCTTTTAGTTGATGACAAGCGGCTCTGACGGGTGGGCCATGGTAACAACTCATATAGTTTGATTCATTCACTTTGTTCTTGCTCCTCGGCCCATTAATATCTTCAAAGCAAATCCCTGAGGTCAGATTTGAGACTTGATTTTCTCTCTCCCACAAGCTGGAAAAAGTCTTAGAAAGAGTAGCCCGTAAAATCAGGCTAGAAACATATTGTGAAGAAGATAAACTTCCAGTTTGAGGCTGGTCTGGGGCTACCTAGTGAATTCCAGGATATCCCAATCCATAGTGCGAGACCCTATGGGGAGGAAGGAAAGAAAGAAGAAAGAAAGAAGAGAGAGAGAGAGAGAGAGAGAGAGAGAGAGAGAGAGAGAGAGAGAGAGAGAGGTGAAGAGAGAGAGGGAGTCACAACGGCTGGCCTTCTAGGATGGATAAAAACAAAATATTAGTCATCTAGAGCTGCCATAATGAATACTGCAGGGTGCAATATTTAAACAATAGAATTTTTGTTTATTTGCTTGGTTTTTGCTTTGTTAACTGTGATGATATACGTGTGTGTGTGTGTGTGTGTGTGTGTGTGTGTAAATATATGTATGTATGTATGCACAGACACATATCAAAACAAGAATTTCTTCTCTCATAGTTTGGGAGACTACAAGGCAAAGATCAAGAATTTCTTCCTAAGGATTCTTTCTCTTGGCTTGGTCTTCTCCATCTATGTGGTCTTCTGCGAAAAGCGTCCTACTACCTTCTTGTACGGGTGTAAGGATGGCAGTCGCATTGGCCCCACCCACAGAAAAAGAGGGTTTGCGCACATGAATCTCAGGGTTTTGAAAGACACAGCGAACCACCCGCATGCCGCCTCAGAAGAGTCGAGTGCTGACCCCATTTCTGTGGATCCTAACAGAAGTGGCGAGCGGTACAAACCCCTTTGCCTTCTCCTGTTCCAATCTCAGGATGGAGTTGAGCCTTCTCGGGGTTGACAGGTCGATGTTGCTCCTCCATCAACTGTCCAGATTAAAAGATTTCTGATCTCCACTCCTAAATCTCTTCTGTACTATCCGAATTTATGTCTGAGATCTGTTTGCATGGGGTCTGTGGAGAGCACAAGGTGAATTCTTTACCTGGAAATATCGCAAGGTAGCGGCGGCTCCAGCGGTACAGCAGTGGTTCCCCTCCTTCAACTCCCACTGAAAGTCCTAGAGCTCACGAAGGCCTAGGAAACTTGCTTCCGATCGAACGATTAAACAACAAAAACTGCTATCGATAACTGAATCACTAAATTTCTATCTTCAAGGATTTCTGGTTGAAACTCCATGATATTTATTTAAACTTATTTCACCAATAAATTTGTAATAACATCGCTAACAATCACGAGTCATGAAGAGAATAGATTTTTTTCGAATGACAAATGAGCAGGAACCCCTCCATGTGGGACCACGTGGCCTAATGGATAAGGCGTCTGACTTCGGATCAGAAGATTGAGGGTTCGAATCCCTTCGTGGTTGGTTGGCATTGCTTTTACATTTTATTTTCGACCACATTAGGCCACCTGACAACCGCCTTCTGACAGTTATTTACTACTGGTTAAACACAGAAAAGACCAAAAACATTTAACTGAATCTAATCACCCGAACAAAGAGATACCGATTTTTTCGTTTAAAGACAGTAAAAAATAAAAGCTGCCTCAAGGGAAAAGGAGCCTAATCCCTAATGTGAGATATTCGAAAATACAATTTAATTGAGTTTGATTCTCAAAGTCTTTTTGTTTGTTTCTTTTTGTTGTTTTTTTGGGACAGTTTTTCTCTGTGTATTCCAAGTTGTCCTGGAACTTACTTCTGAGGACTAGGCTGGTCTCAGACTTAGAGATCCACTTGCTTCTGCCTCTCTAGTGCTGGGATTAAAGAGAAAAGTCTATATCAGAGCATAACAACAAAACAGAATTCTGGGAAACTTTGCCAAACCAAAACAAAAAAAAACAAAAAACAAAAAACAAAAAAACAAAAAAACGCTGAAGTTGCCTTTATAGTCAAACAATGAACCAACTTGGTCTAGATCCTTATTAGAAAAATAGCTAGCATGCCTGTAATCCCAGCACTCAAGAAATGGAGACAGAAACATCATTACACGTTTGAAGACCACATGGTCAATACAAGCAATTTCAGGCAAGTAAGGATTGCTGAGTGAAACAAGTTCTGAGAGAGAGAGGGGGGGGAAGGAGGGAGAGGAGAGGAGTGGGTAAAGTAGAGAGAGATGAGAGGGGAGAGAGAGGGGGGAGATCGAGGGAACCCTTGGAAAAGAAGCGCTCATGTAGCATGCGCTGCGCTCCCTAGAGGGTCTTTAGCTCGCTTTCTATTCCCGTTTCTCTCTCGGTTTTTTTTGTCTCTCTCTTCTTCTCTTGTTTTTCCTTCTTTCTCTCTCTTTCCTCTCTCTTTCTCTCGCTCTTCTTTCTCTCCCCTTCTCTCCTTTTGTTTTTGTCTCTCTTCTTCTCTCTCTCCTCGTCTCTCCTCCTTCTCTCTCTCCTCGAGCGAGAGAGCCTGCTCTTCTAGAGAAATTTTTAAAAAGAACAGAATATTATTAGATACTCTTAAAGAATTGCTACATTGTCTTCCAACATAGTAGTTTTTAGATAGATAGATAGATAGATAGATAGATAGATAGATAGATGATAGATTCATGTGATTCATGTATATATATTTGTATATTTAGTCATATGTCCCCCTAGTTAATTAAATGCTATTCAATTTTAAAAAGTAGATGAAACTAATGAACAGTTACAGGTTGACTCTAGGTGATGATGAATATACAGACAAATCCCTCTTTTCATCTTCTTTATATGTTGAAAAACATCATAATAAAAAATTTGACTGAGTGTGGTAGCCCACAACTGTAATCCCAGCCCTCAGGCTGGGGCAGAAAGATTAGAAGTTGGAGGCCAGCCTGGGTTACATAGCAAGATTCTCTCTCAGGTTTTCATTTTTATTTTCTGTTTAAACTAAAAAGAAAAAGAAAAGAGTTTTTGTTACTCACAAAAAGAGCCTGAAGGATGGACACATGGCTGCCAACAGACAGAGCAAAGATCAGAGTAAAGAAATCTTTGCTGTGTGAGAAAGGACAAATTTTCTAGTCTCAAAAAGTGATCTGGGGAGGATCAGAAAATCCTAGGTGGAGCTAAAAGTCACAGCCTCCTAGGCTTCTTTCCTGTCAATTCTAGACAGAAGGGCAATCAGGTATGTATTTTCCCTGCAATGTGAAATAGCCCTGTGGACACAATCTACCTTCCATGATAACTCCAGGGTGAGTCCTCATTGCCGCCCCTCAAAAGCAATGCTTCATCTGGGCAAAGCTTTCTTCCACCACTGCCGTGTTCCGTGAGGTTTAAGTCTAGAACACAATGTCATTGCCTCTGGTTTAGCTCAACCTTACACATCACTCAGATCTGAGTTTAAGGATGATTCAGTATTTATCAAAGTCCCATGCAAGGCTCAGAGCTTAACCAAAAAATTAAATGTATGGTTGGAACCTGTCTTCACATACCTTGGGGTGTAGAGTGACTCTAGGGAACACAAGACCTTTGTAGCTGGGATCTAGCGTGTTTCTCAGTTACTACAGCACAATGTACTATTCATTTTATTTTCTTAATTACATTTATTTATTTGGGGGTGGGGGACATGTGCTGTAGCGATCGTGTGGAAGTCAGAGGACAACTTTCAGGAGTTGGTTCCCTTCTTCTACCATGTGGATCCCCGGGCCTTCACCTGCTGAGCCATCTCCCTGCCCCGCACGTTTCATTTTTATCACTTACTTTTGTATGCTTACACTAAAAGGTCTTGAAAGAAGTGGCTCTAATTTCAGATTCCTTTGAGACAGGGCATCGCTATGTAGCTGAGGCTGACCTCTAACTGTGCATCAAGACCAGTCCCCAGTCAGTGACCACCTTACCTTTGCCTCCTGGGTGGCTGCGGTTATAGGCACGCTCACCACACCTGGGAGGATGGCGCATTTGGAGGTAGGGTGTTTCTTTAGGGAACGTGTGTAGACAAGCAGGGAGGGATAACTAGGGCACCTAAATACTCGGGAGCCAGAAGAGAGGTCCGCGCATTGAGCAGTGATTTTCAGCCCAACATGAAACTTGCGCGGTGGGTTTCTCAGCTGTGGATGAAACCCAAGAAGCCCTTGCTTTCTCACTGACGCATCCACAGACACGGAGGCCGCGGTAGTTTCAGAAACGTGAGGTTTATGGGGTTCTGTCCTGTCGTTGGGGGTGTTCTTTGTACTTCTAAGC